>NC_134122.1:23386666-23702500 GCF_040939455.1 Microcebus murinus | reverse complement strand
TTCCTTCCTTATCCTTTCTGACTTGGTCTTTTTGTTTCTCTCATGATGTACAGGCATTCTAAGAATCAATTATCAGTAGATATCTTCTGTAGGTTATTACAAAGGTTAATAACATTATAAAAGATAATTTTCCTTCAGTAATTTGGAAAGCCCTAAAACTTTAATAATCATTTAGCCACTGAGAAAAACATAAAATCCATGAACTTTCACTGAAAGTGTTTAAGCAGAATTATGATGTACATCTGTGAAGGATGCCATAGAAAATATTCTTGCATCAGAAATATCTGTAATTCCTGCTCTTAGCCAAGTTGAAATGGGTCATTTCTAAGACTCTCTGGTTTACAGTGTCCTTATTTTAAAATGTATGCAAATAGACTCATTGCTACTTGGCCCTGATATAATGGATCTTGCATATATATATCACTAGTGTGAATGTAAATTGATGTTAAGTTTTAGGAATATAATTTGACAATACTTTTCAAGAGTCTTTAAGAGTTCTTGCTCATTTATCTACCTATTACATTCTTAGAACTCTAACCTAAGGAATACTCTGAAGTACAGAATTTTATCCACAAAGGTGTTTATCACATAATAGTGAAAAATTAGAACTCTGAAACTACAATATCAAATTATGATTTATGATAGAATATTTTTTACATTAAAATATTGCTTTACATGTTAAAAAGGAAAATGGAAAATGGCTATGAGGTAAGAGTATGTGTAACAGGACAGAGAACTGTACTATATATATATAACATGATTTCAACTATGTCAAACAGTAAAGCAGCATACCAAAATAGAATGATTATTTCCAAGTAATTTTTGTTTTCTTCTTTACATGTTACTACATCTCTGTAATTTACATTTTTAAAAAAATCAGGGAACTAATGAAGATAATTTTTAAGGAATTAAGTTTTCTTTCTTTCTTTCTTGGTGGTGTAGTAAGAGTGACTGTACATCTGGGAGTAGGAGAGTTGTGCCTGTCTCACCATAGTTTTGGAGAACAATCTTCGTGTATCTCTATAACTACTAAAGTGCTTTACAGCTGTGTAAGGGTAAGATCCCAGGTTGCACCAAGGAGTTTGTATAGACTAGCAGTTGCTGCTTGCCCCAGGCCATGACTTCACATATCTCACCCACTATGCATTGCCTAACAGATGAATCCTAAGAAAGGGGTCAAAATTAGAACTGATCATCCATCTTTCCAAGGAGCAATCCCATTATGCCTTTCAATACTGAGTTTTGTTTGCTTGGTTTATTTTAAACTTCAGTCCCAAGTACCCTGAGTATTCTAGGTTACTCATTATTATGCAGATTCTGAACTCCATATAATACTTCACATTTGATAAATACATTCAAATTCTACCTTCCTGACCTCCATATCTCCATACCACAATGCCCTCTGGAGTTCACTGTCATGCCTCTACACTCTCGATTTCTTCTCTGAATTACCCCATCACCTCTTTAATTGAAACTAGGCTGTTCCCTCAAGCCACAGTACATGAAAGCTGTTTTTATCTGCCACACTCCATATGCCATGGCTTAAAGACAGTATGTTATAGCTGGTTCCAGAATTTTTCCTCACTAAAACTTTTAGTAAACTTGAAGAAATGGCCTCAAACTATTTGTATTAGTTTCCCATTGCTGCTATAACAAATTACCACAAACTCAATAGCTTAAAACTCCACAAATTTATTATCTTACAGTTATGGAGGTCCCAAGTATGAAATGGGGCTCACTGGGCTAAAATCAAGGTGTCCGCCGGACTGCATTCCTTCTGGAGGCTCTAAGGAAGAATCCCTTTTCCTGTGTTTTCCAGCTTCTAGAGGCTCCTTCCTTTTAAATAGCCCAGTTTAAGTTAAAGGCCCCTTCAAAGCTGGCAGCATAGCACATGCAAAGCTCTGTTTCTATCACATCTCCTTCTCTGACTCTAACCCTCCCCACCTCCTTTTTCATAAGAAACTTTGTTGGCCAGGCCTGGTGGCTCACACCTGTACTCCCAGCATTTGGGGAGGCCAAGGCAGCAGGATCACTTAAGGCCAGGACCCCAGAGACCAGTCTGGACAACAGGGTGAGACCCTGCCTCTATTAAAAAAAAAAAAATAGCTGTGTCTGGTGGTACATGTCTGCAGTCCTAGCTATTTAGGAGGCTGAAGCAGAAGGATCATTTGGCAAGACTGCAGTGACCTATGATTCAGGCCCACTGACTGCACTGCAGCCTAGGCAACAGAGCATGACCCTGTCTCTAAAAATTAAAAAAAAGTAAATAAGGACCTAAGTATGACTATGTTTGGCCCACCCAAATAATCTATAATAGTCTCCCCTTATCACAATTCTTAACTTAATCACACCTGCAAAGTCCCTTTTGTTTTATAAAGTAACATATTCATAGGTTCCAGAGATTAGGACGTGGATATTTGGGGGGGAGGGTATCCTGACTATCAGACCACTGTGCCTTACCTGTCTCTTGCTAAAACCAGCTACTTACCCTTTGAACATCCCCTCCCCTCACTGATGAAACTTTTAGTACTGAGAGGTTCTTTTTTATGCCATCACAATTTCTAATATTATTTAATATGCACACAGATGATTCATCCATCATGCTGATCTCTCAATTCTAAGCAGTCACCATTTCTGAAGAACTCTGTAACTCAATTACCTCCTTCCATGATCATACTCTGGAGCCTATGACAAATCTCAATCTCCAGTATCCTACTGTGCACTACACAACCAGAGCTACACAACAAAGCAGTCCTGCTAATACTGACAAGAACTGATCTCCAGAGAAAACTGGAATCCACTGATTACCATCTTTACTGTTTCACTCCTCAATCTGTGCCCTACCTTAGTCTCTACCCATTTAGATTCCACTGTCCATCACTGTAATTATGATGCTCCATCATTCTCTCACCTCTGGCACTGACACCTGGAAAACCCCAACACTGATTAAACCCAACTCTCTAACCCTACCTCACCTGCACACTAACAGCTCAAAATGCTTCATTAAAAAACCCCAAACCAAGCTGATCGGACCTCACTTTAAATGTCATATTTATAATAAATCTGAAAATTATTTCCAGCCATAACTCTCCCTGGAAATCTAGACTCCTATATGAAAATTCTACTCAAATAATTACTTGGATGTCTATTAGACACCTAAATCCCAACATGCCCAAAAAAGAACTACTGTTTTGTAAGTTATTTTGAAATAATTTCAAATTTAGGGAAAACCTGAAAGAGCAGTACAGAGAACCAGATCCCTGGCACCCCAGATTTCTCAATCACCAAAATTTTACCACATTCACTCCATCACCCTCTTTATCTCACTGTTCCACTACAGAGAACCAGATCCCTGGCACACCAGATTTCTCAATCATCAATATTTTACCACATTTGCTTCATCACCCTCTTTATCTCACTGTTCCCATTATCATCACTATTGAGGAGCAAGTTTCTGACCTAAACAATGATCACCCCTCACTACCACAGAAGTGGTAGTGTTCCCCAAAACAAGAACACTCTCACATATAACCACAATATACCTAATTCAGGGAATCAACATTAATATAGCACCACCAATCCTATCCACAGATCCTATTTCATCAATTCCCCTAACAACATCTCTTTATACTTTTTGCGTCACATTGCTATGTCTCCTCTTTCAGCCTTTAACAGTTTCTTAGTCTTTCCCCATCTTCATGATGTTAACAATTCTAAAGAGTTCAGGCCTTTCACTCTTTGGGATGCCCCTTAACCAGAGTCTATCAATGTTTCCTCATGCCCTGACTCAGGCTGGATTTTTGCCAGGAATACCACAGGAATGATGCTATGACCTTCTCAGGATTCTCATCAGGAGGCACATGTCATCAACATAATCCACCACTGGGAATGTTAGCCTTGATCACCTGGTCACCAGATTTCCCTCTGTAATAATAAATATTTTGTGGGGAGATTCCCAAGACTTCATCAATATTCTGTTTCTCATCAAACCTCATCCCATGAACCTTAGTATGCTGATAACTCCCACATGAATCAACTACTGCTACGGTGGTTACTAAATTGTGATTTTTTAAAAACTCCATTCTTTCCTTGTTTATTAACAGGCATTCTCCTGTTAAATAGAATTTCCTTTCTCTCATTTATTTATATCCTTCATTTTATTTTGATGTGCAAAACTGTACAAAATTTGGCCAGTGAGAGCCCCCTTAAGCTGGCCCCTATAACTTTTTGACATGCTCCCACCATTCTGAGTACTTCTTTACTTTCTACCATAAATATATTTTCCAGGCTTACCTTGACTTTTCCTGGAATCACCCATTCCTTCAAGGAGCCTTGGTTTCCCCTTTAGTAGAGAATGGAATTTACAAACCAAAACCTAGGCACTTGGTATACTCCTTGCCAACAGGTGATTATCTGCTGTAGACATGTGTGTTTTTGCGAGTGTGTACACACACACTTTTTTTTTCTATTATCTACCTATATATAAAAATGTTTTGAAAACCATGAGTTTACATTAATACTTGCAATTCTAGACTAACACCTCAAGATTCTCTTTAATATTCCTTTCTTTCTGTATTTATAAATCACTTATCTGTTGATGACAAACCTAATTCCCTTTATTCTCAATATATTTGTCTTCTCAATCCCCTGTATATAACCAACTCACCAGTTATGTTGGTGACCTTCTCAGCTCTCAGATCTGCTGCCCCCTTCAACCCTAAGCTGGCTGCTCCCTCTTCAGCCCCTGTACCTGCTACTGCCTCAAAAGGAAGGGAAGGGAAGGAGATTAGAAAGAGCTCATAAAAAGCCCAAAAAGGAATTTCTCAAGTTCAGTCCCAAACCTACTTCTGAGTCTTCCACTTCTCAATAAATACACCTACGATTCATCCCATTACTCAGATTGAAAAACACAGGGGTTTGTCTCTTCCCATCAGACTCCAGATCTAAACCATTACCAAGTTCCATGTACTTTACTTTCAAAATATAACTGAAGCCCTACCATTTCTCACCATCTTCAGGGCAATTTCTATAATCCAAGCTGCCTTCGTCACTCACAAAGACTGTCTCCTAAATCATCTCTCTTGTAATCCTATAGTTTATGCTCCAGACAGCAACCAGAATAATCTTTTTTTTTAAATAAATGCAAACAAGCTCACAGTTATACCCAACTGAAAATCCTCCATGAGCTTCTCTTATACCTAAAATGAAACCCAAACTCTTTCCCATACCCTATTAGGCCTTCAGATCACTCCTTCTACCCTCTCCAACCTCTCCAGCCATCACTCTTCCTTGGTCCACCACCACCGAACCTCACCTCCTACTATGGACCTCTTTAGACCATCACCCAACCTCACTTCCTACCACTCATCCTGATTGACCATCATTCACCCACTCTGACCTTTCTGTTGCCCCTCAGACACTCCAAGCCTAATTCTGCCTCAGGGCCTATTAATTTATTGCTTCCTTCCCTAAACTGCCCTTCATACCATCCTATCAATTAGGTTTCTGCTTAAATGTCACCTCCCCCAAAAGCCTTCGCTGACCACACTGCATGCCTTCAGCTCCACCTTCGCATCCTATTTTCATGTTACTTAACATTATTTGTATAGCTCTATACTCTATTTTATTTACTTGCCACTTGTCTCCCTCCTACACTAGAATATAATACTTACAGGGCATTTTTCACTGTATTATTCCTATTACTTATAATAGTGTCTAATACATTGTGGACATTTAATAAATATTTCCTTAATTGACACATTAACAGAAATGTGTAACAAAGAGAAATATAATCATCAAGATATGCAGTTACTATAAATGCCAAAATAACAAGGTTAGTGACCACTAGGCAACATCAAGAGCAAACCAAACTAGAAATGTGCCATTAATAATAGAATTTATATAATTATAGAATACTGAAACTGAAGACAGATTTATAGCAAGTTAACTGACAATCTGCCATCTGAACATTATAAAAGGTAAGCAGAGAGTGTCTCAAGGAAAAAGCCTTTCTGAGCTGCCCAGATGATAAATATCTTCATAATAATATAAAGCTAAATCTGGAAGACATATATAAGATTCAAAAATGCATACTCCAGTGGTTTGTATATGCATCAAGAATGAAAACCAACCAAATAAAAGATCATCCATGGCTCTTTGCGGCTGTGAGAAAAGAAAAAGAAACATAACCGGTACACAAATGAGACAGATTGATGACATGAAGGAAAACTTGACAAAAACAAATGGGACTGCAGGAAATAATCATGATGGTGGAGAGGGAATGAAAGTAACCTTTTCATCCAGCACTATCAAGCAAAGTGATGCAGGAAAAACATAACTAAATATAAAAATTTCACCAAATAACTATCTACAACAACAAAAAAAACCCATTTACATCTATATTTAAATACATATACTCACATTACTATATACATGGAAAACATATGCTATAAAAAGGGAGCTGATAAAATTTCAATCTAAAAACAATGATTAAACAGAAGATACATCAAATCATAAGGGAGGAAAACTGGCTTTAAAAATTTTCTCCAATACGTAAAAAGTATTGTCAGTTTACAGTGAAATAGATACCATCGTAAAAATCCATGGTAAATCCTATTTAAAACTGGACTTGGTAAAATTTGAATTATATTTAAATGACAAAACTGCAAAGGACAAATTGTTACATTAAAATTGATAACTTTTTATTGGCCAGAGAACAGGGAGTTGGGGAATTCTAGGCAGAAGAAATCTTTTACAAAGCAAGTGAGACACAAATTGGACATTTGAGAGAAGTGATTTGGAAGATGAACTTTAAATATGGCTTGCAACTAGGTATCATCTGTCCAAAATCATCCCTTCATTAGAAATGGAACTCTAAGAAAAAAGGAGCCAACAGGAATTAATCCTGATCTAATACCAGGGTAGAACCTTTGCAATCAGGAGGATATTATACAGCTAAGCACCTCCAACAAAGATGTTCCAGGTCGGTGGTATTGAGAGACACAACTAAGGTTCAACTCTCTTAACAACCAGGTTGATGGTACCAGGAGACACTATTAAGTTCTGCTCTCTTACCAAGCAGCGACACTTATAGAATACCTGAAGAGTAAATGTACTATGTCATCAACCTCAGAGAAAACAAGAAAAAGGAACCCCTGGGTCAAAAACAACCTTAGTAGCCAATAAGCTTTTCCTCAGGTGCAAGTGAGCAAATTACCCAATACATATCTGCTAGATAAAGAGGGAACAGAGAATGATCTATTGTTTCCACAACCCACTCCTGGTGGCTTGAATTCACCCGGAGATGCCCATAATTGCTTACAGAAGTACAGTTGTCCCTCAGTATCCACAGGGAAAACTGGTTCTAGGAACCCCCCCACCCTCCAGGATACCAAAATCTTTGGATGCTCAAGTCCCTTATATATAATGGCTTAATATTTACACATGCTCCTGTACACTTTAAATCGTCTCTAGATTACACATAATATCTAAAACAATGTAAATGCTATGTAAATATTTTTAATATTTTTGATTATTTTTGATCCACAGTTAGTTGAATCTGTGGACATGGAACCCAAGATACAGAGGGCCCACTCTAATTCGACTCTCTTGTATGTGTGAGCTTCATTTCTGCTCCTAGGCAGCTGTGTCTAGAGAAAAATATCCAACTGTACTGACTGGTCTTCCTCTGAATTCATGATCACAAACCTCAAATAGTCCCTTCTTGCTGCCTGGCACTCACATCTGTCTGGTCCATTCTCTCTCCCACTCCTAGATGTCTACTTCATATTGCTTTCCTCAAAACTCCCACACATATCCTCCCTCTTCCTCATTTTCAGCTGATGACCTTGCTCCTGTTCCTCTGAGAAAATAAATACAATCAGAAGAGCCCCTACACAACACTTACCCACCCGCATAAAGGTCTCCATACCTGTATATTCCGCACTTTCTCCTATCACTATAGATAAATTGGCCATACTGCTATCCAAGGCCAAAACCTGCACTGGGATACTAGATCAAGAAAATAATTATAGCAATTCTACCCTCTTTCCCCTATCATTCACTTCTCCCTCTCCATTGGACTTTTTCCCCTCTGCCCATAAATTACTCACCCAATTATATTTTTCAAAGCCTTTCCTGAAAGCCCTTCACTCCCTCCCACCAAGTACCACTCCTTCTATCACCTTTAAAACAAACTCCATGTAAGAACTGCCTGTCTTCACAATCTCCCATCTCATTCTTCCCATGCCTCTTGAACCCACTTCAATCACGTTTTCATCATTGTCACCAACACCATCCATATGGCTGAATCCAGAGCTCAGGTGTCAGGCCTCTTTGCAGGCTCAGCAGCTGCACTGACAAGGCTGACCTACTTCCTTCTCCAGGCTTCCAGGACACCATGTTCTCCTGGTCTGCTCCTACAGCTCTGGCAGTTCCACCCATTGAAATCTCCTTTGCTTGTTCCTCTTTACTGCCCAGATCTCTAAATGCTGGTGAGTCCCAGTGTCCAGTTCAAGATGATCATTTCTCTTTTTTATCTATATTTACTCTCTTAGTGATTGCATCTGCGCCTGTGGTTCTTAAACCTTTGGTTAGACTGATGACCCTCCAACTGTTTTGCTAATCTGAACCTCTACAGAATTTAATTCCAGATTTGTACATCCAACTGCTTATCTGATAGTCCCACTTGGATATCGAACAGACAACTCAAAGTGAACATATCTAAAACTAAGCTCCTGACATTCCCCCTCAAACATGCTACCCAGTTTCCCATCTCAATGTAGAGAAACACAGTTTCTCAGGTCAAAAATGTTGCAGTAATCTTTGACTCCATTCTGTCTCTCCTTTCTTTTATGGGCACATGTGTATACCTACACACACTCTCTCTCCATATCCAATCTATCAGTAAAGCCAATTGGCACAACTTCTAAATTATCCTCAATTCCTACACTTCTCACCATTTCTACTGATAGCACTTGATCCAATTATCTCATCATCTTTTGTCTGGATCATTTAAATAGCCTCCTAATTGATTTCTCTGCTTCTATACTTGCCCCATTCATACTGTTCTCAACACAGCAACCAGAGTAATTGTTAAAACCTAAGTAGGATATTGTCATTTCCACCTTGACTCAAAATCCTGTAATAGTTTGTCATCTCACTCCAAATAATGCTTTAGAAGGCCCTACGTGAACTGGCAACCCTGACCTCACATCTCATATCTCAAGCAATTAATTTTGCTGTTTTTCTTCTTTCTGGGAAGTTCTTGCACCATATATTCACTTAGCTCACGACCTTCCTTACTGCACACATCTTTGAGCAAATGTCATCTTCTCAGGCATTATCTGCTGAATGAATGAATGAATGAACCAATGCTGTCAATAGAGTTAACATCCTGACTCAGGCTTCTAATCCCTCAGATGAAAGCAGAGGCCAGGAACAAGAATCCAGACTCAAAGGAGATGGTATAGACATCAAGCCATTAGCTGACAACAGGGGCTGTACCCACAGTCATAGTAATATTTTTGTCACATAAGGAAATAGAAAACCAAATGTCCAACCACACAACTGCTTGGTAAGGATAAAATTAGAACAAACAGACTTAAATTATCTGATATAATACCAAAAATTAAGCATCCCAGTTACACTGTAGAATTGCTGCTCAAAATGTGACCTCAAATTGGTATCAGTCTGCACACTGTTTCTGGTCCCTGAGAAAACAAGAACAGAAATTAAGAGTAAGCATTTAGAAACTTTACAGCAATTGACTTTGTTGGGATATGTCAGTGAACAGGTCTCCTTGACCAGTTTGGGTCCCATGTGGTAGGAGCTGCATAGTAATCATGTGCAGAATGACTATTAGTGACTTAAAAAAAAAAAAAAAAAAGTTGGTTCTTCACCACAGATAGTTTGAGGAGCACTACTATAAAGTGTATCTTTTCAGGGGCCAAAATATAGCCATCTACCTACTTACTTACCACATATACCAGATAATATTTCTTCCTTTACCTATCTAAAAAAATTTTTAATTCAAATGTCTGCTCAATTTTCTTTTCACAACGTATACATGTAACAGATTACAATTTGAAGATATTACGGTTTTCTGTTTCTTAACTGACAACACTGATAGATTTACTTCTTCTTGGTTGACTACTTTATAGTATATTCCTGTCTTTGGTATATAAAATCTACTAGACATTTTCACAGAGCTTCCTGACATCAAAATTTCCATTATAACATTATAATCTCTTTTCCTAAACCCCCTCAGTCCTCTCAATGTCCCCATGATAATTCTAACCACAGTACCCTGCAATAACTTAATTATTTGTCTTCTCTATTGGACTATAATATTTATAAGGGCAGGTACCATGTCTGAATTGATTTATTCCAATATCAAGAATAGTTCCTGGCTCATAAGCTATTCAATAAACACTTATTGAGGAAATGAATGAATAAATGAATGTATCTTATATAGGCAAGTGAACTACAGATGACAGAAAATGTGGAGGCCATCAACTGACAAAAGGGAGAACATGTTTCTTTAACAAGAGGACACAAGACAATGCTATTACTCTCAGTGTCATGCAGGTAAAAGAGCTTTGTTCCAGAAACTCACAATGCCCATGATTAGACAAAACTAGCGCAAGAGAAGTAGACTTTTCCCAGGGAATGCAAAAATGTAAACAAAAATATTAAATCCACTTATGATAACAAGCACAACAAAAAGTTTTCTTTGAATTAGTATTCCCCTAACATATTCCTGAACATTTATCAGACACCAACTAAAGCAATGAACATTGCAGGATGGGGAGAAGGGGCAGGGTTTTGCAGGCAAAATACGTTCCCCCTTCATTGTCCCTGAAGCAGAACTGATTCCTAAGCTAAAGGATTCTAGTTGTCTTTTGTTTTTTCTAGCTTTATAAAAAGAAAAAGTTTTACACTGCTGCAAATCAAAAGTCTAACTGGTTGTTGACAAGTGGTACAGATTACTTAATATGTGACATTAATGTTTGATAATTCTGATTTCTTAACAGTTACAAGGTTTTTCCTGTTCTAGGAGGCTGGGCGTCCCAGACCTCCTCCTCCCATTCTCATTCTGACACACTATGCCCACTGAGGAATTGGAAATGCTGAGATAGATGCACATACTGCATACTGTGGGGGATAAAAGTAATAAAGGGTCAAAAAACACACTCTAAGGGAGTCTTATGGGACTTAGCTAAACCTTGAAAGATCAGTAGCCCTTTGATAGGCAGACAGGGCTAGGAGAAGGGTCACTTTCATTTACCAATGCAACATTTAGATACTCTGTACTAAGTATCTTTTGCATGTTCTTTCTGGGCCCATGGCAAACAACACTGGAAATGTACATCCTGTGTCTGTGTGTCACTGCCCACAAGATTAGAAACTCTATTGCCAGCACAGACAACATCTCTAAGATTCAGTATCTAGCACACTTCCCTGCACATAGGAGACATTTGAAATTTAACCGAGAAGAAAATAAGCTTTATCATTTAAGATTTACAAATACTTTTGCAGTAGCTTTTAACAATTACGTCATTCAGGTCAATTGCATACAGTGTTTTCCAGGAGATTTTGCTCTTTCAAATTTTGTCAAAAACACACAAATATTGTCATTTTGAATTCAAGTATGATACCTAAATGTTCCCTTTTATTTAATCCTGATCTACATCACCTGTCTCTTGATACAAATGTTAAAGGTTTACCAATTTACCACTTTGTATTAAATTATGAATTTGCCTTATAGAGGGTTTTTATAAAACTATTGCCTAAGTCCTGTACGGTGTAATTAAATAAGTCAAACTAACCCTTAGGGACCTCTTACTTTGAAATGAAATTTAAGAGCCAAAGAGTGCCTGTAACCTTTACTGAAGTCATGTCTAAAATGCTACTGTGAATTTAACAAACTAATCAGATCTCCACAGAAAAATCTGCTCATACTCACTGATATACTAGTGAATCGCACCATCGCCAAAAAGGATCAATGTGGAAATGATTTTAAAACAAAAGCAGGTTTTTTAAAAGATACTATGAACCTTAAAGCTGGAACTCTATCAGAGATTCAGGATAGCATCTCAGCAGATGAGGATATTACCTCCCCAGATCTGTCAACTGTCCCTCCAGAGGATAGGAAGTCACTCTGTCAAAGGTTAGCCTTAGGTGATCCAAATCATCAATCACATCACAGGGCTCCTTCTACCAGCCAGATCCCATATTAAGTGCTGGTAACACCAATGATAATCCAGACATAGTCCCTACCTACAAGGAGCTCCAAAGTATTCATTTTATGCCAGATGTGTAAGTTATCCCCTTAAAAACTACACACACACACACACACACACACACACACATATGTATATATATTAAGCAGGAAAATTATTCAGCTTACTTTAAGCTGTGTGTCTCAAGATTATCTCACACCGTATTTAAGAATAGCCACAGGGATGGGACACTGGATCAGAATTAAAGACTAGAATTTTGCTTTTCCTTATGCCACTGATATGCTGAGTGATCTGGATAAAAATCACTTCGATTCCTGAATTTTAACTCTTCCTATTCAAATAGAAAAAGCAATTCCTTCCACCCTGAAGGCTACTATCTGAATAGCATGTGAAGCACCAAAAGTCTGACACAGGAGGTAGATGTATCACTGTTACTGGCATCATGGCCTGAAAAAAAAAAAAAGATTTATAATAGTATGTATATAAAAATATATAATAAAATCAAAAGATAGCACTGTTAATGAAGGAATTAATGAAGTAGCCACTTAAAGCTTACGCTTTGAAATGCCAAAAACCATTTGCGGTCAGTATTTAAGAAGGTGACCTATGGAGGAAGTGGCATGATAACGATGGTGCAGACCCTCTGTTCTGTGCTCTCCTGTTGTAACTCCACATTCCCCACCTTCCATCCACCGCACATCACTGCCAGAGTAATCTTTAACAAGCACTCATTTCCTTACATTTCTCTCTTACTCAAAACCTTAGCCATTCCTCTTTTTAGGAAATCATACCTAAATTCCAACTGTATGATTCTCTGAACCATCCACAATTGTATATATTATTTTCTACCATTTCTTGCTAGACAATATAGCTTCTTGCTGCTACATAAAAACATCAGGCCCTATCCCACATCATACTGTTCAGGTTGATCAAGTTATTTTCCACATTTCAAAACACCTCAGTGAATATAAAAATCCAAAATAGTCTTCAAAGGCCCACTCAGGTGCTTCCTCCTCTATAAGGCCTTCCCTATTTTTCATCTTCACTAACTTTCCTTTAAACTCCCAAAATACTAATACATTAAAGTGTTTATCACAAGTTCCCAACTAGTTTTTACAAACTGTATCAGGACTATATTCCTTACTAGCTAGGTGTACACTGAAATGGTAAACACTTAGAAGAAATATGTTTATATTCATGAGAACAAACAGGCTGACTGGTAGAGTGGCACCCAAAAGATGTCTATGACCCTAATCCCTGGAACTTATGTGTTACAAGGCAAAAGAGACCTTGCAAATGTGATAGGGAGACTACTTGGATTATCTGGGTGGGCCCAATCTTAACACATAAGCTCTTAAAGCAGAGGGATGCAGCAGAAGGGAAGTAAAAAATTCCCTAGAATGGGAATTCAAGCTGCTGTTGCTGAAGAGCATCACACGGAAAATATGAGAAATGGGGGCAGCCTCCCGGGGCAAAGAGCAGCCCCTAGCCAAGAACAAGCAAGAAATGGAGGCTTCTATCCTACAACCACAACAAACAAAATGCAGACTATCTGAATGAGCTTGGAAGGAGATTAGTCTTCAGTACTTCCAAAAAGGAACACAGATAGTCCTGCTGGCACCTTGATTTTAGCCTTGTGAGAGACTAAGCAGAGGAACTATTTAAGCCATTGAAACTGCCCTTTACAAATCAACAGGGGGTAACAAGATGAGAACCATGGTAAGGGTCTAAAACTCAGCAAAGATACAGGCTTAGGTAAAAATAATAATAATCAGCCACTGCCCCTCTCCCGTCCCCCCCCTCCCGTTTGCTTCTCTATAATTGCTACTCTGGAGTCACATAGTTGATGGTCATCAAGATTCTTAATGTTCTCTGTAGATAACATCACCTTTTCAAAACCTAAAGGTTTAGAAATTAAAGGTAGTTTCTATGGTATCTCCCAGGCCCAACATTCCAGTGGATTGGCTGATCCACCCAGACCAGGGGACCATACCAACAAACTCTCTCAACTGGAATTGTGACCCCCAACCCAGGAACTGACTCAACACAAGAAGATAATTTCTACACACCTGTAATTTGGCCTTAAACCTAAATAATTAACAAACAAGTGCCTAATCCCTGGCCTGCCAAACTACCTTTAAAAACCCTGTCTTCCAAATTCCTGGGGATGCGGATTTGAGATACTTCCCCCACCCCGTCGTCTCCCTGCTTAGTGCTCTGCAGAAGTAAACCCTTTCTCCACTGTAACTGTGGCAGCCTCAGTTTATTGGCTCTTTTTCATGTAGCAGGCAATATAACCCAGTTGGGCGGCAACACTGTGTCTTACCTGTACTTGTGACATACAGAATCGTGAAACAACAAATGAGTGCTGTTTTAAGCTGATAAATTTGTGCTAATTATGGCAGTAATCGGAAACTAATACACTAATAAATATTGTTGTGCAAGGTCAAACAAAAAGGCAGGAAGGAAGAAATGCATTTTCAGACATGCTATCCAAACGTAAGTGGTTCTTTAGATGCTGGCAAATTTGTTACATAAAGGATCAACATACCCTCTTGAACAGGGAAAGAACAGGCTTAATATTGCAATTTTTCTTAGGAAAAACTTGGAGAGATTCACATACCCAAACTGAAGTTTAAAGTAATGCAGGTCAAATACATTAGGAGTATAGCATATGATAAGACTATTTGCTTTGACTGCTTTTGATATAAAGAGATTTATATTAAAACTTCCCAACATTTGGGCAAAACATCCTCTTATGACTCAATGGGCTTTCTTTTACAGGGTTAGGGAAACAGTCTGCACCACAAAACACAGCAAAGTTAAACAGTTGCATACAGAGAGATCATACACATAGCCCTGTCATTACCACTATATTAAAGAGATAACCATCTAAGGGCTCAACACAGCAAACAGGTAACTGCACAAGAAGTTCTTAACTGACAAAATTGGATATAGACAAATCAATGGAACCAGATAGGATTTATCCAGAAGCTCTAGAGGAACACAGGGTGAAACTGTGGACTTGGGGTCAAAATCCTGATACTATATCACTTACAAAATCACCACGTCAACAGATAGGCTGAATATAACTGCAACCCCCATAAGACGGGCTCCAGAGACTCTGGTAATGTGATATCTGCAATTTTTACTTGCCTAACTAACATAATAGCAAAAACACAATTAAAGACAATAATTTTTAATCTAATTTAAATAATTTTAAATAACTTTTTCTAAATGCAAAATACATGCTCAATGAAAAAAGCCTTGGAATCAGGAAATCACACAAATGAAATCAACCATAATGTAAACATCCATACGTAATCACTACTATTAATATTCTGTTGAATAGTTTTCTGGTTTATATATATGATATTTGTATTCTAATATGTGTATTAACATCTTTTTTTATAAAAATATTTTCTTAAACTTTTAGCATTATGTAAAGTTAAACTTCATTTTATAATGTCTTATTTAATTAATAGTAACCTCTATTTGTGGAAATATAAGTAGATTCAAAATTTCTAATCTTTTATATATAGTTTTATACATATCTCTGGATGTAATAGAGGCAAAATAAAATTCCAACTTCACCATTCACTGGCTATGTGACACTGGACCAATTACTTAATCTTTTGTGCCTCAACTTCTTTATCTATAAAATGAATATAATAGTAGCACCTACCTTCACAGAATTATGAGTTAGATGAGCAGTTATATGTAAAATGCTTAAAATATACTCAAAACATAGCAAGCAGTATAAAAATGCTAGCTATTATTGTTATTTCTGACAGGAAATCCCCAAAAGTGTAATTATTGGGTGAAAGGGCTCACAATTTTATTTTTTAACTGATACATAATAATCATAAATATTTATGGGATACAGTGATGTTTTGATACATACAACATATAGTGATTGGATCAGGATAATTAGCACATCTATCCTCTCAAATATTTAAGTTGGGAACATTCAAAATCCTTCTAGCTATTTAAATTATATATTACTAACTATAGTCATCCTATAGTGCTACCTAACACTAGCTATAATTTCGTATCCTTTAACAAATCTCTCCCTATCCCCCCCCCTCCCTTCTTCTTCCCCTTCCCCACCTCTGGGGAACAGAGTATCCTCTCTTCTATTTACTTCTATGAGATCAACTTAATTTACAGCTTCTGCATATGAGAACACACAGTGTGTAACTTTCTGTTCTTGGCTTACCATAATGTCCTCCAGTTCCACCCACGTTGCCTTGAATGAATGATTCATTTTTTTATAGCTGAGTAGTATTCCATTGTGTATATATACCTCTTTTCTATATCCATTCATTTGTTCTTGGACACTTGAGTTGATTCCATATTTTAGATATAGTGAATAACGCTGCAGTAAACATGGGTGTACAGATACCTCTTTGATATATTTACTGATGTCATTTCTTTTGGATAAATGCCCAGTAGTGGGATCACTGCATTATATGACAGTTTTATATGCAGTTTTTGAGGAACCTCCATCCTGTTCTCCATGCTGATTTTAGTAAGTTACATTCCCACCAATGGTGTATAAGAGGTCCCTTTTCTTTGCATCCTCACCAGCATTTGTTATATTTTGCCTTTTTGATAATAGCCATTCTATCTGGGGTGAGATGATATCTCATTGTGGATCTGATTTGCATTTCCATAATTAGTGACATTGAGCATTTCTGCAGATATCTGTTGACTGTATGTCTTCTTTTGAGAACTGTCTGCTCAAATCATTTCACCTTTTATTATTTTTTCTAATGTTAAAATGTTTGAGTTCCTTGCATATTATGGATATTAATCCCTTGTTGGATTAATAGCTTGCAAATACTGTCTCCCATTCTGTAGGTTGTCTTTATATTCTGTTGATTAGTTCCTTTGCTGTGCAGAAGCTTTTTAGTTTGATATAATCCCATTTATTTTTGCTTTTGTTGTCTCTGCTTTTGAGGATTTATTCACAAAACCATTTCCCAGATAATCATCCTGAAGCAAAAGGTTCACACTTTGAGAATTTTTAATATATATGGCTAGTTTGATCTCAAGAAAGAGTAGTACAAAATAAGTTATTCACCCTTAAGGAATGTATTTTTCTGCCTCTTACCAACACTGGGTATGCTATATACGCTCATCCTATCTTGTAGGCAAACAAACCCAAAACTGTAAATATAAACATCTTACTAAAATACTTTGAAAAATAAATTGTTTGACAAGAACATGCCTAAAACTGTAACTTAATTTGGCTCCTTAAGTACCCTGTTAAGATTTGCTACCAAACAGAAATCACATAAACAAACAAACAAAATACCAAATGAAGAACCATTAGACTAAGAAAAAATATTTAGTCAATAAGAACTAGTTAAAGATAGAACAACAAGGAATTTCTTTTCTGGAAAGAACAATTCCAACTGTAGTGTCAGGCACTAGAATGGTCCTATCTAGTGGTGACCTAGAAGAAGAAATGCACATGGAATTCTCTAGATATGCTAGGAAAAGGAAGTGTTTGGTTTCAAGGCTAATAGATTATACAACATAGAAAACCTGAGAGCCTTATCAGAAGAATGGCAGTAGACAGCCTGCAGGTAACACATTTACGATAATAACTCAAGCTTACTCTAGAGATGACAGGCTTTGAACTGTGAGTCTTGAAAAGTGACACATGCTTGGCTCTCTAAGTTGTTGTGGGCTATTTCCTAATCAAACAAGCACAGTAAGTTACTGCAAAAGGAAAACGTGGTGAGTATCACCAGGAAGAGTGTTAGAAACACAAAACACTACTTCACTTCCTCTTCTATAGAATCAAGACGCATCTCTAATGCAATACAAAATTTACATGGGTACAACTCAAAAGGGAGCACACCAAACAAAAATAAGCCAAAATAAGAGGATATAAGAATTCCACTTACAGACTAAAAACATGAATGCTTTGCAAAATGAAAGAGTAAACTGGGCATAAGTTTTTACATAATGATGAACACATGTGAATTATGGGGCACTCCTATAAACCCTAAAGATATAGTTAACTATCAGAGCATGTGCTGCTATTCTTTGAGAAGGTTTAAGAAATAAGTTCCTTCTAGAAATGGTTTAGACTAAAACTGTAACTAGGCTCAATAAGGGTTTTTTATCCATGTATGAATGATACATATAATATAGGCTATAAAGAAAACTGAGGACCGTTTGCATATAACTGTAATCCCCTGAGATGACACAATAAAAGGCAAACACATTTCTCTTCCCCTCCCCCAAGGAAAAAAATAGTCGCTGGTTGTCAACATCAGAAACCTAACAGCAACCAATCTGACCCAAAATGGTACTTCACAACTCCTTAAATTAGTGCTTTTTCATGCCTTCAAATTATGAGTAATGAAGTCCATTACAGTTAATGAATTCCTCAGAAAGAATGAGTTTTTCTTTGAATGATTTTTATATCAATTTCTTTTAAAGTAAAAATGTCTACTACCGGATACATTTCAGATGGTTGTTACACAATAGAGTTCTTCACACTAGACTTTAGTGAACTTTCCCAAATTATCATTTATACAAACACATAACAATTCATCCAAAAGACTATTACACTCTAATTAACATATTCTTAGAACACTTCATGAAAATATTTTTAGTAATACACTAGAAAATGAACTCACAAAGAGGTCATGGAAGCTCTAAAAATACTTCATTTAGGAATTAAGAGAATACTTTCATAAAAGATTTGATAATTATTTCTTAAAATATAAAACAACCTTTTAAGTAAAATACTTAAAATTACTTATTATACTTTACATTATTAGCCTGTGGCAAATAAATTCTAATTATAAAAGCTAGTTTTTGGTTTAAAGAATATGAAAAGTATCACCCAGTAGGATGACATAGGTAGCTTCCACTGAGAAACTGAGGGGATTGGGGGAAGAGGGAGGATATGTAGGTGCATGTATGTATGAATGTAGTTTTACCTGAATGGCCTGACAATGCAGATGGAAAAACTTTAAGTTTTCTCTTTTAAGTTTCTTTAGCATTCATTATCTAGAAACACAGAAACACAGCTACCCAAGGACACCAGAAGGACCAAAGGCTACAAATAGCCACATGACCCCCTGTCTGCCTTGATGCCAGAGGCCTGGACTTGAGCACAGCTTGAATACACCAGAGCAGACAATCTCCAGTTACCCCTAACTCATTAATATGTCTTCATAATACTAAAAATCACTCCCTCAAGTGAGAATTGCTGCCATTTTCTATACATGCAATATACGAAGCATGTACATGGGCTGCATCTGTGCATCTGAAACTCTATCCTGTACATGTTTAAATGCCTCCTCTATCCCCTATCTACGTCTTTAAAACTCCCACATCTTCTTTTGCTAGGGGAGAAGGTGTCCTTAGAGCACAAGCTTACCCTTCTCCATTCTTTGACCAAAGAAGAAAAATCCCATCATGTGAGCACCTTAGTCTTAATCAAAAGATACACTTATTAAATTGGAATCTGCTAGTAATTCCCTTTTAATTTCAAGTACAAAAAAAAAGAATAAAAATCCTGACTGCCTTATCAATTGGATGTTCTTTCCTTGTGGCTGATATAAAGCAGGGAAAGAACACATTTTTTTCAGTAACAATAGGATATATGTATATTACAAATGTATAGCATACTATATATGTACAGGTGTGTAAATGTTTGTATGTATCTTACATGTGTATATAAAACACATATATTGTATACATACATACAAATGTCTTATTTTTTTGAGACAGGGTCTCACTCTGCCATATAAGCTGGGGTGCAGTAGCACCATCATAACTCACTGGAGCCTCAAACTCCTGGCTCATGCAAATCTCCTACTTCAGTCTCTCGAGAAGCTGGGACTTATGCCACCATGCTTACCTAATATTTTTTATTTCTTGTAGACACCTAATTTTTTTTATTTCTTGTAGACACCTAATTTTTTTATTTCTTATAGACACAGAGTTTCACTGTGTTGCCCAGGCTGGTCTCCAACTCCTGTGTTCAAGCTATCCTACCACCTCAGCCTCCCAAAGTTCTGGGATTATAGGTATGAGCCACCATACCCAGTCTAAATGTCTATTTTTAAAGTGTAACAAAAAAAACAACAACAAAAATATCTTTTGAATTAAAGAATAAGAACAAAAGGGTTCTCAAAGTTTCTTATATTTTTTCAGCCTTGGTTCTCATATGACACATTTAAGTATTAAATAACAATTAGTAATGAAATAATAACATGTGCAGAAAGCCCTTCTAATTATACCACATGAACGTTTTCAAAGGTCAAAATGAAAAATTTCAGCTAAGTCTCTTCTACATAGTGAAGAATAATTTTCATTAGTTTTGTTTCAATCTTCAAAAATTGATCAAAATAAAGTGATTTATGTCTGAGACTGTACCATTGGGATTTTTTAATAATGCATTTGTAATTTCAGCAGTAAAATCAAGGGAGTTGAAAAATTGAGCAAAATGTACAAAGCAAAATTCACATCAACATTTCTCTTTGACTAACCACCTTATTTAATTCTGAAGTGACTTCCAAATCCTAAACCTAGAAAGTTACTTGTTATTCAGTTCTAAATTCCGGAGGACAAGAAAAGTTTATGTATTTTTTTTTTTTTTTTTTTTTTGAGACAGAGTCTCGCTTTCTTGCCTAGGCTAGAGTGAGTGCCATGGCGTCAGCCTAGCTCACAGCAACCTCAAACTCCTGGGCTCAAGCCATCCTTCTGCCTCAGCCTCCCGAGTAGCTGGGACTATAGGCACGAGCCACCATGCCTGGCTAATTTTTTCTATATATATATTAGTTGGCAAATTGATTTCTTTCTATTTTTATAGTAGAAACGGGGTCTCGCTCAGGCTGGTTTTGAACTCCTGACCTTGAGCAATCCGCCCGCCTCGGCCTCCCAGAGTGCTGGGATTACAAGAAGTTTATGTATTTTTAAGAATGCATTCCAGATTATAGAGGATACGTGATTTTATAAAAAAATATACCTGTAAGAATAACTTATGGAGAATACTATGTGTTCTTAAATGAAGTTATTCCTGAAGGTACAGAATTTTAAATTATATAGTTTCAGCCCTAACATTATCATATCACTGCCATTAAAATAATTATTGAGGGCCTTATATACAGGGACCGGCGCTAAGCAATTCATAAGGATGCAATTTTGGCCCTCCAGAGTTACCTCCCCTTCTGAATTCAATATAGATATAACAAAAAAAGAATGAATTTTCTTCTTTTCATAAAATACAGGACTCTTACCTCCTAGGTACCTTTTCTCAGGATGGTCACAGAAGTTAAGCATCAGTGCTCAGCCACAGCCTTGCTCACCTTCACCAGATTGCTCAGTAACAGCAGAATGAGAAGTTACTGCACCTCCAGGTCTGATCTCCTACCTGCCAAGTCCAGCCTCCCCACTTTCACCCCTAGATGATGTCACAGGAACAACAGTGTCAAAGGCAACTTCAAAGCCTGATAAAGCTTCATTATGAAAATTTTATATTTAGTGGATAAAAAGGGCCAAAGACATTGCTGTTCTGATTAGTATTATAAATGTTTCCTTTGCTATTACACTTAAAATAAATGTTTTTATGTGTGTGTATACATAAAAAGATAAATATAAATAAGGTGGAGCAGACATTACTTACTCATCTAACCCAATATCCATTCTCCCATTTCTCATTAGTAGTACAAGTCCTGACTTTTAGCTGGGCACAAACATTGTACTTTGTTTCACAGGCCTAGAGTCCTGGCCAAGGAGAAGGGGTGTAAGCATAGTATGGCAACTTCCAGAAACCTCCTTATCAAACAGCTAAGCACATGTTTGCTCCCACTCCCCCACCCCCACTTTTCTTCCCTACTCTCTTCCCTGCATGCTGAAATACATGATAGCTGGACTAGGGCATCCATCTAGGACAATAAAGAGACATACTATATGGATAGCAGAGCACTGACTTACATGGAGCCTGAGTCCTAATGACTGTGGAGATGCCACACCAACCCTGGACTACCTCTCTAAATTTATGAGAGAAATAAACCTTTCCCTTGTTTAAGCCAAATAGATTTTCTATCAGAAGAAAAGTTAATTTAACGGATAAGCAATCTATAAATATATTTGTGTTTTAAGTGTACACATTTTCCTTGTTTCATTGACAGACAATACAAATTAACACATAAAAACATACACAAGAAACAAGGAAAGATTATACAACATCTTTTATAAAATGGAGAAATGTCCATTGTAAAGCTCCTACAGCTACACACACACAAAAGATAATCGTAATTGGGATTTAAACTAAAAACATACGAACTCCATTAGATAGTGAGTCTATAGACATTTGCTCTGAAACACTGATATAACCTACCTTGTCCTGTGGTCTTCCCTTATTTCTATTTTCTTTATATTGTTTGTCATAACTTTATCTGTTGGCCATAAAATATTTTAAGTCTTCCTTAATTTGTCTCTTTTATGATGTCTTCTATCATTTTGAAGTCTAGAAATACCATCCAGGAAGTTTAAGTATTTACATTTTCCCTAAATTGTAGAATTTTGTTTGGAGTTGTATTAACTTTGTAAATCAATTTGTGAATAACTGATATCTGAAAAAGTCTTCTTATACATAGAGTATCTTTATTCAAATCTTTGTCATTTATAGTATCTCTTACTGAAGACTTTTACCATCTTTCTGGGCTTCAGTTTCTCCACCTGTGAAACAAGAATAGTCCTAAGTCCCACCACACAGTTACTGGGAGAATTTCATGAGTTAAAACATCTGAAAGACTAAGCCTAATGCCTAGCATAGATAGAGCTCAATAAATGTTAACTGCTAATATTTTCATTAATATAATTATTGGAAAGCAACCTCATGATAGGTTTAAAGAACATCATAGTATGTTTAAAAACCCTCATTATAGGTTTAAAGATCCTCATAAATGTTTCCACTCTCCAAACCAGTGATCTAACTTCTGGGATGTATTGTAAGAACATAACACAAAATACCTGAAAGCTTTTTATGCACGCTTATTTGAATTGTAATATTCATTTTTCAAAGGTAGAAATAACCCAAATTTGTAAGAATAGGTGAATGTTAAATCTCATTAGAATCACATGGCTCTTACAATGATTATGTATTTTTAACAGAACAAAGACTTGAGCAGTTCTGCAGCTGTGGTGTTGACAACAAAAGTGCACATAACATATCCCCATGCACATCATCCTGAAAAATACACTGCACAAAAGCAAGCATTGTTGCCTTGTCAACATCAGTAGATTCATTAACTTGGATTGCATACCAAGGTCACTCACTAATCCTAACAATTTTGCCTCAATATCCTCTATTTCATCAATTCATCAATTAATTGTTATGGCACTAGCCAAAAGAGGAACGTGAGCCACCTTTTGAACTGCAGCCTCTCCTAAAAGTTCACAGCAAATGTCCTTAGCAGTAGGCAGGATCAACTCTTCACCAATAGTAAAAGGTTTCTGAGCTTTAGCAATGTGGTTAGCCACTAAGAATGATACTCTCAGTGCAGACACATTTGATGAAGTAGTGGCCTTCCAATAATTGCTTCTATTCTTCATGTTAACGTTTTTCTTCTCTTGAAAAACTCCAAAGGTAGTCTTTTAATGCAAGGTGCTTGGTCTCCATGTGGGGAGGCAGTTTTTTGGAAGGTTTCATGGCTTCATTGGATGACTGCTCATGACATATTACACAAAATGGGCTTGGAGACTGTCAATCACCTGTTACAATGAACCCAAAATTTAAGGACTCTTGGTCTTTTCTTTTAAATGCAGCCTTCGTTTTGTTAACAATCTTAGAGTCTTCTGATGTCTCATTATTGGGTCCTTCCCCTTTTTCAACGAAGCTCTCCAGTAACGTTTGCCTTTTACTCATTTTTGCTAGGGTTAGCTTTTGTGGGCTTACCAGAACTGTGACTGTGACAAGTGTGCAGCGAAGGAAACAGGAATGGATGGACGTGGTAAAGAAAACAATGGGCAGGCCACGTACAGACTAAAATAAATGTCGAATTCTGACTTAAAGCCTGCCAACAGATGCAGCTGTACAACTGAAATAAGATGCTCATCTGCCACTATAAAGACTGTCACCAGATGTAGCTTGTCACTCTCTGATAGGGTTTTGATATGAGTCTGCAAGCAATTGATTTATTATGGTCTGTATGCAGTCAAACCTCTCTGCTAACAATAATTGGCATTTGCAGCTGCTCCCCCAGCACTAGCATCACCACCTCAGCTCCACCTCAGATCATCAAGCATGAGATTCTCACAAGGAACACAAAACATAGATCCCTCACATGTACAGTTTACAGTAAGGTTCACGCTCCTGTGAGAATCTAATGCTGCTGGTAATCTGACAGAAGGTGGAGCTCAGGCAATAATGCCAGGAATTGGGAGGGGCTGTAAGTACAGATGAAGCTTCAATAGCTCGCTGCTCACCTGCTCTGCAGCCTGGTTCCTCACAGGACAGCAACCAGTACTGGTCCAAGGCCCAGAGGTTGGGGACCACAAGGTTACAGGGATTCACAATGTTAAGACAACCGAAATTAAGTGCTAAATAAACATTTTGACGAGCCATTTAACAGAGACTGACAATTAGATTAGTAAATTTTACTAATTAGTTAAATATTCATTAAACGGGAAAATTTTAATGTGAAGAACTAAAGTAAAATTACCAAAATAATCTACTTATTGAACTTTAAATAATTTAAGCTTCAAAGAATGTTATTTTTTAACTAGAACTTCATTTAAAGTCCTTAGCCCTGAAAACAAATGCAAAAATCTCCAAAGATGAAAACAGGCAAGGATATTATCACTCTGAATCTAAAAAGAAAGGAAACAATCCAAATATAATATAGTTTTAAGAATATACCAGCCGGGTGCGGTGGCTCACGCCTGTAATCCTAACACTCGGGGAGGCTGAGGCAGGCAGATTGCTCGAGGTCAGAAGTTCAAAACCAGCCTGAGCAAGAGCGAGACCCCGTCTCTACTATAAATAGAAACTAACTGGCCAACTAATATATACAGAGAAAAAATTAGCTGGGCATGGTGGCGCATGCCTGTAGTCCCAGCTACTCGGGAGGCTGAGGCAGTAGGATTGCTTGAGCCCAGGAGATTGAGGTTGCTGTGAGCTAGGCTGATGCCACGGCACTCACTCTAGCCTGGCAACAAAGTGAGACTCTGTCTCAAAAAAAAAAAAAAAAAAAAAAAGAATATAACAAATTATGTTGTAAAATGCCCAACAAATGAAAATTCTAAATCACAGTATTAAATTAATAGCCTGCGGTGAACTTCAACAGACACAAGTACAGCCTGCACTCATCCTCGACTCCTCTTTCTCAGACTATGGAATCTGCTGGCTCTACCCTCAAAAACCTCCCTGTACCCTGGCCCCAAAAGCCACTGTCATCTCCCTTTTATCCAGATTACTGCCAAACCCACTGCTCCTCTTTCCTAGTCCCATATTCTTCCTTGTTTCCCTGAAACAGAGAGGGGATCCTTCTTAGGGGCTTGCCTGGCCCCTAAGCATGAAAATAATGGAAAATCTTCAGTCCTGTTAAGGGAAATTCTTGGCACCTGGCTAGCCTTATGAAATGGGCAACCTGATGAGCAAGAAGATAGGAACAATAGTTCTCGAAGCCACAGTCTCAAGATATTTTAGTTCCCCATGGAAACTAAAAGGTAATGTCTTAACACGTGTTCTTGAGTTGCTTTTCCAGAACCTCCTCCAGATTGAAAATGCAGATACAAAGAGGAACTGAGGAACTGAACTCTGATCCTGTTCTCTGTTCCATGTTTCTCCCTTATGGGCCTGGAGAGAGTCACACACACCTCAACATCCCTTTTGGCTAATCAAAGAATCTCTGAATCCACCTACGACCAGCAACCCCTGCTTCAAGATACCCTCTGCCTTATTTCACCAGACCAATAC
This sequence comes from Microcebus murinus, assembly GCF_040939455.1. NCBI lineage: Eukaryota > Metazoa > Chordata > Mammalia > Primates > Cheirogaleidae > Microcebus > Microcebus murinus. The sequence goes on along the minus strand of NC_134122.1, from coordinate 23,676,301 downwards.
ATAACCTCCATGTACTAATCTATGATTTTGTGTGCAACTTCTGCTTTCCTGAAATGTACCTCTGCCTTAAAAACACTTGCTTATAAGCCATAAGGGAATTTGGGTCTTAACCATTAGCTGCCTGTTCTCGTTGTCATGATGCCATGCAATAAAAATGCCCCTTTCTCCCACTGCAACTCTTGGCATCAGTGCCTGGCTTTGCTGCACTGGGCAAGCAGACCTTAATTTGATTCAGTAACACCCCTACAACTCATCAACAGAGAGATCCTTTTCTGTCAGATCATGTCACATCTTCTAATGGCTTCCCATCTCACCCAAAGTAAAAACAGAGGTCCTTATAAAGGCAGCGATGGCCAAGCCCTTATGTCCAGTGTAGCTTTATACTCCTGACCCCAATCTATCTCCAACTCAAGGCCACAGAACTCAGTGAATCCTTGGCCTTTGCACCTGCCAAATGCTCTTTCCCCAGATAACACACTGCTCACCCCACATTCTCTCATGTGGAAGTTACCATCCATGAAGACTCCCTCCACCACCCTGGTGAAAGCTGCAGACTACTCAAACTCCATCACTTTTTCTCTACTCTTTTTTTTCCCCATAGCACTTAATATCTTATAATGTACTATATAAATTGTTATGTTTATTATTTATCCTGTCTCCCCCATATCCTTACCACCACTAAACAAAAGCTCATGAGGGCAGGAAATTTTGTCCGTTTTATTCACTGATGTTTCCCAGGCATCTAGAGTTTAACTGGCATGTTGTACATGCTGAATAAATGTGTGTTGAATGAATGGGAAAAAGTAGTACATTTACACAACACAAAATATACACGCGTATCATGGGAAATCTACCTAAAACTATCTTAAAATGTTAAATTTGTCTCTTTTAAGACCAATGACACTTAATGCCTATACTCCTAAAAGTGATTATCATTTATTAGGAAATTATTTTCATTGTGAAGAAAAACATGCACTGGTATACCTGAAAAGAATGTATGAAAAGAAACATTTGTTTTCCAAACTAGCCTCTCATCAGCCGCCTTCTTTTAATCCTCCATCTATCATGTTTATTCGTTTCTTAAATTTATATTTTGATAGATTTAGGGGTAGAGGTGGTTTTCGGTTACATGGGATGAATTGTACAGTGGTGATATCTGGGTTTCTAGTGTACCTATCATAAAATGTCATGCTTTAAAAAAAAAAAAAAAAAAAAAAAGGCTGGACACAGTGGCTCACACCTATAATCCCAGTACTATCAGAAGCTAAGGCAGGAAGATCACTTGAGCCAGAAATTCCAGACCAGCCAAGACAATACAGCAAAACCCCCATCTTTACAAAAATTTTTAAAAAATTAGCCAAGTGTGATAGCATACACCTATAGTACTAGCTGAGGTGGGAGGACTGCTTTAGCTCAAGATTTCAAGGCAGCAGTGAGTTATGATCAGGCCACTGCATACCAGCCTGGGCAACAGAAAGAGATCCTATCTCTAAAAGAAAAAAAACTGAGTAACAAGAATCAATGTCAACAGCCCGTTGAAAGAATGTCACATGATGCAAACAACCCAGCACTGCATGGTCAGCAAACATAACTAAAGTAAACACCTCAAACAGCCACATTATTCAGTAACACCTATTACGGCAGAGCTTTTTAGCAAATGAGTGGCAGTATAATATCAGTATTCAGATATTGCTTTCTTTTGAAATTTTAAACTCCTTGAGACATCCTGGCTGCTTCACTTCTTACAATGCTCTTGCCTCACCATATTGGATTAATCCATAGTGTACTGGATTAAAGCTGGAGTAAAAAAATAATCCCCTGGTCTGAGCACTGAGAAAACACTGTTAGGATCTACTCATTTGATAAGGTTGTCTCTTAGGAAAACCTGGAGGACCAAGATAATATTGAGCCCCATCCCAGCGATGTGTCAGTCGCTGTCAAGCACGGCTGCATATTTGAACCACCTGAGGAGTTTGGAGAAGTACTTGACCCCTACCTACCAGAGATCCTGATTTAATTAATCTGGGGTGAGGCCCAGGGCATCTATATTTTTAAAAATCCTACTAGAAGATTCTATTGTGCAGCCTGAATTGAGAATCTCTGATCTAATTATTCTATTCTCTAAAATTTAGGCTCTAAATAATCATCTTCTGTGTCTTAGAGGGCTCTCTCTGACTGCCATATTGCTTTTCTTATAGATATCCCACACAGAGCCAATGGTAGAAAACACCCATGGTCTGGAAGCTACCATGTGACCCTGCCCTGTGATGTTAACCTGAGAGTCAAGTGGTGAGTGAAGAGGCAGGTAGGCATGGTCTGGGGAAAGGGGCCTGGAGATGGACAGACCAGCTCTGCTACTTGAGGAACACCAGTAACACTCAGCTGTTTGGACCTAATTTTGTAAAATGGAGGTGAGAGAATAGCCCCCAACATTGTGGTTGTAAGCATTTAACAAACCTATAAACAGCATTTACACCCTTCAAGGGCTTTACTAACATTATCTCTTAGGAGGTGTGTGTTATCATTATCCCCATTTTACACGCAAGGAAACAAACACAGAAAAGTAAAGACATTTGCTGAGATTTGTAACATGTCAGCAGATGTGGGATTCAAAGCCCAGACTCCAGAAGCAGCCTGAGAAGCTCATGTCACTAATATTAGAAATACAGTGTGAACTAAAATAAAATCTTAACGGTTCTCCCCCAACCTCCACCCCAGCACAGGCTGAATGGACACCCTCTTGGCCAAGGGGATATCCTAAAACTAAATTGCCTACCACAAGGAGAGAGGTAAGACATGCCTTATCATGGCTCCTTGCCTCTTTCCCCCTTCTTGAAGACATCCTTTGTAATCCATGAACAGGCCTAAGGGTATGCAAGACAAACCTTCAGGTCCCTCAATTTACACAACACATATGTCTGGTGGTTTATCTCCAGTTAACAGCTCCTTATCTTAAAACATTCCAAGGCTTTATACAAAGCTTCAGGTCTTTAACCAATTGAAAGTCAAAGTATCTTATATAACCTGTAAGCCCCCTGCTTTGGGATGGCCCACCTTTTCAGGCCAAAACAATGTATGCCTTCCATGTATTGATTTGTGACTTTACCTGCAACCCCCGTCTCCCTGCAATGTATAAAACCAAACTGTAACCCAACCACAGAGAGTCCACGTGCTCAAGGCTACTTGGGCATGGTTCTGGGTCACTGTCCTCAAATTTGGCTCAGAATAAATCTCTTTAAAATTATTTTAAAGAATTTGGTTTCTTTTCCATTAAAAACAATAGAATAGGAAAGCCCAAGGACCCTCCCAAGCATCCTGTATCAGGGTTAGTATCCTGGGGGGTCATGTCAATGGGCAAAACTCCACTGTCTAACACTACATAATCTCACTTTTTACTCTGATTCTTTAAGATGGATGGACTTACCTGTGTCTGTAACTATCACAAAAGCATGTGAGCACACACACAACCAACCCTCACTAATTAGGCTGCCATAAAATGCTGAGTTCATCACTGTTCCCTGCCTGCTAGCAACTGCTATCACTGAGCGAGCAATTACTAGAACATTCCATCTACTGAAACAGTGCAGATGTATTTATTCTTTAAGAGCAGATGAATAAACATCTTTTACATCAATAAAAGAAACACTTCCTGAAAGAACAGCCTTGGTAATAAACTATCTAACAGAGAAAAAAATAAAGTAACAGAAAGAAAAAAGAGAAAAAGATCACAGCACACTATCACCCCTTTGTTTGATTAACCACTTCTGGCTTAACTTTGCTGCCTTTAACAGTTTGTTTTTACAGCATTTTAAAAAACTGAGCAGACAGAAGAATGACCTCCACCCAGTTCCTGCCAGACCACATTCCAAGGACTAAGATAAAGCCAGCCTGGCAGAAAGAAGAGGACACACACACCCCTCACAGCTGCCCCATTATCAGCTCCCAGCAGCACTTTTTCTTTTCCCTTTATCCCAATAACCAGCCCCCCTACACCCCTCAATCTCGGGACTAGCACTACTTCTTTCTTTTGTGCCGTGCCCTTTATCCCTTGGAAAGTAAACGTTTTGCTTTAAATCTATCCTAATCTTTATGTCGAGAATTCTTTCTCATCCCATGCTACCCTAACACTTCCTATGAATCTCATTTATTCCTTCATGTGTTCATCCATAAATTTTTATCAAGTACCTACTGAAAGCAACCAGTCCTGACATCAAAGAACTTCAAATTTAGGGAAACAAGCAAGTTGGGGGCAATGGCAATGTCGATGCACTACAGGCAATTTCAATACAAGGGCTATAGGTGTTAAGATAGAAAAAAGTGCAGAACAATTCAGAGAATCAGGAAAGGACCTTGGAATTACAGAAAGGTAAGATACAATCTCAAGGATGATGTCGTCATAGCCAGGCATGGTGGTGTCTACCTGTAGCCCTAGCTACTTAGGAGGCTATGGGGGAAGGATCACTTGAGCTAAGGAACCTGAGGCTGCAGTGAGCTATAATCATGCCACTCTAGCCTGGGCAACAGAGTAAGACCCCACCTTCAAAAACAAAAATCCCACAAAGAATGATGATATCAGAGGGATACGAGTAATGATTAGTTCAATTGCAGGCATACTGAGTTTGAGAGTCTGAGGGATAGGGAAGTCAACAGCTGGCTGTCCACATGAATCTCAGGCTCAGAAGAGAAGTTGAACAGGAAAAAAAAATACTTGGAAAACAACTTCTGGACGGTCATTCAAGTCTTGGAAGTATGTAAGATTGCTAACAAACAGTATGTAGAATTAGAAAAGACAAGGACCATAGACAACACCTCAAGTATCACCAACTTTTAACACCTGGCAATGGACAAGGAAGACAGACAAAAAAGGTACAACCAGAAGGGAAAAAAGAAAAGTAGAACTTATGGTGTCAAGAAAGTCAGGGGGAAAGAGAATTTCAGGATAGTGAACACTGCCAAATGCCACCAGGAATCAAGGGAGATTAGGACTAAGTCAGGTCCACTGATATAAGCAATGGGGGAGCCAAGAATAACTTGACGAATGCTACTGCAAAGTGAATGCTGGATCAAAGGATGGAGTAGGTTGAGAATAACAGCAGGTCCACATATGGCAAATAAGACAAAGAGAGATTAAAGCATATTTAAATGCTAACTGAAAGGAGTCAGCACTGAAGGAAAAATTAAACATACAAAGAAAAAGGAAGAGATTGTACATTGAATAAAACATTCAGCAAATATTTATTAAGCACTTACTATGTGTCAGGCTTTTTCTAGATATGAGAATATAGCAAAGACGAGAAAGTCTCTGCATTAACGAAGAAAACAAACAAAAAGAAAACCAAGTAGTAATAATAGATGGGGACTGCCAGCCATCATGGAGACTGGATCAGCCTTCCTGCAGTAAACAGCGGGAAAACAGAAAGTATAGGAAACAACTGTTTTCTGTCACTAGACTGTGATGTCTGAGGCATTTATTGGACCATTATCTAATAAATGATGGTGAGTGGGTGCCCAAAAGCACACACTTGTTAGCTGAAGACGCAGATCAGAGGAATTTGTGGGCAAAATACTAAAAAGAAAGGAGATCTATAGAGAAGTTTAGAAGTCTACATATGGGTCCTGCTGGCTTTTTGTCTGAATACTAAGCTGCACGTGTGTAGGGTGAGATTTTAACAGACAACACAAATAACAAGAGCAACCACTGGAGAGAAGTGCAATGAACAACTACTGGAGCCCACAGGGTTGGAAGACGTCAGAGTCCCACTGGAACTTCAGTGAACACCTGGGGCATTCAGTAGAAATCCTGTAACACCACACACTAGCATTAGGGTTAAACAAACCCAACAATAATACTGTTCACTCGCCAAATACAAAACTCAGACTTGAATAGATCAAGTTGATACACATGTAGTGTAGCTTATGGTAAGAAATGAAGATACTTTTTAAAGGAATATGCAGCCCTTAACCAGGAGAAAAATCAGACAATATAAATAGGTGTAGCAATGATAAATGTAACAATATAAATAGGTGCAGCATCTTTGTGCCTATTTATATTGTCTGATAGATGATAGAATAAACATGGAACTCAAATAAATATATACATGTTTAAGATTTAAAGAAAAACAAAGAGTCTAATGAATTTATACAAAAATACGGAAAAATCAAACAAACATCTAGAGTAAAAGAAAAAAAGACACACCTGAACTGAAGCAGTCCTTGGATGTATTTAAAAGCAAATAAACACAGGAGAAGAAAAGATCAGTGAATGTGAAAACAATGCAGTAGAAACTACACACACTGAAGTGTGGAAAAGGGGCTGTGGGGAGGAAAAATACTGCAAGTGAACAGAGTCTCAGTAAACTGGGAAACATCAAGCAACATAACATGTACGTCACTGGAGTGCTGGAAGAGGGTGAAGTATTTGAAGATACAATGTTTAAAATTCAGGTATTTGTTAAAAATATAAAACCATATATTTTAAAAAAGGTCAACAAACATCAGAATAAAAATAAAGAGAACATACTGAGGTACATGATAATAAAATTCCTGGAAACTAGTGATAAATTCTTACAAAGCAACCAGAAGAAAAATACATAAATCATAGACAGGGAATAGACTTTTCATCAGAAACAATACAAACCACAAGACAATGGAAGAACAAATTTAAAGGTCAAGGAAAAAAAATAAAATTGTCACCTTGGAATACTATATACAATAAAAACGTCATTCAAAAATGGAATCAATTTTTTTTTTTCAAACAAACAATAGCTGACAGAATTTGTTATAAGACTTGAACTGCAAGAAAAGCTAAAAGTTCTTCAGGCAAAAGGAAAATGTTATCAGATGAAAACCTGCAGCTACAAAAAGAACACCATAAATGGTAAATGTGGGTAAATATAAATTAAATTTACACTTATTTTAAACTTATTTTTTTTAAAAAAAAACTGGTAGTTAAAAGCAAAAATAAAAATGTATTTTAGGCCCGATGCGATGGCTCACACCTGTAATCCTAGCACTCTGAGAGGCTGACGCCGGAGAACTGCTTGAGCTCAGGAGTTTGAGACCAGCATGAGCAAGAGGGAGACCCTATCTCTACTAAAAATAGAAAAGAATTACCCAAGCATTGTGGTGCATGCCTGTAGTCCAAGCTACCCTGAAGGCTCCGGCAGAAGAATGGCCTGAGCCCAGGAGTTTGACGTTGGTGTGAGCTAGGTTGATGCCACTGCACTGTATGAACTCTATGCCTGGTCAACAGAGCAAGACTGTCTTAAAAAACAAAAAAATGCATTGTAGAGCTTGTAACATATATACATACAAAGTGTATTAACAGTGAAAGGAACAAGAAGGAAAAAATAGCAGCACAGTTATCCTTTGGTATTCATAAGGGCTGATTTCAGGACCACCAGGGATATCAAAATCTGTCCATACTAAAATCCCATAGTTGCCCTGTGGAACCTGCGTATATGAAAAGCTCTGCATTGTGAGTTTCACATCCAACAAATACTGCTATTTTTTATCTGAGTTTTGTTTCATCTGTGGAACTTGTGGACATAGAGGGCTGACTGTATTCATTGGAAAAAAAATCAACATATAAGTGGTCCGGTGTGTTTCAAGCTCATCTTGTTCAAGCATCAACTATATACTATTTTAAGTATGTTATCTTTTACATAAAGAGATACAGTATTATTTGAAGACAGACAACAATAAATTATAGAGAAGTACTGTAAACACACGGACTAGAAAAACAACATAAAGAGGTTTAGCTAAGAAAGCAAAATATATAGGTTATACACTAATAAAAAAGGAAAATTTCTACTTTATTCTGATCAAATACACACACCCTATATTTTTTAAAGAAAATTATTTTAATAAAGAGGCTTGCCATATAGAAAAAGAATCAAATGAAACATCAGGAGTTCTGTCACTACTTGATATTTTATATATTTTATTTGTTTATTGACAGCCCACTGCCTTACCATGAAAGTTCCATAAGCATGAAAACTTTTTTTTTCTGGTAAAGCGTTATTGTGCTTAATTCTGTATTACTAGTGATTAGAAAAATGCAAAGCACATAAGAGATGCTCAATAAACATTAGTTGAATTAATAAACTGGTCTTTTAATTACATTTTATGGTAGGCCAACTTCTTATAAATGGTGGTTTATGCTTTAAATATCAATTTCCCAATATTTTAAAAAGCATTACAATTCATTTTCCAAACAAAATTCTGTAACAATCTATTTAGAAGTTTAAGGGAGGCCTCAGGGCACCTGGAACCCTGCCACTTTAGTTTCCCTATCAACCCCAAACACATCTCTGTAAAGCAAAAACTATTCATGAAGTACAATTGAAAAATTGGTTTTACACATCATTTTACTGACCACTATGAAATAGATGGGTTTTAAAAACAGCTCTATGTCACATATCATAACATATACCCATTTAAAGTTTACAGTTCAACAGAAGCTGATATATTAAAAGAACTGTGCTATCACGACCTAATTTTAGAATATTTCCTCAACCTCAAAAGAAATTTCACATCCATTAGCAGTTAATCCCCATTACTCATCTCACTCCCAGCCCTAAGCAACTACTAATATACTTTTCCTCTATATAGATTTGGTCTGTTCTGGATCTTCCATGCAAATGGAATCATAAAATATGTAGTCTTTGTGTCTGGCTTCTTTTACTTTACATAATGTTTTCAAGGTTCTTCCACATTATAGCATGTATCAGTATTTCATTCATTTTTACTGCTGAATAATATCCAAGTACAAGCAGTTCCCGAGTTGTGGATGTGATACATTCCTGAGAACATCTTTAGGTTGGGTTTATATGTAACTTGGATCCCTGATAAACAGTGCGTATACACTAATGATAATAATACTATAATGCCTATGTGGTAACAGTATAGTGCAATACTACTCCTGTACTGAAATAGTAAGATACAGAAACTATTGTGCTCTTTCTTTGAATTCCTAGGCTAATAGGAATGTTATACTTACTTTAATCTTCTAACCAAATCAATAATAGTCTTTCCATTTCAATAATTAATCCACTATACTGCTTAGTAATAATTGATGCTTTCATTGGAGCACTGCTTTTCACATGCTCCATTACTCTCACCTTCATTCTTTGTAAGTCCTCCCATAATCAAGTGACTGAAGCCTAATGCTTTCCCAATGAATGGTGGCATCTGGCCTTTCTACAAAAGCTGATTTCTACTTTCATTTCCATAAGAGTCACTTTTCTCTTTGCTGTAGGCTCACCTGGACTTGCAGTGGACTTTCTCTTTGGAGGCATAGTAATAAGGATAAACATACACTCACAAAATAGAATGAAAAAGTTAAGATGAAAGTGATGCTATGTGTAAGCAACCATATAAACAACGAGACCAGCTGCTAGTGTAAAGATGCTGCACCAACAAATCACTTATGCCATGAAGATTTGTTTATATGTATGGAAACTAGTTCCCAAATTATTAATTTCATTATTCAAATACAAATTGTCCTTATGGGGCACCTTGGGAGCCTGTTTCTAAGTACGGAAGGCTGTAAGTCAGGTTGTCCATAACCCAGGGACAGCCTATACATGGATGTGCTACATTTTATTTATCATCAATAGACATTTGGGTTAATCCTACTTTTTGATTAATAATGTTAGGAACATTTGTATATATGTTATACATGGATGTATGTTTTCATTTTCCTTGGGTACAAAACTAGGAGTGGAATTGCTAGTTCATATGGTAATTATAATTTTTAACATTTTAAGGAACTGCCAAACTGTTTTCCAAAGTGGCTGTACCGTTTTACATTCCTACCAGCAAAATATGAGATATTGTTTTTCATTTTGTTGTTTGTGCTTTTAATATATAAGAAACTATTACCTTAACCAAGGTCATGAAAATTTACTCTGATGTTCTCCTCTAAGGATTTTATAATTTTAGCTATAGTGCACTTAGAATTAATTTTTGTGTATGGCTTGAGGGGAATCCAAACATCCTCATCTTCTAGATATCCAGTTGCCCCAGCACAATTTGTTGAAAAGGTTATTCTTACCTGACTTAACTGTCTTAGCCCTCTTGTGAAAATAGACTATCAATGTAAAGGTTCTTTTCTAGACTCTTAATTCTAGTCTATTTATGTATATATGTCTTTCTTTATGCCAGTACCACAGTGTCTTGATTACTCTAGCTTTAAAGTTTGAAATTGGGCAGCATGAATCCTACAACTTTGATCTTCTTTATTAATATAGTTTGACTACTGCATGCACTTTGTATTACCACAATGTGATTTTAGGATCATCTTGTCAAATTCTGTAACAAGAAAATCCAGCTAGAATTTTTATGTGAATTATGAGTAATCTGTACATTAATTTTAAGATTAACACTGTTTTAACACTAGTCTTCCAATCCATAAACATGTCATGTTTTTCCATTCATTTAGATCTTTTATTTCTTTTAATGTTTTATAATTTTCAGTGTACTAGTCTTCCACTTTTCCAGATTAAGTATATTATTCTTTTTAATACTATTATAAATGCAGTTGTTTGTATACTATGTTTGACAAGATTTAATCATTAAAAATCAATCATTTTGAAATATTATGAATGCCATAAACAAAATAATCCAATTCTTCCAAATAGAGTTCCTGGAAGTTCTGAGTCTTAATGAGTATCTTCCTACTCATTTTTTTCCCCTGCAGCTGATAAATTCTTAAGAACCTTGAAATTATGTATAATTTAAATATTTTGTAATAATACTAACTTGCCATTTGCAGAGGAGGACAAGATTGTAGCAAGCATACCGGTATCTCCATGTAATTTTAATTAAAAGAAATTCAAAACATTAGATAAAACAATGGCATCATTATCTAGTCTACTATGCTGAACATAATATATAATATTAATGATAATATCATCTATTCAGGTAACTCCAACAAAATATTTTACAAACAGTTCAATAATCCCTACAATATCAAAATGATTTGGTTGGATCAGGATTAACATCTTCATCTCAGTTTTATAACAAGAAGTATACCATAGAACAAGTATATAATTTGTTCAAGGTCATTTGGAAAAAATCAAAAGACAGAGCTGGTTTCTTAAAAAAAAAAATCCCTCTTATTGTCAAGAAATAGGTGTTAATAATCAACATGATTTAGTCATTCCACATTATAAACATATTAAAATCACATTGTGTCCCATAAATACAATTATTAGTCAAAAATAAAATAAATAGATGTGTACTTATGTAAAATACATAGTTCTGAAAATGTGTATAAATCCAAATTTTATATATGTGATGATGCTTTAAATGTATTAGTGTTATTAAAAATAAGTCTTTTGTCAAAAAGTCCCCAAACAACAAATGCTGGCGTGGATACGGAGAGAGAGGAACACTCCTACACTGCTGGTGGGACTGCAAACTAGTTAAACCTCTGTGGAAAGCAATATGGAGATACCTCAAAGTGATACAAGTAGATCTACCACTTGATCCAGCAATTCCACTACTGGGCATCTACCCGAAAGATCAAAAGTCACTTTATGAAAAAGACGCCTGCACTCGAATGTTTATAGCAGTACAGTTCGCAATTGCAAAGCTGTGGAAACAATCCAAGTGCCCATCAATTCATGAGTGGATTAATAAAATGTGGTATATGTATACCATGGAATACTACTCAGCTTTAAGAAACAATGGTGATATAGCACCTCTTGTATATTCCTGGATAGAGCTGGAACCCATTCTACTAAGTGAAGTATCTCAAGAATGGAAAAACCAACACCACATGTACTCACCAGCAAACTGGTATTAACGGATCAACACCTAAGTGGACATATAAGAGTAACATTTATCGGGTATCGGGAGAGTGGGAAGGGGGAGGGGTATATACAACCACAACGAGTAAGATGTGCAACATTTGAGGGATGGACATGCTTGAAGCTCTTACTCGAGGTGGGAGGGGAGCATGGACAATATAAGCAACCTTAACACTTGTACCCCATAATACGCTAAAACTAAAAAAAAAAAAAAAAACAACAACTCAGTTCCCACTGAAAAATCTATCAATCACAGACTTGATCAATTAAGGTAAATACAATAAATGATGTAGCAAAATAAAAAAAATTAAGTCTTTTGAAACATTTCAAGAAAAGATTTTATTAAAACAATAAATGTCAGCACTCTCTGAAGGAGCCCCAATTAATGTGGAATTTTTAAAGGTTTGCCTATTAGTAAAAATCCATCTGTTATAATAAACATATAAAGTGGTAAAGAGCAAATGCCTCTGGTCTAGGAGGGTAAAACATTAAGCAGGAACAAGGATAAGAATCAATGATTGCAAAATACTTTAAATTTCCAAAAGTCTGAAAATCAACAGCAACTCATAATGTGAATCTTTCAGAATATCAAAAGTGAAAAATATTTCTAAAATACAGTCTTCCATTACTTGAGAAATCATAGTGATAATCCATAACTGAGAAAAGTTCAAATGACTGTTCCTACTTCAATAAAATAAAGAGATATGGTAATTATAGCCCATTAAGTAGTTACTTCAATAACTAGGAAGACTAGAGAATAAATTAATAAATCAATTTATAATCAACTAGAAAAGTTATATATACCACACTAATTGAAATGAATGAGAAAAAACAAATTACTATAGAACAATTTGCACTAATACTTCATCTATTTAGAATTGTTACCTAGATATATCACATTTCCACAATACACTCAGCAACACAAAACAAACAAAAACATGGTTCTGGGTCACCAAAACAAATGCAAAAAATTCCACACATAAAAGCATTTTATTCACCAGCCAGTAGGCTGTCACTTAGAACCTAACTATTCTACTTTCAAAGTATCCTAATCAGTTTTTTCCCCTTGATTCCCTAACCTACTGCAAACTGGAAAATGGTACATTAAGACAAAAGTAGAGGAAGAAACAGTGACAACAGTAAATTGCCAAGCAGGAAACTGAAGGAATTTATTTGCTCCAGGAAATCTAATCAGTCCCTAAAGATACTAGCACCAAAAATTACCAAGACAAGAGCTCAAACGTATCACCCCACTATGAAACTTGAAGTAACATGTCCCACCTTCATGCTCAGACTATCAACTCATAAGTCTGCCACTTTGCATTGTAAGCACATATATAGAGAGAAATTATATATATGTGTGTGTGTGTGTGTGTGTGTGTGTGTGTGATAAACAGTCATCTAAGAAAACACTTCAACAGAGAACATAGAAATCAAAACAAAGAAGAGTAACTTGGAGAAAGCAAAGACTATGCAGACAGAAGAAAACAATTAAAAAATCTCTCATTATAAGTCTCAGATGTTAAAAGATTTTGCATCCATTAAACAAGAACAATATGTTACAAAAATAACACCATAAAAGAACTCATAGAAATTAACATGATCCAAAAAAAAAAAAGAGTTGGAAAATGAGGTTTAAAAAAAATCTCCCACAAAGTAAAAAAAAGAATGAAAGGAAGGATAAGAAAAAAAGGGCCAGTTCAGGAGGTAAAACTTCCATATAATAGGAGTCCTAGAAATAAAAGACAAAAAATTTAAGGCAAGAAAATCATTAATGAAAGGATTCCAGAAAACCTTTCAGGAATGAAGGAAATTTGTTTCCATGTTAAAAGAATCTATTGAGCACCCCAGCACAATGGGGGGGGGGGGGAATGATCTGTACCTAGGCATATCACTGTGAAATTTCAAGACACTGAAGAATAAAGAAGTTCTTAAAATAACCAAACAAAAACTGCAAGATTACCTAAAAATAATTAGAAAGCAGAATGGTTTTTAACTTCTCAATAGCAACACTGGAAGGAAGAAGGCAATGGAGCAATACTTTCAATTAACTGTTACAAACCATTTCCTATATAGCTTTATCTCAAAAGATACTAGATGACATGTTCCACCAACACAAGAGTATAATGCAAGAAAATGGAAAATAGGGATATGGGAAATGAGATCAAGTACAAATAAGCAGATGGAATCCTTAGAATACGCTAGGATCAGAACTATACAATGAAGGTAGAAGGACTGGACCCCCACTTTAGCAACGTGACTGAAGAGGTATCTTAGATGAGCTGAGCACCACAAAAACTCCTCCCCTCTTTAACTACAAGGCAAAATGCCCCAGTGAGCCTGACCAAGGCTCCTATCTGTACTTGGTTTGTCCTAACCACATGTTAATGGAGTTCCTACTCTATACTCCATCAACTCCCCCAATCCCACCTTAATGCCTTTATCAGCTGAGGACATTCCTTTCACCCTATAATGGTCCACTTTCATCTACTCCTGAGAGCTGGAGTGGGCACAGTGAACTTAGAAAATGGAGAAGCACTCAGCCCCTCTTAGCATATTTCTGGTAGACATCTAATGTCTAACTAGCACACAACAGCCCTGCCAGTTGTTCTGACTTATGGTAAGCCCTATGTTTCCCAGAACCCATTCATAACCCTGGCCATTCACTTCCTCAGAAGGGACTTTTATAAAGTCCAAGGAAAACTAAGCCTAGCTATGACTCAGAGAATCAGCTCAATTTCTCTTCTCATAGGAGCCTGCAGTGGTAACACTGCCTTTCCTTTACACAGTTAGGTTTATACAAGTTACCCAATTTTTCAAAACAATAAATTGCTTTAAGCAAAACAACGTGGCAGTTTACCTGTAAAGAAGAGCAAGTAAACATTGTGTTTACCTCTGAGGGTGAGGGAAAGGGAAACAAAGGAGAGGCACAAAGTGGTTTCTAAGACACTGGAAATGTCATTTTTTAAATCTGGAAGTTGGGTAGTTTGGTGTTGATTTTAGTACTATCTTTTATACCATAATGCACATTTTATATACTCTTCTCACACTTTAAGAAAATTCAAAACGGCAATAAAAAACATGGCTAACTCATTAACAAATGATTGGCTAATAAACTATTTTAATAAAACAAGTTAATTTGTGCCTGAGAAGGCATTTATGCAAGTTAGTGTCATATAAATGATTAATTGTTGAATTAAATCAATGCATAAATCTAAAAACATGTCCATCTTAAACCATTTACTGCTGAAATTGATAAAATCTCAGTTTTTCAGAAAACCAAGTTCTCCAAAACAAACAATTACAGAGGCTACGTTATAAGTAGGAGTTGTAGAAAGGGAATGCTTTACCAAAATGTATTTGTATTATAGTGAAACATTCATCAGATTTTAAAACACAACATATAAATACCAACATTTTAGTTAAACTTTGGATTTCCACATATTCTTATCAATTAACCAATAAGAGTTGGCTCCAGATCAATGGTATTCATTCCCAAATTTACGTTTACCTGCCCTTACGCCTACTGGGTCCCCTAAACCACCATACATGCAGCAGAATAAGAAGTACCTTCAAAGGAACCCAAAAGAGAGATTTGGGTTAGAGATAACAGTATGGAAATCTTCAGCATGTAATTAAGAACTGATGAAGCTGTAAATGAGAATAGTCATGCAAGATGTAAAGTAAAAAACAGGAAAGGCTTACAGGTAAAATTATGAGACATTCCAATCATGAATAGGCAGACAGATGAAAAACACATAAAAGATTGAGCAAGTGTGTCAGTGATATTGGAGGAAAAGAAAGTAAGAGGAAAGTTTTAGAAGCCAACAGATGAAAAAAGTTCAAAAAGGTAGTAATAACTATCAATAGTAGCTACTAACTAGTGATGGCAATCAGTTGTAAAATAAATCTTTATCACACACAATGTGCTAAGGCAGTATGGTAAGCACTTGACTTGTATTATTTCTTTTAATTCTCCCAACAATGCAATGAGATGAGCAAACCAAGACTCAAAGAGTAGCCAAAGTTCAAAAGCTTAGTAAATAAACCATCCTAAATGTTTCTAAACTTTTAGAAGTCCTACAATCCAAGTCCAATTAAGTTTTAAACTCTTTTTGAGACACAGTCTCACTCTGTCACCCCAGCTAGAGTGTAGCAGTGTCATCATAGCTCACTACAACCTCATCCTCCTGGCCTCAAGTGATGCCTGCACAACCACACCCAGCTGATTTTTTTACTTTTAGTACAGATGGGGGTCTTGCTCTTGGCTCAGCCAGGACTTGAACTACTGATCTCAAGTGATCCTCTCGTCTCAGCCTCCCAGAGTGGAGGATTACAGACATGAGCCACTGTACCCTGCCAGTTTTAAAGTCCTGCAAAATCTAAGAAGAAATATAAATATATACCTATGAGGACACATTTATATATAGTCTCTAGAGTATAAAACAGTCTCCATAAAAATTGACTTTTATCAAATCAGGCCATGATTTTTTTTTCACCCTAAATGCCCACCACACAGCTAAGAAATGAGGCTGAATTTTTTAAGTTCAAAATTAGTTTTAAAAATAAAGGTTTAAAACTTCAAATTAAATGTAGGCCAATTTAACCTTAGTGTTTTAAATGACCAACTTCTGGAGTGCGAGTTTCTTTAAATCAATTATGATCGATATGAGCCAGATGGCTGGACTGTCAAACTGGATAGAGCTGCTTGCATGATAAGGTCACTGCATCTGTCACTGGGGGACTTTGGAAAAAGTATCACATCCAGAAACTCCCTAACCTCATAGCCCATATATCTGAGAAAAGTCCATCAGGGATTAAGATGTGCAGTGAGGGGATTAGACAGGGTTACAGAGTATGACACTGTTTGTCTGTCAAATTATTCTTTGCAATTTTATTTTGGGAGAAAAGAAAGGAAACAAAATCAAAAAGCTAGCTCTCCACAGCCTAAATAGCATCTAAGGGGTTTATCAAGGTATGTGATTTTATTCCTTCATCTTTAAACCACTTTTACTCCATCTTACTACAAACAATATAATCTTAACAGGCGCCATACTGTGTCTGATATCAGGGAGGATATTACCATAATTAAATGTTGTTTCTGTGAAGATATGTGTGTTACAGGTTGAGACAAGATCATATATGGTATTATATTGCAATTTGCAAAATCATCTCACTCCTGCTGCTTCAGAAACTCACTCTAGAATAGCAATGACTGGAAAGCTACAGCACTTTCATAATAAAGGTGCAATGATGTCTGCAGCAGAGAGCTACAAAAAGAGTGATAAACATCATCTATCAAAAAATAAATAAAATGTAAAAAAAGAGTAGGTAGCTTGACATTCCCCACAAATACTATATTTATACACACAAATCTACAAGCACCAGTCCCCTTGTGTACATTCTATTCCACAATTTCAGCCCTGGGAATACCTACCTTCAGGGCAAACCAATTTAAGAAATAAAAGAGTAATCACTGTATTCCTATAGAGGTTAAGTCCTTGTTAGAACATTTTTCTGGGTTTCTCTTTTTAGTAAAGTCTTAGATTAAAATGGAGGTTTAGGAATAAGCACTATCTTGTCCATCAATAAACATTCCTATCCAGAACAATCTGAACTGTCACATATGTATTATGAACATTTTTCACTGGAAAAATATGACCAACAATAATTATTTAATTATTTTCTGTGCTGAGAATATAAAAGGACAGCAATACAAATATAGGAATTCATACTGTTCAGCCTCTTCACAGCCACAATTAAATCAGGTAACCTCTGAAGAGGGATCTGGTCACATCAAGCACTACTGACCTAATTGTAGGGGGCTAAAAGGATTTTACCTCCTAGCCTGTAGGAGAGATTAGACATATTTAGTTGGAATTTGTATACTTTCACTGGACAAATTAACCAATGGCCCATTCTTTAGGCTTTCAGCATGTAACAAATGAAACTGAACTGGCAAGTAAAATGTTCAGAATACAGCTATACTTCATAAAACAGACAAATTCAACATGTGAAAATTTGTTATGAATTTTAGGTATAAATCAATACATTACACTGGAGCTGAATCCTGTTTTTTCACTTACGCCAAGCAACCTGTTCCAATTAATACATTTGTTCATGCAAATGATATGATTTTCCCTGTATTTGATAATTAGGAAGCAAAATAAGATGAAGTACATACAACCTCTCCATAATGCTAAAAATATTAAAAATACAGCTTGATATCCTAACTCATAGGAACATATCTCTCTATAGATTTAACTGCAAAATATCACATAGGAGAAAACAAAATAGTTTTATTCAGAATTCCTTAAAGAATACACTATGACAATTATGAACATATCTACAGCCATAGAATCAAAACTGACAATGACGATAACAGCAGTAGCTAAAACAATTCCATACCAAACACTAGCCTCAGAGCTCCAGGTATGCTAAGTTGGTCGATCCTCCAGGAATCGGGAAGCCACTTCAGTGATGAGGTGGCAGCAATGACAGAGAAGTTCATAGCTACTCAGTGGGAGAGATGGAATTCAAGACCAAACCATGTGTCTCCAGGGGCCAAGCTCTTAGGTACTGTTATTCCAACTCTCTTCTTGGGAAAAGTTTTATCATGTAAATTTATTTTATAGTTAGGCTCCTATTTTTTGGCAACAGAGCACCGATAAAATATAAGTATGTTCTAGATACACACAAAATTCTTGTGGAATTTGTGAATTGAAATTTCCTTTTTTATTTTTTCTTAGCCACAGGTGTGGTAGGCATGTGAATTAAAATTTTGAAAAGTATAAAAGATCTACTCTAGAACAAGATGTTAAATTAGGAGAGGCTGGCACATTTTCTTCTTGGCTTTAGCATTTTATAAGAGGATACATTTTATGAAAGCATCTAGGCAACAAGAATAGCATGTGCAAAGATGCAGTGGTATGGAGGAACCCAGTTTGTGGTGGACAAAGGAAAGTTCACTGTTGTCACGTACCTGTAGGGCATGTTTTGAGAAAGCAGTGGAGAGAGCTAATGGTATGGATGAGGCAGGAATCATATGGAGTAGTTAGTGAAGGTTTTTGTGGGAAGCATGGTACCCATTACTTCTGTTTTTTAAAAAGAATTGCTGTGGAAAGCCTGAACATAGGGAGACCCATCAGAACTATTATGTATTCTAGCTCAGGGCTTCAACCAAAGCACAGAAGTGGAAGGAGGCTCATTAAAACAACAGTTCTGAGGGATTCATGACAATGTGGGATCAGTAGGATATAGAAATTTTAAAAAGCATTGAGGACACTCTGAAGCTTCAAGCTTGAAAGCAACCGATAGTGGCATCTGTCATTAATCAAGACAAGGAATGCCCTGTAGTAATAGCACTTTAGAGGCACAGAGAGAAGAAATCAGACCACTAAGTCAACACTAGGTTTGAGGATGCTACAGGACATAATAAACAGTGCTATTAACCCATAAGAAATAATGGTTTGGAACTCATGAGAGAGGTCCGGGTTACAGAAAGAGAGATGGAGACACATAAAAACACAGCAGCAGAGAATATGGTTAGGGATGCCCCCACATCACTCCTTGCACATGATAAATGTTTACCAAATAAACTCTATGTAATAATCCCTCAATTACACAGCATAATCTTGAACCTTACAAATATTTGCTCTTGAATGTTAAAATTGTAATAAATTTAATAAAATTTGGTGGTTTTCCAAATATATCCTGTCTTCCTTAATGGAGTGTATAAAACATAATTCTTGAGGGATAGGGAGATGTTTGTCAAAGGATACATAGTTACATTACAGCTAGAAAGGAGGAATAAATGATCAATATTTAAGGTGATGGGTGTATTAGCTTCATCCAATCATTCCAACTGCATACATAACATCACATCACTGTGTACCTTATATTTATAATCATTTGCCAAAAAAATATAAAAATGTAATTTTTTCATAAATTTATAATTTCGAACATTGTCTTACTTATAACACTGATGCCCAAAGAAGTCTTTACCGTACCCAGAGGTATTTAGCCCCACCTAAATGCCCCCAGACTATTACAATTTCTTCACTCTGTTCCAGGTAGATTGCCCCTATCATTTCTCATTGCTTAATCTACCCATCTCTAAATTGCTATCTTTAATCTGGATTGAAAGAACACATAACAAGACTTATTAAAATTATACTTAACATAAAAAGGCTGATTCAAAATAAAAAAGCACACAGAAGTCTTCCCTATGCAGTAAGAAAAAGGGTTTTGTTTTTTAGGGGAGACAGCCTCACTGTCACCATCAGTACAAGGCAGTAGTGTCATCATAGCTCACAGCAACTTCAAACTCCAGGGCTCAAGGGATCCTCATGCCTCAGCCTCCTGAGCAGCTGGGACTACAGGTGCATGCCACTCCACCCAGCTAAGTTTCTACTTTTAGTAGAGGTTTTCCTCTTGCTCAGGCAGGTCTCGAACTCCAAGAACTCAAGCAATCCTCCCCTCTCAGCCTCCCAGAGTGCTAGGATTACAGGCGTGAGCCACCATGCCCAACTAGAAAAAGGGCTTTATAATAGCTATTTTGAATGTTGGGGGAAGGGAGGAGGAAGGTGTTTGCTTTCTCCTAGGCTCCTGGAACTTATCTGACTTCTAAATAAATGGGATGAAAGTTTACCAAGAAAAAAAGTATGTTCTAATTTTTCAAAACTCTGTAGGTATAATACAGAAATGGACTCTTTCAAAGAACTGTCTATACCAGAATTTATTGTTCTGCTTCTTCTAGCTTTATAAAACCACTGAAATATTTAATGGCTTCCAAGCTGCTTGAATTGATATTTACAATTCAAACTGGAAGGTGGGATAAAGGATTTGTAATGGAATTTTGTTGTCAATTCAATCTGATCATTCCATGTAGACACAGAGTCAGACAGATCTACTATAGCAAATCCAATGTTCCATAAGTCACTGAGGCTATGTCTGTAAGTGGGAAAGGACGATCAAATGCAGTATTTGTGAGCTAACACAAGAATAATTCTTTTAATCTTACAAGAGAGAAACTGAAACTACCTATCATTGCAAAAACCCTGACTCATGAAGATAGCATTCATAAAATTCTTTATAATTCTTTTCTTTAGTTAAATAATAGTCCAAGAAAGTCAAACTTCTTGATTGACACTGTTTTGTTTTGTTTTTTATCAGAGTGGGCACTTCCTTGTCAATGTATATAAATTAGAAATAAAGGAAATATTAATATTCTGCAGTAAAAACAGTACAACCACATCAGAAATAATGTTTGCAATTTTCTTAAGAAAACCATAACCATGCATTGAAATCTGGTGAACACAATAACTCAATGGACTGAGCTCTGGATTTAAAGATTAAAAACTCTGAGGAAGACTTTTAGCTCTTGAATAATGTCAAGGATAGACAGTTGATAGGTGGGTAGACAGACATATATTTAAATCTTCTCTTTGAACACAACCCACACATAAGCTACTTATTTGAATCTCAATTAAACACCCAGTGTTTTCTTGGCTTATCGTTAAACATAAAAATTTTAGTCATTAGTCAAGTAAAGGCCAAATTACATTCTATGTTCAATCAAGAGGAGCAGGCTAAACAGCTGCATCTTTCTGCTTGCCATCATTGTCAATGAGTTGGGACTGTGTTTTATAATTGTAGTCTTAATAGGATGTCAGGATGTTATGTAAGAAACAGAACATCAGTCAGCGAGAAAGACACAGGGCACTTGTTACATGTGACTGCGGAGATACAGGATCAAGTCTGCTGTTTTAAGGAAGAGGAACACTATGAAGAACTACTCCTTGCATGGCATTGCTCTCCCTATATATTTCTTAAGTAACCTCACCCAATTTCAGACGCATGTCAGGCACCAGCTTATTAATTAAAAACATTACTCTAAAACTCACAAATCTGCTCTCACAAATAATTTTAGCAGAGAGAAAAGGTTGAGGTGAATACAAAGGACCTTTGGAAATATGCTAGATTTAAACAAGCAGTTATTGTATTTCCTAGTAACTTAAGTCCCTAAAAAACATTCATTAGAGAAAATTTAAGTTTTATCCTGCCAAATCACATCTGGCTTTGAAAATGAAATCAACACCTTCAGTTGTATTCTTCCCACAAGAAGTCAATGTGAATTGGAACAAAAGGTAATATGTTTCATACGGATAGAGGATTTTACCACTTTTAATTTTTAAATTTAAATTCTGCTCAATAGCAAGGAATCTTTACATGGCTACCTTATACTATGATTACATAATTGTTGGCATATGAGAAAAAAGTATTTAGCTTACAAACAACATTTGAATTTATTGCTCTGGTTCATTTAAAAAGCCATAACACTTGGGTTCCTTCCTTTAAGAGCAAAGAGACAGTATCTAAACCTCTAGCTCAACTGAGAATGTGTGTACTGCCTTAATTAGTCACTGCAAAAAGGCTTCAGGAGAGAGATAGCTGTATGTTTATTTCCTTCTCTAAGTAAACCTCATCAGGCAAAATAGGTAATTCTATAGAAGTTAAGACTGCTATCAGAATGGTTTATGAATGGGGGAAAAAGAAATGCTTTAATCTTTAATTCATTTTATAGGAAATTCAACAACATATTTCTGTAAGATCTACCATGAAACAATAGCAACTGCACTATTTAAGGCTCTAACCAGTGGGTCTCACAGTTGGCTGCACACTGTAATCATTTGAGAACTTTGCAAAATATGGATGCCTGGGTTCTACTCCCAGAGGCTCTGATTTAATCAGTAGGTGGGAGGGGAGTCCAAGTGTCAGCAGTCTTAAAAGTTCCCCAGGTGATTCCAATACCAATACAGAATAGGTGCTCTAAACCAAAGATGTGCTCCTCTGCAATTCAGGAAATCATACAGGGATCTCACTTTTGCAGTACTCCACGCTGCGGTATTAGGATATGAAGATATACTGATCTATCTTGCTGTAGTATCATTGTATACTGTCAATAAGGGAAAGAGAAATAACTGAATGAGTAAAAGTGAGCCCCTCAGCAACCAAAGAGACCTCAATGCCTGCTCACTTAAGGATAAACACTATTAAATGAGGTTTCATGAACACTTTATTGAACTTCTATCAGGCAATTCAAATAAAATCCTTATACTTTTTCTTCTGTAATCTATATAATGGGACAATAAACACCTATCCAGAAGTTGCTGTGAGGCTTAAAAGTGCTCAGAGCACACAGCACAAGCAAGGTGATCAGTCTGTGGATGGTGGCTGTATCACCACTGAAATTTGAGGCCCCACAGTAAATGCTACACAGAAGTGAATGCCTAAGAGAAACTAGTTTGCCTATGGGTGTGGGGGACAGGGAGGATCAACCACTCTTCTCCCAGAGTTCCAAGAATACCCCAAGAAATAAGAGCATATACACTTGATCAAGACCTACAGGCAGAATCTGAGAAACTGCCCCAGAGTGAGAACTGGGGCTCCCTGCAATAGCCTCAGTATGTAAGACAGGAGTATAGGGGCTCACAGACCACCCAAATCTGTCCTGCCCCACTTAGGGATGTAGGCTGAAGGCTATGTTTTCCTACTCATACAGCCATTTCACTTAGTCATTGTTTAAGCAAGTAGGTCCTTCACATGTTCACACTGAATTCTACATTTGATATAAAGTTAAACAGAAGAGGAAATCACAGCATTCCACATGGCAAATTCGTAACACAAAAGATAAAGTATTTAAAGAAAAGGAATGGTAATCTCTACAATGATGTATAGAACACAGGAAAGACTGGCATAGAACAAGTACTCAAATACTTTGTTGAAAGAGAAGATAAATTTTACACTGGACACAATATCTAGGCCAAATTTCATATACCTTCCCCTAGAGTAAGAAAATAATCCTGAAAGAGCTATTAAGAAATATAAATCCAGGAAATTCGTTGCTTTCTGCTAATTGGTATTAGTGATAAGGACTATTAACTTAAAATATGCCTATCTCCTATGAAAAGAATTTAATAATCCATCATTCATACTATACCTAGATGCAAAGTAAAGAACCTTGCAGTTACAAGATAAAACAATTACAAGATACACTGTACTAGTATGATTTCATTTAAGACAGATTTATTTCTTTTCACTTAATTGGTACCTGTGACTAAGAAACATGAAGAGAAATAATTCTAGCTTGAAAGTAAGTGACAAGGTATCATTTTTGTGTATTCTCAACAAAAATGAAAATAACCAGTAAGCACAAGAGAGGGGGAAGAGCCCATCTTGACAATTGTATTAACCTTTGATGATTTTATGTGTAATTGTCAATATCATTTCCTCATGACAGGACTCATTTAGTAACACTACAACTTCCCAATAATTCAACATTTTACTCCAAACTTGAATAATTAGTTGGTATGAATCTTGCTGCATTACCATATACACTTTGTGACCAAATTTTAATAGGACAATTTCATCTGTATTCACACAATGCTGTTGAACCAATTATTTTTATATGTTGCCTTAAAATAAATCTACTTTATTTTTCATATTATAAGCTTTCCCTGGATTACAAATATTCAGGAAAAAATAACATTTTAATACAAACTGAGTAGCTAATCACATCTTGAGTTACACTTCAATCTATCTCCAGATATCCACATTTTATTACTACCAATAATTAGTTTCTGGAAATCCAGTGCTCAGAGCTGGATGAACAATAAGGAATACACAATGCTCAAAATCCTAAGATTCTGAATTATAAAGAAATAGCAAAAATATATATCTGATATTCTAACAAAAAATTTTATAGTTATTTCTCAGTGCTACAGCAATTATATACTAAATACAAATCACCCAAACTGTTCATGATAAACTCAATTATTTGCAGTTAAAAAAGATGCTTAAGTTCACACCTGAAGGAATAAATATTCCAAATGTTTCCACAATGTTATAGGTCAAGTCCTCAATAGTACAGATGATACAATTGGTTGGTTGCCTGCCTAACCACCTCCTATACCTCCCTGCCCCACCCTAGCCTTAAGGTCTCTATTAGAACTGTGATTTTGGCCCAGGGACTCTGGCCCAGGGACTATGTTATTGGGAAAGGCTAGTATCCCTCTGTACTGCTAGCCTGGACTCACTCTCAAGTAGTGATCTCATTCCCAATGATTCGGAATATATTATACATATGACACAATTCTGGTCACTGATGAGAGTTATCCATCTATAAAAAGCTTGGGAAGGCCTTCCTCCCCAACACACAAAGGGAGGGAAGAAGAAGAAAAGGGAAAAAGAAGTACTAGAAAGGGGACATTTAGCCTCTGTTCAGTATCATATTTGAAAACCATCCTGAGACCCTGAGGAGAGCCAGCATAAAAGGAAAAGCCCAAGTCTGTCACAGCTGAGAAGAAAATAGAAAATGGAAGAAACTTAGGTTTTTGATGATGCTACTGAGACCCCCAATTAACAATCTATACAATTACCCTGCTTCAGGGCTTATTATAATATATAGATAATAAATTTCCTTTCTGTTTAACCCATTTTGAGTTGGTTTTCCATTACCTGTAGCTGAAAGCATCCTAACTGACAATCATTGTAATGGACTTCAAAAACCATTTTGTAATCATGGAACACTTATAAAACCTGATTATGTATTATGCCACAAACTAAGCCTCAATTCAAAAAAATATGAATTACAAGGATCACATTCTCTGAAGATAATAAAAACTGAAATTCAGGACAAAAATATAACCAAAACATAGCTAAGTAAGGGAAATATTTTTAAAATTCTCCACAGATACTAAATCATTTCTCAGGACAGCTAAAGATACAATTACAAAATCTTTAAAAAAATAATAATGCATATTAAGAAATTAAAAAAAGAAAACAGTAAAAGAAAAAAGCAAATATAGGCAGATTTATAATTAGAGGAAATGACATAGCATAAAATTGGGGACAGGAAAGGCAGAAAACAAATTAATCATTCAACTAAAGATACCAGAAATAAACAAAAATAAGCAAAATAAATAAGAAAGACAAAAAGATGAATCTAGAATGAGCTGGAGTGGGGGAGACAAGCCTCTGGCTAGTCTAATAAAAAATTAGAGAAAACACAACATGCAAAAAAGTAGGAGAGCAAGCAAAATCTATAGCAATAGTACCACAGAAACAAATACAAAAATGTGTAAGATTACATTAATATACTTAATACTTTACCTATTGTGCATTACCATGCCCACAGAGATCCTGACTTAAACCCAAAGAATGAAATTTTGTTGGCTAGGATTGAGCTTTACACCACCATAAGACACTAATTTTTAATTTTTTTTTTTTTTTTTTGCTCCCCTGACCCAAACCAATTTTCAGTGTTATCATTATTGGGAATGCATGTATTAAGTAAAGTGTTTCAGAAAAATAAGGATAGTGATTCAAAGGAGAGAATAGCAGAAATACCAAAATCAATGGGTGAAGTTGCATGAATTTTCAACAAATTATTACCAAAAAGGTTATGCTATGACAGACAGTTAATATCAAAAAACTTCAGAGTCACAAAATGCTTATGCTGACCAGGGGTTGGCAAATTGAGACCAGTGAGCCAATTATGGCCTGCCACATGTATTTATAAATAAAATTTTATTGTAATACAGGCACACTTTCATTTACATATTATCTGAGGCTACTTTCACACCACAATGGCAGAGTTGTTTTGACAAAAACCATCTGGCTCTCAAAGCCTAAAATATTACATGGCCCTTTAAAAGAAAATATTGCCCACCCCTGTTGCAGACCATAAAAAAAATAGCTAACACTATCTTAGCAAAGCTAATATAAAGTTTATGCACTTAGAAGTTTTAGTCTGTAAGAAAAAAAGTAGGAGAAATTGGTAGAGAATTAAGAGAGCCAGAGAATAATGAATGTACCTTTTAATCAAACTCATGTGCAATGCTCACAAAAATTATCAAGTATTAGGACAAAGGGATATATTTACAAATTCAAAAAAATACAAATCTTATAAATCTTTTTAAATAAATGTAATGGAATAAAATTAAAACATGGTTTAAAAACTACTACCTCTATATCTATTAATATCTTATTGAAATTTAAAACCTCACTTATAAATGTACATTGCTGGAAAAAAAACAAAGAAAAATTTTCATTTTCATCACATATACACACCAATTAGAGCTTACAAAATAAAGAATAGGAAACAGCCTAAGCATGGTCAAAAGAAAATCACAGCATAAAATGCATTTATCAGAAAACACAAGAAATAGAAAACAGGTAAACTTAGTTTATAACTCAGAAAATAAGGGAACAAAACATCAATAAATCCAAAAAGTATAATAAATTATTGAAGATAAAGAAATTAGAAATCAAATCAAAAAAACTACCATGACATTTGAAACCAGGTTCTTTGAAATAACCAATAAAAAATGGCTAAGTTTTGGCAAGTCTGATTAAGAAAAAAAGGAAGTCCATATGTATCTGTCGATTTCTGTTAACAATAGAAATTCTAAAAAAATAACTTCAGGCATGAAAGATTTAAAATTTTTCACCATTTTTATTAACTTTAAAAGCTAGGGAGAACAGATTAAAAATATTTTTAAAATACTAACATTTGCATAAGGATAAAAAGAAAAAAATCAACAGAACAAATAACCATAGAAAAAGCTACAGTTTGGGGTAATGATTTAACTAAAAAAATGGAAGGAAAAAAGCATTACATGCAGATGGTTTTAATGAAGAGTTTTCCAAGTCTTTAAAAAGTAGATAATACCAATGTTATACAAACTATCCTAGAACAAAGAAAAAGATTTTATAAAACCCTAATATATTTTAAAAGGCCAATATAGTTGGATTCATAAACAGTAAAAATACGAAAAGAGAAACTTAGTTGATATAGCAGAATTTGGTTGCCCTTGATTCTAGGCAGATATCTATAAAAGGAAAATTTAGACACATTTCAGGCCAGATAGGCATCTGCCACCCTCAAAAGAGGAATCGAAGTTCCAATCTGCTTTACCATTGGCTGACTAAAGTAGCTTTGAGCTCCAAATAAATTTCAGAGACAGCTAGGCCATAGCAACAACAGTCTTTGGTGAACCCCAGTGCTGAGCTGGGAAAATGTACAACCCAAAGACATAAGAGCTGTAGGAACAATAGGAATGCCCCTATCCCTCCACTCCCCACTGCAGCATGAACAGAGATTTCCTTCTACTTGGGGAAAGGAGAGGAAGAGTACAAGGCCCCTTGCCTTGGAACCTTGTACTGCCACAGTAAAACACAGCACTGGGCAGAAACCTGAAGCACTTTGATTCCAGGCTATTACTCCTGGACAGAGCTCCTAGACCCATTCTAGGCCAGAAGGAAATTCACTGCCCCAGTAGAAAAGACCCAAATCACAGCTGGTTTCACCACTGGCACAGTAAAAGTTACTAAAATGGCACTGGGGCTTGAATAAACATCAGCAGCAGGCCACAGGCAAAACTCAGCTTGCTTCTCCAGCCATGGTGGCCATGGGAATGCCTGTATCATGCCTCCCCCAACCCCAGACAGCTCAACAGAGAGAAAGACTACTTTTGCTTGAAGGACAGAGAGCAAAAGGAGGTAATTTGCCTAGAAACCTAGGGAATTTTCCTTTATCTTTCCAAGTCCGTCAAGGCTATACATCTAGCATCTGCAAGACAGTTGCAGAGTAATGGGGTTTAGGGCCCACTCTAATCTTAAAATGGCTACAGTGGCCACACTGTAGGCTTAAGGACTCAATAATCAGTTCCCTTTGACTCCCAAGTAGGGCTGTCTGAAGACAGATGGGTACACATAAGGCCAGACTATAAAGACTGGGAAAATATCTAATTTTCTGATGCAGAGCAAAAGAAACAAACAACAAAGTGAAGAGACAGTATTTGTAAACTATCGATCTGACAAAGGATTAATAATTAGAATATATAAGTAACTCAGTGTGAAAAAAATCAAATAATCTGATTTAAAAATGGGCAAAACTCCCTCCTTCCCTGTGCCTCTCCTGCCCTACCCTACCTTTCTCTCAAAAAGAAAAAAAGAAAAGAAATAGACAAAACATCTGAATATCTGAATACATATTTCTCAAAAGAAGACATACAAATGGCTAATATGAAAAAATACTGAATATCACTAATCAAGAAATGTAAATCAAAACTACAATGAGATATCATCCTACCCCAGTTAAAATAACTATTTTCAAAAAAATAAAATAGATGCTGGTAAGAACATGAATAGAAAGGCATGTTTGTACACTGTTGATGGGAATGTAAATTAGCACAACTACTGTGGAAAAAAGTGTGGAGGTCCCTCAAAAAACCATAAATGGAACTACAATATGATCCAGCAATCACACTAATAGGCATTTATCCAAAAGAAAGGAAATCACTATACCAAATAAATATCTGCACTTCTATGTTTACTGCAGCCTATTTATAATAGCCAAGATACGGAATCAATCTAAGTGTCCATCAGAAAATGAAGAAAATGTGGTATATATACACCAAGGAATACTATTCAGCCATAAAAAACAACAAAATCCGGCATTTGTAGCAACATGGATGGAACGAGTTAACATTATGTTGAGTGAAACAAGCCAGACACACAAAGACAAATCTCACACATTCTCAGTCATATGTGAGAGTTACAAAACTTGGTTTCATGGAGGTCATGAACAAAACGGTGGTTAGCAGAGGCAAGGAAGGGTACAGGGAAGTGGAGGATAAAGAGAGCAACCTTAATGAGTACAAAATATAGTTATATAGAAGAAATAAGTTCTATTGATAGCACATAAGGGAGTCTACAGTTAACAGTAATTTATCGTGAAGTTGATTCTTGAACAACACAGGTTTCAACTGCATAGGTCCACTTATATGCGGATTTTTTCCAACCAAACTTGGGCTGAAAATATAATCTCTAAGCATATGTGGACGATTAGTTCCAATACCTTTGTAAATACCAAAAACCACCCATAAAGTCAAGCATTTGGCCCTACAGAACCCGCAAAAGTCAGCCCCTGTACATGTGAGTTTTGCATCTCAAATATTTTTGATATATGTTTGGTTGAAAAAACATCTGTGTAGAAATGGACCTGTGCAGTTCAAACCCATGTTGTTCAAGGGTCAACTGTACAGTACTTTCAGGATGCAAAACCCACAGATACAGAGGGTTGATGGCAGGATTTGAATACTCCTATATTTTGGTATACATGAGTTTAATAGAACCAGTCCCTTGAGTGTACTGAGGGATGACTGTATGTTTCAAAATAGCTACAAGAGAATTTTTGTAATGTTCCCAACAGAAAGAAGTGATAAATGTTTGAGGTGATGAATATCCCAATTACCCTGATTATTATACATTGTCTACACATTTCAAAATATCACATGTACTCCATAAATATGTATAACTTATGTATCAATTAAAAATAAAAAATAATTTTAAAAATGTTAGCCAAGTATTGCAGCAATGTGAGGCTTATCCAAGGCACACAAGGACATTTCAATGATAAAGAGAAAAGTTCCAATGAATTTACTGTGTTAATGTATTAAAGGAGAAAAACTGATAATGACTATCAAATGGAGGCTAAGATAACATTTGACAATATTCAACACTCATTTTGACAAAAATGCTCAGCAAATTCATATTAAGGGTATACACCAGAAATTCAGAGAACATATTTAATGGTAAAATATTAGAAGCATCCATTAAAATGAACAGTAAAATAAGGATATCTGTTTTACCAAAAATCCCACATTGTGCTGATTCAGGCATTGCAATAAGATAAACAAAACTTTAGAAATATAAATGTTGAAAAGGAAAAGACAAGATTATCATAATTCATAAACACTGAGTATTCACCTAGAAAATCAGAAACAGAAAAAATAATAAAAGATTTTGGGAAGGGGACCACATACAAGATGAACACAAAAATCCATAGCTTTCTTACACCTTCAAAAGACCCAATTTAAGAGTCTAATAGAAAAAAGAAACATAAACCTAAAAGTTGCTAAAAAACTAAAAAAATATATATTCAAGATCTTTAGGAAGACAACTATAAAAATTTACTAAATGACAAAAAAGAAGCCTGAATAAATTTAAAGATATACCCTGTTCAGAAATGGTGAGACTCAATATTGTAACGATGTCAGTTTTCATAAATTAATCTATAAATGTAACCCCATCCCTATCAAAACCCAAACACTTTTCAGAAACAAGGTAATCCTAAAACTTACACACCATGAACATGTAAGAAAAAACGTTTTAAAACAATGAAAGAATTTGAACATTTTAAAAATGTTTACAATTTGAAAACATTATAGCATATTAATTAAAATAGTGTGATATTAACAGAGAAAGAGAAGTCAATATTTAATAAAAGAGAATTAAAGAGCCTTAAAATTATCAACATCACCATTATCATCAACATCATCAGAGCTAACATTTATTTAGCATTTGGGTGCCAGGCACAGTTCTAACTTTATTACATAGCTGGATAATTCTCACAATATTCCTTTAAAGTAGGTATTTTTATTAGTTCCACTTTGTAGTTGAGCAAACTAAGACACAGAGGGTTAAGTACCTTGTCCGAAATCTTACAATTAGTGTACTGCAGAAACTGGATTTCAATCCCATATATGTGACCGTTGCAACCACATATTGTTCTGGTATAGTTTCATGTATTTATGGAATTTGGTAAGCTAAAGCTAGGATTTCTGATCAAGAATATGTTGGATACCTTCCTTGTACCAGTCCACATAAGCTCTCTGCACCCTGCTCTGTGTCCCCAGAGGCTGAACTTCTTGGACTATTGGTGGCCTGCCTTGTGGCTACCAACTGGATCCAGCCAATGGGAAATGAGGGTAGTGAATTAGATCAAGGAATTTATTCTGGCCCTGAACCACCTCCCCTCCCCACCATCATTCCCTTTCTATAGGATTACCACAGGCTTCTATCTCCCTTAGAGAAGGTCAAACAGTTCCTACCAGGTAGCCTGCCCCAACTAAGCCTTCTCAACATCTAGTTTCTACTTCCCTGCCCTTATTCTTTAAGGCCTGGAGGTGGAAAAAGCAGTTATTTGCTCCATGGTGTAGTATTACTCCTTTTGGTTCCCCTAAACTGCCACACCTTTGTGAAAGGCCCTTTATTGAACTCTTCCCAAATTATAGCTCTGTTTGCACAATCTATTTTCTGCCAGGATTCTGATAAAGTGAGAAAGGAATACTTAATCAAATCACCTATCCTTTTGTGGAAATAAATTATTAAAGCCTTACTTCACATCGAAAAGCAAAACGCAGAAAAATATAAAGGATTAATAGTCCAAACATATAAAAATGTCAAAATATCTATTAACAAAAAGACAAGATATACAATAAAGCCAAAGGACATAGTATAATATTAGCACATATAAAAGATATAGGTTTCATTTTATAGTATTATGATAGATCAGATACCCTAAACTACCTACCTACAAACAATAATTTAAAATGTTACATGAAATATTTCCCTAAAAAGCTATTAAAAATGTATTTCTGATCAGGCAAGAAAGTAAGGAATTGGCAGAAAAACAAAAGTGAAAGCTGGACTCTAGGGAGGGCAGTGAGCTCTTCACACTGTTTTCACCACCTTTCTGAGTTCTGGTGGCCTTGATGGCTGCACAGGGCTCCCGATAAAGCCTGCGGTTTCTACAAAGTGTGAAGCTCAAAAGAGACTGCTGCATAAAGCTGGAACCCCCAAACTATAGTGTAAAGGTGAATGAGAAATAAATCCCTGTGTAGAAGAGAACAGCAAAGAAACAAGTCTTAACTCGCTGGAGTAGAACGGAAAGCTATCCTCTGAGAATTTATAACCACCAGGGGCCTCCCAAAGGTCTACCCTTTATATTCCTACACTACCAGGGAGGTCCAAAACAACCTCAAGCAAACAATTTAATGCAGTCTTCAAGTAGTTAGTGTCCCCAGGCAACTGGCAAAAACAAAGACAAATCCTCTCTGGAGGAAAGTAGCTTCCACCCAATATTGGAAACATTACTGAAGACAACCAAATAAAAAAACAGGTGAAAGATCAGCAGGCAATTCACACAAGATAAAATATACATAATCAATAAACTGAGAACAGAGGAAAAAATGCATAATCTCACTAGTAGTAAAGTAACATAATGCACTTTCACCCACTTTACTGGCAAAAATTTACGGATCTATAATATGCTGTTTTGAAGGTTATCTTCTTGAAACAAAATTCAAACAATAAAATATATGTTGAGGGTGTGAGAGGTAGGGATTGAGAACAGAGAGATGAGGCTATGCAGGAAAATAAATCAAAGTATATAGAGAAGGGGTCTGCAAACCTTTTCTGTAAAATGCCAAATAATAAATATTTTAGGTTGTGCAGGCCATGTGGCCTCAGCTGAAACTACACAACTCTGACAATGAAGTACAAAGTGAGCCACAGACAATTCATAAACAAATGATCATTACTGTGTTCCAATAAAACTGTATTTACAAGATGTGGGTAGGGCCACATAGGGCCACTGGGCAAATAGTCTGTAAATCCCTATTATGGAATAAAGCAGAAATTGTTTCTTTGTTTAAAACTACAGTTAGCCCTCTGTATCCACAGTTGGCCCTTTGTATCCACAGATGCAGATTCAACTGAGAGTCAAAAATATTCTTAAAAAGTAAAATAAAAAAATAAATAAATAAAAATGTAAATAAGAACTATACAGTACATCAGTATTTACATAGGGTTTATATTGTATTAGGTGTAATTTAGAGATGATTTAAAGTATACTGGAAGACATGTGTGACTTATACACAAATATTACACCATTTTATTTAAGGGCCTCGAACATCTACAAATTTTGAGGAGTCCTAGAGGCACTCCTCTGTGGATACCAAGGAATATTGTATTATTGCTTTGAATATAAGTAAAAAATCATAGCATAGTATCTATACCCAATATCCACGTTTAATATTAACATTTTACCATATGTGCCTGGGCAATATTTTTTAATTGTTTTCACATAAATATAAAATATCATGATATAGCCTCATACATACTTCAGCATGCATCTTTTAAAAATAAAGATATTTTGCTACATAGTTCAGACTATATCACACCTAACAATTCCTTAATTTCATGTATTCAAAATTCAAATTTCTACAAATGTCTAAAAAATGACTTTTATAGCTCATTTATTCAAATCAGGAGCCAACCAATGGCAACACATTGCATTCCACTATTAGCTCACTCTTGACTGTCTTGTAATCATGAGTGATCCCCAATGATTTTTTTTCCTAGCACTAACTTGTTAAAGAGACCAAACCAGTTGAATTATAAATGGCTCACCTTACATACTTAAGAGATTTCAATTCCAATTTTAATTGGAATTATATTCTCTAATATGCCTTAGAAAACTTCTCCCATAAATGCCCAAACACATGAAAATATTCTTGTATGTAAAAGCAAAAAAGTTAAAAAAAAAAAAAAACCTAAATGCTTGTTAGGAAATGGATAACACATTACTTATTCATAAGATGGAATTCCATGCATATTTCATACTATATTTACATAAATCTTAAAAATGAGTAAAAGAGCACTTAGCATATTTTTTCATATTTTAGAACTATACATCATAAAGCAATAATGAACACTGTTCATAACTATAAGTTCTAAAAATGTATACATTTTAAAAAGTGAAAAATAAAACAATGAACTAATCTAGATACTGCGAAAGCTTTTTTTGCAATAAAATACCAAAAAGGAAAGGGAAATGTTGAAAAACAACTTTTAAGTGCACAGCTCAGCTTATAAGGAGGAAAGGGAACTCCTTTTCAAAAGGTAGGTCAAACCAATACAAAGCACAAAAAGGGAACACAAACCCAGAAGGGCTTAAGACTGCAGCCCAACAACTTAGAGCTTCTGTTTCTAATGACTGCACAAATAACAGGAAAGACAACTCTGGGCTTATATAAGGTGGGAAGTTATAGCAACAGAGCAACTAAAGGTCCCTACTTCTGTGAAAAGGTGAACTACAAAAAAAAAAAAATCTATTCCATAAAACAGAAAGGAAACTTGTCTCTCTTGGTCTTGATTCTAGAAGAAATGAGAAAAAAAAAAAAAAAAAAAAAAAAAAGTCTTGTTAATTCTAATCACAAACTAACCTTAATGATTCAAATTTAACTTTATTCTATCTGTGTGATCTAAAACACTCCAAATAGAGAAATTAATTTGAAGTAGTCCCTCCTTGGTAGCTATTCCAAACATATGACAGAGAGAACATAATTATCTGTAGAGAAAGGCTCCCTTAATATAGCCCTCAGAGAATTGGCGTAACTATCTCCACAAACGTGAGGTCACAATAAAAACATAAAAGAAAGCGTAAGTGAAGGTCAACAGAAAAAACAAATATAATAATCAGATACACACACAAAAAACTTAAGATACATAGAATGTTTTGACAGAAAACAAAGCAAGCATATTCAATGTTTTTGAAAAATAGGCAATTAGAGTCACAAGAACTAAGAAACGATGAAAATATGACTAAGTGTATTTTATAGACACTACATGTCCTGAAAATAAAAAAAAGTGGAACTAAACAGCAAATACAGCTGAAAAGAGAACTTGTAAACCTACAATGTAGCATAAGGCAAACAGAACATATTTTTAAAAGTAAAATAAAGACAAAGAGACACAGAATACAGTGAGAAATACTAACATACATAAAATAGCAATCCCCAAACAAAATGATAGGAGGAGGAAATAAGGACTAAAAACTCTCCCAGAATTAACGATACATATAAACCATCAGATTCAGTAAGATCCCAACTAAGGTAATTATCAAGAATTCACATCTAGACATATCATGTATAATAACTACAAAACACCAAAGACAACAATATTAGGGAATAGCAATTCAATGTGCAGAGAACTTCTCAACAGCAACATTGGAAATCAGAAGACCATGGAATATTTTATGATGGCAGAAAGAAAATAACCTTAAGTGTAGATGAATACCTTCGTGATATTGTGATAAAAATAACTGTCAGCCTAGAATTCTATAGGAAATAAAACTGTCATTTTTCAGGCAAGGAAAAGCTAAAAATGTGAAAAGGAATTTCAGAAAGAAACCAAATAAAATCAGAAGGATAGAAGATGCAATAAGGAAAACTGGGGCATGAAAATAGTAAACGTGTGACTAATTGCAAACAAATATTGACTGCATAAGACAACAGTATTGTTACTGAATTTGAACGTTACAAATAAAAACAAGATAGAACTAAAAAAGTGGAAGGTAAAACTACAGAAGACAATTAGCCAGAGTTATAATCATTTAGAAGTTCTTGAAAAAGCCTTTGGACTTCTGGTATGCCATTAAACTTTTGAGAGTAACTACAAAGAGAATAGATAGAAATGATTTATTACAAGCAATGTGATAGAGAAAGATCATACAACAAAGAAATTTTTATTTTTTGGAGACAGGATCTTGCTCTGTTGCCCAGGCTTAAATGCAGCAGTGTCATCACAGCTCACTGCCACCTCCATCTCCTGGGCTCAGGCAATCCTCTTGCTTTAGCCTCCCAAGTAGCTGGTACTACAGGTGTGCACTACATCTGGCTAATTTTTGTATTTTTTGTAGCAAGGTCTCACTATGCTGCTCAGGCTGGTCTCAAACTCCTGAGCTCAAGCAATCCTCCCACCTCAACATCTCAAAATGTCGGGATTACAGACATGAGCCACCACACCCAGCCAAAAAAAATTTTTTGAAAAGACAAAAAAATGGTGAACATAATTCAAATAACTCCAAATTCATCAGTAACCATAAGTAAAATTATTCAGAATTCTCCAATTTAAAATATAGTCACAATAGGTAAAACAAAAAAAAATTGAAATTCACATACATAATGTACATACATAATGTTTACAAGAGGTACACTTATGAGGTTATTGAAAGGTATTAATACAAAGTTAAAGGAAAAAATGTAGAGAAACACTAACCCGAAGTCTGATAATGAGTGTCACTGAGCTAAAATCAGCAGAGCCACATTCCTTCACAGAAGCTCCACAAAAGAATCAATTTCCTTGCCTTTTCAAGTTTCTAGAGGCTGCCTATATTCTTTAAATCATAGCCCTTTGTCAACTTACAACAGAAGACAGGAAGTGGCTCTCTAAGAGTTTACTCCAGAAAAGCAGGGGATTGCAATCTGAAGATAGGCATGCAATGGGGGACCCACAAGCCCATCTAAAGAGGTTGGGACAAGGGGAATTTTTTTTAATAGGAAAAAAGGAGAAGTCCTTTTAAGCTGTCTTGAAACAAAGACCATCGGTTACAAGAGTTTGTTACAGGAGGTGGTATTAGTTCACCAATGGTGACAGCCTTGTCAAGCAAGTCTCCTTGTGAAAGCAGTTTATTTGGAATACTGCAGTTCTGAGGAATTCCTTGCACTCGTTCTTATCAGAGGAATATATGCATGAGGGCTCCTTCTTCATGGCCTCCATTAGGGTTTGACATAAGTTACTCCATTTTGGTACTGAGAACTTTCACATCATCTTCCATATTTAAAACCAGCAATGGATGACAGAATCTTTCCAGTATCACTCTGACCTCTTTTTATGCCTCTTCCTTTCACATTTAAAGACAATTGTGATTATATTGAGCTTACCTAGATAATTCAGGACTAGCTCCCGATTTTAAGATGCAATGATTAACAGCCTTAATTCCTTTGGCTATCCTAATTCCCCTTTACGGTATAAAAGGACATATTCACAAGTTCGGGGGATTAGGATGTGCAGTCCTTATCTGGGTGGGGTAAGGAGGGGTCATTATTCTGCCTACTGCAATACCTAGTAACATAACTTCAAAATGTAAAAAGAAAGAATTGAAAGAATTAGGAGAAAATTACAGGCTCATGATTTAGTGAAATATTTTAACATATCTCAGTAACTGCTAGATAATCAAACCAAAAACAATGATTAAAGACACTGAAGATTTGGACAACATAATTAACAAGTTGATTAACAGATATTTTTAGAACCCTGTATCTAACAATTAGACAATAGATATTCTTATGCAAACATCAAATATTTATGTGAAGTAAGCACATACAGAGCCAGAAAGTGAGTCTCAACAAGTTTTAAACAATCAGCTTAATATACAAGTCCCCTGAGCACAATGCAATTAAGTTAGAAATCAGTATTTTTAAAAAAAATTAAGACTTTTTTACTTAAAAACACATTTCTAAATAATTCATTGATTAAAAATAATTACATATGAAAAGTTAAAAACCACGTATATATGAAGCAAGTGATTATAAAAAATATATAAATTTAAATGTTTAAATTATAAAATATAAACTGAATATCAATGAGGTAAGCATCAAATTTAAGAATTAGGAAATAATATAAACCTAAATCAGATAAAGGAAATAATAAAAGCAAAAATAAATGAATTAACTAACCAAGATTCAATAGTTCAACAAAATCTTTGATTCTTTGGAAAGCCTAATAAAACTGATAAATTTCTAGGCAATACTGATCAAGAAGAAAAAGGCCCAAATAAAAACGGACTCAAGGATACACATAAAATTCATAGTAACTGGATATTCAACTTTATTTGTATTGTATTTAAAGCGAAGGTACAAATATAACATTCCCAGGTTCTTTTTCTAATAAATATCAATTGTGCCTTTTTTAATTTTCTCCAAATTAAAAAAGAGAATGAAGATCTCATTCACAATAGCAATGATGATATAAAATGCCTAAAAGTACATTAACAAAAATTGTGGTGAATATATCTCAAAAAATTACAGACATAAAAATACTTCATATAAAGAGATTCACCATGTTTCTGGAAGAAAAAGGAAAACCTAATAACATCAAGATGTCAATACAGCCATATTAATTATAAAACAATTTATAAAATGAATAGAATTCTAATTAAAACACCAAAAACTTATTTTGTAAACTATAAAATAACTTTCAAGTTAATCCTGAAGAATAAATAGGAGATAATGGCCAAGAAACTTTGGGAAAATAACACAGGAGATTTTCCCTAAAAACATTAAAAAAAATTTTTTTTATTACAAGAGGCTACTTTAAAATTTTTTATTGATATAGTGATTTAAAGACAGTTCAGGGGAACAAAACAGAACATGCAAAAATAGGCTAAAGTTTCCAAAGCAGTGTTTCAAATCAGTAGGAAAAGATATAATTCAGTAAGTAATGGGAAATTATTGGGGGGGGGGGAGAGTAAAGAAAGACCTCTAAGTCATACCATACAACCACATACTACACATAAGGATTAAAACACTTATGAACAAACAAGAATAAGAAAATGTAAGTAAAATTTCCATCCATGGTACATATATAATGTGTCACGGGACATTTTATATAAAAATAAAGCAAAAATGAATTGTTAGGATATTTCAAGTTTCAAATATAAAATCTATTTCAACTGGCTTACCAAGGAAGTAATTTAATGGCTCATGTTACTGCAAAGTAAAGAGATTGGTTACAATTAGCTTGAGCATGACTTAAGTGCTGATTCCATTTCCCTGCCATTCTCTCAAATCTGTCCTCTTCTATCATGCCTACGGACTTTTAGTTCTTAGATCTAAATGGCTCATGACACTGGAAAGAGTTTCTCTTTCCCCATCTACTGTCAAAAGTCCTAGTCATACCCATCTCTTTATAGTTACTCTCATCCACTAGTTGGATTAGGCACAAGTTCCAGTCTCAGCAAGACACCTGGCATCATGCCTTTAAATTCAACTAAATAGGATCAATCCTTGAGCCTGGGGGTGAGGTCATCTAAACCAAATGGCAATTGCAGAAGATAGAGAGGGGAAAAAAAAAGAGATTGGAAAAGTTCACTATAAAGAGATAGACAAAATTACTTATATAATAATGCTAAATTTCAACATAAAATAAATTCACAATTAAAATCAAAAGGCAATGGCACAGGTAGAAAACTCATAAGCATGCTGAAATGAAATAATGGTAGAGTTCTTCATGAACTCAAGCTTTTGGCAATAAATTAAGAGGATTTCATTAAATTGTATCATTTTGGCAGAAATATGGATATTAATTTCAATATGAGCAACAGTATAATAATCTAGGAAAAAATTTCTTCTTAAAAGAAATACTGGAATCATCACTCACCATTTT
Organism: Microcebus murinus; assembly: GCF_040939455.1. Classification (NCBI taxonomy): domain Eukaryota; kingdom Metazoa; phylum Chordata; class Mammalia; order Primates; family Cheirogaleidae; genus Microcebus; species Microcebus murinus. The sequence goes on along the minus strand of NC_134122.1, from coordinate 23,636,348 downwards.
TTGAAGACTCAGCCCTCTCAGTGTTGGACACGACTTAGAGAGGTAACAGTGACTAAAGAATATCATCTACATATAAATGGTAAACTGCTTTGGATTATGGAACCCTATATTCCAGTCACTGATATTACAGAAAGCCATAAAAAGTGAGAACAGATCAGAACAATAGGATCACAGGAGCAACTTCCATACACATGTAATACATTTTAGGAAGTACTCTGAAACCTTCAATGAATGAAACAAGATACAAATACAATCATCACCTAACTCAAAAGTGAGAGAAATTCTTTTGAAAATGTTTTAAATTGGTTTTAAAAATATAAGTCCTTTTCATGACAAATAGAAAAAGTTTTAATTACCAAAAGATAATAAGTAGGATATATAAATAACATTTAAAATTGAACTAAAGCTACTAAATTATGCTGGAATTTTAAAGGGAAAGTCAAATTTTTTAGTTAATCTTTTGGGGCAGAAATCACATAGGGCAATGAATAAGAAATACCTCATAATGCCACAGAGATATATAGAAGAGCTACAGTAATTTTTTTTTTAAATGCAGATGTGTGTGTGTGTGTGTGTGTGTGTCTGTGTGTGACAGAGTCTCACTCTGTTGCCCAGGCTAGAGTGCCGTGGCGTCAGCCTAGCTCACAGCAACCTCAGACTCCTGGGCTCAAGCAATCTTTCTGCCTCAGCCTCCAGAGTAGCTGGGACTACAGGCATGCGCCACCATACCTGGCTAATTTTTCTATGTATTTTTAGTTGGCCAATTAATTTCTTTCTATTTTTAATAGAGACAGGGTCTTACTCTTGTTCAGGCTGGTTTTGAACTCCTGACCTTGAATGATCCTCCCACCTTGGCTTCGTAGAGTGCTAGGATTACAGGTGTGAGCCACCGCGCCAGCCTGCAGAGCCATTATGAAATCACATATTTCTACCTGAAGACAATCTTATACAAATATAATGTACTTCATTCTTTTGAATGAATATATCATAAAATTTTGATTTGACAGTTAAGTGAATTTCTTTACTTTCAGAACAATTCCCCTATGGGGAGGGGGTACCTGGCCATAACAAAACCAAGTGATACTGTTTGATTTTTTTTAAGCGATCAATTAAAGAGAAATAATTTCCTTCCAATAAAATACTAACCAAAATAAATTTCACAACTGTACAAAAAGATAGAGGGAAAAGAAAATTAGTATGTTACGCATCTATTATGTCATGGTTTCGTTTTTGCCAAATCAAGTGATCATCCCACTGAGTGAGATCAAAGTGCTCTGAACAGAAGAAACACCAGTCTGGAAGAACCTCCACAGTGTGAAAGGAGGATAAACAGTCCTCAGGAGTCTGCCCAAAGTACTGAAGAATGAGCAGTTATTAACCAGGACAAGCAGGCGGGGCAGTAAAGCAGACAGGGTTGGAGAGGGTGCCAAGGAGCAGGAATTCCAGACAGGAGGAAGATCAAGTACTCAGAGAAGAGCCATGCCTTGAAGATAAAAGAAAGCAGCTAATAATTAAAGAGGGAGAATTCAGGTTCCAGATCATGTGAGACCTAATTACATGCCAAATTTTACAGAAGGGACAATGGGAAGGAACTAAGGAGTTTTCATCAAGAGAAAGTCATGATACATTTGTTTTAAAATGATCACCCTAGTTACTTTGTGCAGAATGTACTAGAGGGTATCAGCGAGAATGTTACTCCAATGACCCAGGTAAGAGATGGCAGCAATCTGAATTAATGTGATGACAGAGGTGGAAAGCAGATAAGTCAGACAAGAATGCAGTGGCAAGAAAATAACAGATTAGACAGAAAGCTTGAGGAGGAGAAAAAGGTGCCCATTGATAGAAGACGGTAGTGTTAAGGAAACTAAAGAACACTGATCAGGTGCATAGAAGGGGCTGGAGGGAGAGATAGGGTGAGATATTAGGGTCATTATTGGAAAGGGTAAGTATGTGTGTCTTCAAAACATCTAGTAGAGATGTCAAGTTGACAAACAGAGGGACTCTAGCACCCTCCCCACATGGCAAGGCAGCTACCCTTGTTTTTAAAAGACGAATACCCAAAGATATCAAGGCATTTGTCTAAAACCACACAGCTGGTAAAGGGTGGAGGCTGTCATTCAACCCAAACTATTCTGGCTCCAGAGCCTTAGTCCAAATTCCTTCCACTACCCCCCTCTTCAGTGCTGTGGCAGCTAGGAATATATATGAACTTGGGAGGGGAAAAACCGTAAGAAAAATTAAAAAGACAATATAGTGGTCTAAAACGATTGCCTAGTTTCTATCACACTCCCTGAACATTATCATATAAATTAACAACCTATTGTGGGAGCTAGGGCTTTGTGTTTAGGAAGCAGCAGCTAGAAGTAGAATGAATGGAACCACAAAGACAAAATGAAAAAAAAAAAAAAGCAATGAATCAAGATTTATTGGTAGCTGAACCCAGGAAATAAAATGTAGTAATGAATAAGCACACGGACACACAGAGTAGAATTCAAAAGGCCTTTATAGAGGTCATTCAAGATAGCTAACATACCACTTAATGCAAGAGTCCTTAAAAAACTCCACAAAGCTGTTTAAACTAGCCTAGATTTTTGTTTATGCTGTATAATTACTAACAATGCATTCAACACAAATCTACAAAGATTACTGAAGTAAATTTATAAATCATTTTAAAAAGTACAACCCAAGTAATTATAAACATTTAAACACAACTTCAATGTTCATTTTCTACATGTTCTTCTAATTGAGTCCCTGGTTTGGGGAAAGATTTGGAGTGGAACCAGCTTTCTAAAGGGCAGTGTGTCCAGTGAAAGGCTTGACGGAGTAGGCAATTTGGGTTTGAGGTCTGGCTTCACTTACTTTAGCAAATTATTTCACTGATTAGCAGGTGTGCTTTCTCATCTTCAATCATAGTCAATCCTGACCTTCCTCACAAAGTTGTTGTGATGTTCAAATAAATGGGTAGTCATGAGAACATTTTTAAAACCGTAAGGAGCCATACAAATATAAGGGATAATGATGTTGATGATGTTGATAATGATGGAAGAAGAGTAGCAATAGGAAAATGAGGAAAAAGAAGAGGGAGGGAGAGAGAGGGTCAAATAATACAGACCACTGTCTGTGTATAACAGGCTTTCATTTTTATTACATTAGCAATGCTTACTAGTTCTCCTTCCCTAAGCATTGCAGACAAGTTGAATGTGCCTGGCTGTTAACTCCTGTGTTCTAACGCTGGCACTATTAGTTAACTGTGTAACTCTGGCAAGTCAGTGGCCTCAGTCCCTTCAAATGTAAATTGAGTCATTTAGGTTAAAGTTCTAAATTTTGAAAGCTCTACGGTGCTCAGTAAACTTCAGTAAGATATTGATTGTGGCCAGACTGATGATGGGCTCATTCCTGTAATCCTAGCACTCTACGAGGCTGAGGCAGGAGTATTACTTGAGCTCAGGAGTCAAGCAAGACCAGACAAAGCAAGAGCAAGACCCTGTTTCTACTAAAAATACAAAAATTAGCTGGGCATTGTGGCATGTGCCTGTATTCCCAGCTACTTGGAAGGCTGAGGCAAGATGATCCTTTGAGAGGAGTTTGAGGTTGTAATGAGCTATGATGATGCCACTAGAGTGAGAGAGTGAGTCTACCACAAAAAAAAAAAAAAAAAAAGATATTGATTTTGTTTTCTTTAAAATTCAAAACATAGCATCCTGTTTATTTCAGGCCCTTGCCATGGGGAAGTAAACATTTTTAACTAAATGTAGAAGCAGTCATTATCAGTCATAATTATTCTACTAAGATATACCAATAAACTCGTAAACATACATAGTATCTTCATCATGTACTGCTTTCTACTTTTTTGGTTAGCCTTGTCCCTCTAATCAGATCATAAGCCTCCTCGGGCAGTAAAAAAAAAAAAAAAAAAAAAAAAAAAAAAATCAACAGTTTTTTTTCTTGTCCTTCAGAGTGCTTAAGAACGTACTGGGCACATACCAGATGCCCAATAAAACTTACACAAAATGTATAACACGTAGAAACTAAACTGTTCTTTGTAATCTCTCCCCTATCTAGCAAAAGATACTCCAAAATTATAAAAGCACTATGGCTAAAAATTGAATTCTGTGGATATCTAAAAAACAAGAGATGCAAAACAGTATTTACAATCCCTTTTACCACCAAAAGGTAAAGGAGAGAATTATGCATTTACTAACCCAAAATGCAGTGGGGAAAGAGATGAATAAAGGGTAAGAAAATGCTCACATACAACATAACAATAGTACTTCTTCTACATAAATGAAAGTACAGAAGAGGGATATAAAGATTACAAAGGTAAAAACCTGAAAAAATGCTAAAGATGCTTTAAGTAAAGAGCACACTTCGGGTAAAGGTGACTATGGTTATGAATAATTTGAACAATCTGATTTTAAAGAGGAAAATAAACCTTTTCTCAAAATCAAGTGCAAAACACTGTAATATTTGTTTCTAACTTCACCTTACAATTGAAGTTCAATGAATAAAGGTCCCAAGAGCATTTCCAACTACTCTAATCAGGCAAGTCTTAGTTAAAAATAGAAAGGTAAATGGACTCTAAAAAGTAAAACTATACAAATCTTATTTTGTTTCTGGCTAGTGAAAATAGTATTTTCTGTTTCTTTACAACGTTATCAGTTCTTCAGTTGAAAACAAGCTTAGCTGGCCTATGAACTGGAAGTTGACAACATTTCTTATTCTTTGCTTACTTTAAACATTTTACCCAAACTAAAAACACAGTGTAAATATGTAAAATTAAATTTCATCTAAATTATATGAAAAATCTAAACTGACTGCTCATATTGCCAGCTTTATTAATGACTCTTTAATTATCAAGGTTTTAAGTACCTGTAGTTTGAGTATTAACACATATTAAAAATAATGGTGTGAAATAACCCAATTTACAATATCAGGAGATGATAATGATTTTGCAGAAAGAAATAAGGTTCAATAAAAATAATCTAGATTCTTAATACCACTTACTGACAATCACAGCTTTATATCATGCTAAAATTACATACTTATCTCCTCATTAGCAACTAATCTCACTTATTCTTCTTGCCAAACCAATTATAAGAAAATTTTCAGACTCAAAGGAATTAATAGGACACTTGGACCTCAGTCTTCTCAACACTCAAGTAATTAGCAAGCACTTGTATATGAAATCCAAATAGTTTTCCTAAACTAATTAACAAAATGAAGGACATCAAAATGTTATCAACTAATAGCAACTCAAGCCCCATATACCAATATTCGTCAAACAGATATAATAATTGTCAGATGTTGACAGGGTCTTTTTGATCAACTCAGAAACTAACTTGGGGTGTAAATGAGGAGGAAATAAAGGTAGTTGTTTATCAATACAGCAAACCATGTGACAAAGGAATATTTTGTAGGCAATGCCTTGTATATTAAACAGCTTCTCATTTCTCTTACTCCTTAAGCACATAATACAAGGTGAACAAATGATACCAGACATTTGCATTTATGTAATATTTTCTTTCAAGCAGCTCAAAATGGAAGAACAGAAGGCTAAACTATTTTTTCATAACTTCATAAAAAGCCTGGAATTTCTGAAAAGAAATTTGGTAAACTTCATTCTCCTGTTTTTCATTCTTTTTTGTATCTTTTCAACTATTCATTTCAGAAATCAGTCTATAACTGTTAAAACTTTTCATATTGTTTTCTTTCCTTTCATACCACCAAATTAATAAAAAGTTTCCAATGTACCCAGTTAAATATTTCTCCTCAAGGTTTTCTTACTGAGAATCTCAAAGCAGGCTCTTCTATAGACATACCTATCTTATTTGATAAATTAGTAGCTCCTTAGCTGTAACTTTTTAAAAGGTTAAAATAGTATATCAGATATTAAATTGTTTGATTACAGATTTTATACGGCTTTACTAAACCTAGGCACTTCATGAGATCTTTAAATAGTTGTACACATGTTTTGAAAATAGTACCTTGACTCTCTGTAGCCTACAGTGTATCAGATCCTATACTCACCTATTAGGTTTGCTCTTGGTAAATATTAAAAACCCAGAGTCTATCACAAAACACCCTATATATACATTTGTTTAAAGAGAGGGAGGGACAGAGGGAAGAAGGGAGAATGGAGGAGGTTGGCATATGGACCGTAGACATTTTTAAACTCTAGATTCAGACTATACAAACTGAAAATTCTTATGATACTAGACCTCAAGAAGTCAGTGGTTACAAATGTAACTTCTCCAGTCTCTTATTCACAGACATTATTAGTGTTAAATATGGTATAAAATTTTTTAATGGAAAGAAGTTGCTCTGGCCATCAATATTATGACATGCATTTTGTGCCTGAGGTGAAATAAAAATATTCCCCATACCTAAAGCAAATCTCTGCAATCTATAACTTATGGAACCATTCATCAGCATAGTTATTTTCCTGTGTCTTAATCTAGAGAAAAGGCTTTACCTGATCTGAAATCTTAGGAAGCATTTTCAATTTCTTTGGGAAAATGCCTGACAGACTTCTTTTTAATCTCTCCTTAGATAAAGCTCTCTGAAGATCAAAGTGGCCTCACTCAGGCAGATGTGTTTTCCAGCAAGGGCTAAGAAGGAAAAACATACTTCAAGCAAAGTGCTCAGAGAATCCTTAAGTAATTAGGCATTAAATGGAGAAAACAAAGTCTTCAGAAAGGTCAATGGATAAGGAAAAGCAGCAAGCCATTCATACACAAAAAAAATTTTCTTTGGAAAAACAAAGTCACAGTTAAGTCAACAAGGTCTCTATAAATATTCAAAAATACTAAGGAGGTGTACCTCACCTAATGCTATTTACTGCAGGTCTTGAAATCATTTAATTGATATAAAATTTTAAATCAGCCTGTACATAATGACATGATTAGAAAACAAATCAATCTTTAAACCTAACATTATCAATAGAAGTATTTCATACCATAAATTCAGTAAAGAAAAGCCCAAATTGTGTAAACAGTTAACCCTCAAAATCATATTAACCACTTTTGTTTATATCCTTTCAGAAAGCGTATGATTGGGCATAAGAGAATCAAATTTCATTTATAGTAAAAGAAAATATACTTCTCAGACAACATGATTATCACATGAAATAAGAATAAACGAATGTCAAACATATCTGAACTGCTTCACAACTTAAATGATTTCCCTATGCTTTATTTTTTCCATTTAAAAACATTGAGATAATATTCATTTATTGGATATATTACATGACATTATAAATGTCTGAAGTGGAGAACTGCTTAAAACCCTCATTAAAGAAACATGATAATGACAATGACTATGTCATCTATTGTATGACAATCAAAAAGCCTAAAAATTACATGAAAGCAAGATCTCTAATAAACTTGTGATTTGTTTTCAGATTTCTCTAATCATTGTTATAGGGCATAAGCTAATAAATCAAGTCTAATGCTAAAGGGAAAAGACTAAATTTTTATCTAAAGGACAAGTTTAAATGCCATCCAATTTCAAATATTTTTCCATAAAATTAAGTTTACCTCTAATTTTATCTCAATTTATAATTAAAAAAGGAATAAATCACAAATGAAATTGATCATAAGAGTTGAAACAAACTTTGTTCTTAAGGAAATGTAATAGTTGCAAAAGATTGATTACAATTTCCATTATATTTTAGTACCAGATATCAAGTTTAAAAGAATTTACTAAGAATTATTACCTAAAAGCAAACAAACTCATTCAGATAAAGGAACATCTAGTTATTTCTTCAAAAACCAATTAGATTGTTACTTTACTAGGTTTTGGTAAATTTTATTTTTGTATATAATTCTATATTCTACTATTTTTGGTATATTTTATATTTTTACATATACCGAAAATACAGTGGGGCAACACTTCTAATGAATGGGCCTCTTAATGACCTGAGTAAAAGTATTTTCCTTTTTTTAGAGACACGTAAATGGTATTTAATTAGTTCCAATTCAAATGTTGCTCAATATACAAATTTTACTGTGATTTTAATTACTGGCAAATTTTAAAAGAATTTTCCTATTATAAAAATAATATATGGTTGGTACAGAAAAATATTCTTACTGATCAGAAAGATACTGTGTTTCATGTGAAGTAGAGAGCAAAGTATAAAGAATTTTAAAATATCCCCAATTCTACTAACAAGGCATAATCATCTTTATTAACATATTGATGTCTTTCCTTAAAGTCCTTTTTACTTACTATGTATATGTTTTATGTAGTTGATTGGGTGTGTACATTTATAAAGAGATTTCAAAATTAGAGAGAAAACACTAATGGAAAAGAAATGAATGATACATAATGTTTACCACAAACAGCTTGTAAATATTTCCAATTTTAAAAACTCAGTGCCTCCAGTCATTCAGCATCAATTTAAACAGTAAACCGTTAGTAAAAATCCTTTGCTATGAAAATGCCCTTTATGATGTTCAATTCAACTCTGCTTTGGAGAAGGGTTGGGAGGTTGAGATACTTTGTCTAATCCTCTTGACAGATTATCATAATCATTTGAATAGTTCTGCCATTAACAAATGCTACAGTAGAAAGAAGCCAGTTATTAAGTGATAAGAATGACAAATAATTTCATATGAACTATGGATATGGATCATGGCTCAAAAAACAGGCATACCCCATTGAGATAAGAGTAGATGAAGGTAAGTAGACCCACCAGAAACAGCACAGGGCTGAGCTTATAGCCCAAGCTAAAGTGTCCCTCCAACTGACAACACACAATGCACCTGGATTCTTGAGATTAGGGTACAAGCTAAACAAAAACCCTGTGACAGAACAATGTTCATTCTGCTACCCAAATAAACACGCAGCATTTCTCCAGTATCAAAGAGAAAGTGTGGTCTGATGTTGCTCTGCTTCCTATTAATGTTTTCAGAAGCAATATCCAGGACTTCATGATGGAACTTCTCACTTGTGAGGTAAATGTCTGCTTCCACACCCTGTAAAATAGAGCTCCCATAACTAGCACATAAAGCTAAAAATCTGCCTTAGGACTCCAGAGCTCTCTATATACCAAAAACTGAACATAGCTTCCCATCTATTAATAAAGTATTTGGTCTTGGATGTCATTGTGCCCAAAGTCCCATTCTAAGAGGCATATCCATTAACAAAATCTCGCCTAACAGAGTTGTCATCTGAAAAGAGAAAAACCACCACCAGGAGGGATTCCTGGTTTGTCCTTATTGCTCCAGAAAAAGTGTGATGGAAAATTATGACACATTTTATTCAGAAAAGACTTGATCCATGTGTGAACATATCTCAGGTGCTGTTTATATTAAATTCTCCTCAGCATACCACTACAGTTGGAGTTTTAGACTGATGGCCAATTGAGTATTCACTCCCTGAAATGCTCCATCATAGAGTGTAAAATCCTTTCATAGACACCAATCTACTGCTCTAAACTGGCTCACCTGACACTCCTTACAACCTTCCAAAGCCATGTTCCTGAGTGGTCAGACAAGGAAATGACAAGGGAACATGGGCCCATCTTCTTCTGTGGACCTTTCCCATCTTCAGTATAAATGGTTAATCAGAAAGGGTGTGTTCACAGCATACAGGGAACTTGGATCCCACCAATGACCCAAGAATATGTAAACTTCAGCAATGAAAGGAATGCAAAGCCATTCAAAGAAGGAAGAGAAGCTTTCCTAGATACTAAACAATAGGAAAAACTGATGTCAGGGACGGCAGAATGTCCCTGTAGAAATTCTTCTTCTCAACTTTAGTATTCACTGCCCAAATCTCAAATTATGCTGGTTACCCCTAGTGTTTTATATACCTATTTCTTTTAATTTTCCTTTTTGGTTTAAGTATTTTTATTCCTATTTATGTATGTGCTATACAAATGTTGGGGAAAATTAGGATAACCATTGTCACAAGTAACAAACTGAGTATGAGGGTCTTTGCTTCACAGCAGAAGCCAGGCTAGCCAGGCGCAGTGGCTCACGCCTGTAATCCTAGCACTCTGGGAGGCCAAGGTGAGCGAATTGTTTGAACTCAGGAGTTTCAGACCAGCCTGAGCAAGAGCGAGACCCCATCTCTACTAAAAACAGAAAGAAATTAATTGGCCAACTAAAAATATATATATATAAAATTAGCCAGGCATGGTGGCACATGCCTGTAGTCCCAGCTACTCAAGAGGCTGAGGCAGGAGGATTGCTTGAGCCCAGGAGTTTGAGGTTGCTGTGAGCTAGGCTGACGCCACGGCACTCTAGCTCCTGGGCAAGAGTGAGATTCTATCTCCCAAAAAAAAAAAAAAAAAAAAAAAAAAAAAGAAGCCAGGCTATATCATGAATCAAAAGGTTCACTGTAGGGTTGGACCTTGGAATTCCACTAATTGCACTGAATGGAGGCATAACTTCAATTTGGGGAGCCTGTCCAGTTGTAGCCTTTACTTATAAGAGTTAGCTCCACCCTATGTGAAATTTGACTTTTGATGTCTGTAAGAGTTTGTACCCTCCCTTTAAAAAGTCTTCCTCTGCAATACCTTTGGTTAGCAATAATGTTGCCTTAGCAACACGAAGTATATTATTTTTAAAATACTCAATGGAAACTACAGTTCAATGTCAAATACTACAAGAAAAACATCACATAAATGTATTTTTCTCAAGTAAGAACTACTTTGATATACAGTATAAAGTCACAATTATAAAATTTTGCTCTGAAAAAATTGAACTGAAGTCAAAATTGAAATATATTTCAGCTCAAGTACTTTTTATGTGCGTATAAATATATACATGCATGCACATACAATGAATGTTAACATATTATGAATCAAGCTTGAAGCCAATATTTATTCTTAAGTTATAAATGTTGGCTTTGTAAAACATAGCTTTGCCAGCCCAAGTGACAGAGCAAGAGTGTCTCAAAAACAAAAACACAGCTTTGGCCAGGCATAGTGCCAGCACTTTGGGAGGTGGAGACCAGAGGATAGCTTGAGGCCAGGAGTAGCCCAGGCAACATAGCAAGACTTCATCTCTATAAAAACAAAAATAAGAAAGATTAGCCAGATGTGGTAGTATGCACCTACAGTCCCAGATACTTGGGAGGCGGAGGATCACTTGAGCCCAGGAGTTTGAGGCTGCAGCGAGCCACAATCATTGTGCCACTGCACTCCAGTCTAGGTGACAGAGTGAGAGCTTGTCTCAAAAAAAAAAAAATAAAAAAACATATCTCTTCTCAGAATAAAATAAAAATACAAAAGAGTAACTGACAGAATGAAACTTTAATACTTTGTTTTAACAGAGGAATAAAAAAGTTTCTCTATACATTTCACTCAAAGAAAGATGTGTCAGTGTACCTGTACGCAGAAATAAGTACATAAAATATTTTAGAATAATTTTTACAATTTGTTAAGTCATAGTTAAAATATAATAAAAGGATTTTGATTGTTTTTAGATTAAAGCTATTGAGAAATTAATAGTAAGAGGAACCTTTGACATCTGCGTGGTCCTCTGAGTGCTGAAGCTCCAAAGCTGGGAGAACTAGCTCTAAAGTTATGAATGCCTTGAGTCAAATAATAACTTTGGGGCTCACATCCCTGGAAAGTGCCAAAGAGGCAATTCATGTGCCAAAATCATCATTAACTTAGATTCTCCTCATATGGCCCATCACAGAGGGAACATGTTAAAAGCCATCAGACATTAGCACAGAGAAATGTATGGAGAGACCAGCATTACAAGAGGCAGAGAGGGAAATGTTGCATGAGACCAGAAGGGTCCCTCACAAGACCTAAACCCTATCCTCCATTACTTTTTCCTTGGAGATATGAAGTTTAAATAGGCATAGAAAATGTACTTACTTTATAAAAACAGAAGTTGCAATTACTCCAGTAATAATGACCACATGATAATTTATTGGCACTTATCATGGGTTGGCATTAAACTGTGCATTTTTCATTCATAATATTAACTACTATGTAAAATTATCATCCCTATTTAAAAGGTAAGAGAAAAAGGATTTTGGAGAAATTGACCTTTCTAAAAACTTGCTCAAGATCACACAAAAAAAGTATGAGCCAGGACTCAAAAGCCAATCTATCTTCATTAGTGAATATGTGAGTCCCAACTACATCATAAACATTTTGCAACACCAAGGTTATAATGGTGGGGAAAAAAACAAAAGGATATTGTCCATGCTGTCATGAGAAAGAAGATATTAAACCAATCATCACAAAATGAAATGTAAAGTTACACGTCTCTAAAGGACTATGAAGAACAAGCCAATCCTATAACAAATCCTGATCCTGTATCTGTGGGACTCAAGGACAATTTCCCTGAGGAAATGACACTTGTGCTAAGATCTGAAGGATGAGATGGAGTTAGATGAAAAGCTAGGTGAAATAAGGGTAAGACACAAGTGCAAAGCCCCATAGCAGGAGGGAACAGGGCAAAATTTACATATCAGAGGGAAAGAAAAAGGAGAGAGCATGGGGTAGTTGCCAAATAAGGTAGGCCAAGGAGGTAAAATCCAAGTGATGGATTTTGGTCCTTATCCTAACAGCAATCGGAAGGCAATCAAGAATGAGAAAATGGGGGTAAAATGATATTTTTGTTTCTCAAAACTCACTTTGGCAATGAGTGGCAAACAGTCTAGCAGCAAACCAGAATGGATGAGACTTGATCAGTGAGAAAACTACTACAGTTGTCCAAGAAAGAGATGATGGTAGCTTAGATTAGGGTGGCAGCAGTAGAGACAGAGAAAGACAGATGAGAATAGTGATATGTGGGGTTAAAGTGGACGATTCATCAAGAACAAGTCCTAAATTTATGACATTAACTTGACTAAATAAATTTGGTATAGAATACATTAAGTTTGAAGTGTCTTGGAAATATCCAAGTAGAAAAATCAAGTTAATGGTTGGACAGACATGATAGAAATTCAGATAATTTTTTAATTATCAATATATAACATATAAAAGAACAATTCAAACTATGTACATGAATGAAATAGCTTAGGAAGAAAGTATAGATTAGAACAGAACAGAACTAGGACAAGGTTAGGGAAATGCCAACCTTTAATGATAAGTAGATAATCATACCCAGCCTGGGAAAAAATAGAGAAAGACTCAGAGAAAAAGCAAGGTCATTTAGGAGGAAAACCAAGAGAGTGGGCTTGTTACAATTATTTAAAAAGGATAGGGAGACCAGTAGTGAAGAATGCCACTGAGAAATCAGAGATGTGAACTGAGAATATCCTTTAGGCCTGGTTTCACTGAGGTCACTGATCACCTTCTGCAGAGCAATTGTGAAGAACAATGGAGGCAGAAACCACATTAGAAAGACCTGGGTTGAGGTAGCAAGTACAGACGACTCTTCCCAGAAGTTCTGCTATAAATGTAAAGAGAAGAATGAAAGGGCAATACCTAGATAGATGCAGGGCTTAGGGGAGGAGATTTTTTGTTTTTTTTAAACAGAGTCTTGAGCAAGCTCAAATGCTGATGGAATTGATCTGGTTAAGAGCAGGTGGTTGAGTATTCAAAAAAGGAGAAATATAGAACTTACAACAGTGCATATTCCTAAGGAAGACAGAAGAAGATGGAATTCAAAACCAGATGGAGATGTTGACCTTAAATATTTAACAAAAAGAGAAAATGCTGAAGATATACACAGGTCAGTCACTTCTGAAAGTGGAATGCTGAGGGAGTTTCTACCTAATGGCTTCTGTTTGTCAATTATACGATGAGGTCATCTATTGAAAAGATGGTGATGGGAGAAGAGGGAAAGTTTTGAGCTGAAATCAAACCTCACAACAGTTAAATGATGAACACAGTCACACAACCACTAGTGACAGAGGGATTCTAATCCAGATTTTTAAACTTGAATTCAGCCCTCATGCCACACCACAAGAGTGTTTGCTCTGTCCTCTGGCTTTTTTGTTTTCTCCCTGCTTCATATCATTTCCCCCCACCATGACTCTTACACAAAGAAATTTTGGCTACTAAAATCACAGTATTCTCAGAGAGATATGGATGTTACCTAAAACTTAATATGCTTATTCTACCACTCATGGTTATGATTTTAAATAAAAGAACTCAACTTTAGCTGTATCAAACAGAAAAGGAATTTATGGCAAGGCAACCATGTTGCTCACAGAATGGTCACCAGGACTAGAAAACAAGGTTCCAAAAATGGACGAGATTGTTGTCCATTTTTGGACAAAAGCTACACAAAGCCAAGACTCAATAATAGCAAGGCTGCTTAGGCAACTGCTGTGTTTGTAAACTTCTAACTTAACTAGAGACTGATTCCTAGATTGCACTCCAAATTGGTTTGTACAACACACCATCATGTATGAAAGTTAAATTGAAAACTTCACAAGGCCTCAGAAACAATAAAATGTGTAAACTCCAGTTAAATCTGTATATATTAGCAAATTTCTATATCAGATATGTATATTTCTCAAGTTGGCTATAATATACTCTTGAATGTCCATGTATTTATAATATAAAAAGAAACATTTCTCTGTCAAATGTACAAAGGTTGCTTTTTAGTCAAGAATTTACTCTAAGTCATCTTATTTTAAAAACACCAATGTCAAGAAATAGAGCAATAAGGGGATATTAATAACCTGAACTGGTTTCTATAAGCAAATTTCCTTATTTATTCATTCTCCAATTTATAACAATTAGACTGTTTTTAGCCCTTAAGTTTTTAACTGATTCCTTCACAATCACTAAACAAAGCCACTTGACATCACAAACAAAACTATTTCTAATTCCTTTCAAATCGTGACATTAGGGATGATAATACAACCTATAAAATAAGGATAGACCTAAAGAAAAGAAACGGCAAGATTCAGGTCAGTAAATATGAAAATTATGTGAAAGATATTTTCATATAAATCAATTGTCAAATAAGATAAATTTCAGTTTTTCAATGATATAAACATCTAAACCTGTAATAGACATTTATTGACTTAGATTCCAAAGCAGAGTTCCTAAAAATTGATAATTCAATAATTAAACCTTTTCAGATAAAGTGATTCATTCACCCATTTCCATCTTTCTTGAACTACTCCTATGAAAGGCATAACATGATCATCCCAAAATGTAACTACACCAAGCAGGTATGACCCACAGTTATTGCAGTTGCCCCCATACTATAATTTGGCTCAGAGAAATTTAGAAAGCATTTCCCCATCAAAAAGATAAATGCTTATTGTGCCTACAACACTTCAGGAAGCAATAGCTTATGGAAATAGTTATGCCATTTACCATCTTAAAATATTGTATCTTAATAAACAACAAAACAGACTTTAAAATAAACACATCCCAAAATCACCTAATTTAAAAATGTGGCACAAAAACAAAAATAAAAATAAAACCCAAGAAAATTCCAACTTAAGAGCAAATTATCAACTGATGACAAATGTTGGAATTATCTCACGATGATTTTAAAGCAGCCATCATAAAAATGCATAAACAAGTAATTACATATTTTCTTAGAACAAATGAAACAAAAGTCTCAGCAAAGTACTGGTTATGAAAAAGAAACCAAATAAAAGTTAAAGAATGGAAAAATACAGTAACAGAAATAAAAAAAAAGAAACTCATCAGCTGAGCTCAATAAGAATACAGATAACAGAGGACAGAATCAGTGAACATGAAGACAAAACCATAGAATTTACCAATAAGAACAGAGAGAAAATAGGCTGGGGAAAAAATGACAGAACCTCAGGACCTGCAGTACAGTAACAAAAGACCCAACATTTGTATCATTGAAACTTCAAAAAAAGTTAGCAGGGCTGAATGAATATTTGAATAAATAATGGCTAAATATTGCCCCAATTTAACAAAAAATGTTGATTCTTCGCCAAATTCATGAACTGGTTTGGCAATTCCTATGAAAATCCCAGCATGGTTTTTTGAAGAAATAGATAAAACTATTTAAAAATGTATATGAAAAGGCTAGGTGTGGTGGTGAGCCTGTAATTCCAGCACTTTGGGAGGCCAAGGCAGAAGGAACAGTTCAGGCCAGGAGGAGTTCAAGACCAACCTGGGCAAGATAACAAGACCCAGTCTCTTAAAAAAAAAAAAAAAAAAAAAATCAGTCCTAACTACTTGGGTGGCTGAGGAGGGAGAATCTCTTGAGCCCAGGAGTTAAAGGCTGCAGTGAGCAACTGTGCCACTGCACTTCACATTGGGTAACAGAGCAAGATTCCATCATTCATTAAATAAAAAAAGAACCACGGCCTAAGTCTCACATCTTATATAAAAATGAACTCAAAATAGAGCATAGACTTAAATGTAAAGCTTAAAACTATTAATATAAAATATTTAGATAAAACAGGATAAAATATTCAGGAAATAATGGTGAGTAAAGAATTCTCTGACATTACATTAAAAATAAATCTGTATGGAAAAAATTTATACATTGTATCTCATCAAAGTGTAAAACGTTTGCTCTGTGAAGACCCTGTCAAGAGGATGAAAAGACATGCTACAGACTTACAGAAAGTATCTGCAATTGATATAGCCAACAAAGAACAAGTATCTGAATATATGAAGAATTCTCAAAACTCAACAGCAAAAAAAAAAATCCAATTATAAAATGGGCAAATGACACGGACAGATATCAGAAGCTATATGACACCAATAGCCATTAGAGAAATGGGAATTAAAACTGCAATAAGATATCACTGCACACCTATCAGAATATGTAAAATTTAAAAATAGTAATACCAAATACTGGTAAGGATGCAGAGAAATAGTACCAATTATATAGTGAAACAGTAAAATAGTATGGTCACTCTGGAAAATGGTTTGGCGCTTTCTTATAAAACTAAACATGCAGTTCCCATACAACCCAGCAACTACACTCTTGGGCATGTATCTCAGAGAAACAAAGTTATGTTCACACAAAAACCTATACATAAGTGTTCACAACATTTTTACTGATAATTGCCAATAACTGAAAATAACCTACATGTCCTCCAACAGGTAAATAATTAAACCGTGGTACATCTGTATCATGAAAGACTCCACAGCAATAAAAATGAATGAGCTATTGATGAACACAACTTAGATATTTCCAAGGAAATTATGAACCTAAAAGCAAATCCCCAAACATTACATACTGTATCATTTTTGAAATAAAATTATACTAACAGAAAACAAGTTTGTCACTGCAACAGATTAGAGTTGCAGGGGATAGTTATGAAAGGACAACATGAGAAACCTTCGTAACAATGGAACTATTCTCTTGACTGTGGAAACAAACCTATACCTGTGAAAATCATAGATTTAAATGCATATGAACACACAAATCTGGAGACACATAAAATAAATCTAAATATGCTTACTAATCAAAAGTTCATTTTTAAACAAAAATTAAATTAAAAGAAAAAACATAATATTAAAATGAATGATAAAGATGAAACTTGGCTAGGCACAGTGGTTCACACCTGTAATCCCAACATTTTGGGAGGCTGAGGCAGGATAATCACTTGAGACCACGAGTTGGAGACTGGCCTGAGCAATATAGTGAGACCTCATGTCTACCAAAAAAACCCAAAAAACAGAACATTAGCCAGGTATGGTGGCACGAGCCTGTAGCCCCACCTACTCAGGAAGCTAAAGCAAGAGAGTCGTCTGAACCCAGGAATTCAAGCTTACAGTGAGCTATGATTGCCCCACCGCATTTTAGGAGCTTAGACAACAGAGCAAGACACCGTCTCAAAAAATAAAATAATAAAGTGAAATCCTAGAAACTGAATTGATTTTTATTATCTAGCTACATCAATTTTATTGTGGGGCCTGATTTTCCTTTATGTAGATTATATTTATGTATTTTTATTGTGTAGTACCTAAAAAATTTTGCAAAGTAAGACATGTGTAAGTATTAATAAATCAGCAACCAATCCATTTTGGGCCCAGGCTTACATAATAAGTAAAAAAGTAGCTATTAAAGTTGTATGAATAGAAAATAAGTTATAATGGAAAATGAAAATGACAAAGTTCTCAACATAAAAAAAATCCACATAACCTGTAATTCCTAAAACTTCCCAACTTTTTTCCTCTACTACACCACAGACATACATTGCAACAGATTAATAAAATTAATGAGATTACTTTACAGACCTGGACTAATCCAGACTAACAGTTATTCCAAATGTGCCTGAATTACAGTTCTAGGAGAAATGGAAGATGTAACACTCTCGGTTCCATTAAAAAATACTGTCCAAATTTCAACCTGACATGCTAGGTATCATCTCACACTGGCTGCAGTTAAAACAGCACAAGCAGATAGCTCTGAATTTCAAACCAATATTGTCAAAGTCTAGTGAACTAAGGACTTGAATCTTACCTAGGTGCTTTTTGAAAAACACATATTCCTAGGCTCCAAAGCTTCCCAAAGCTACTACACCAGTTTCCTGCAAATGTCATAACAAAATACTTCAAACTCAGTGCTCAAGACAACAGAAATTCACTCTTTTAGATTTCTGGAGAAGAGAAGTCTCAAATCAAGACAGCAGAAATTCATTCTTTCAGATTTCTAGAAACCAGAAGTCTGGAATCAAGGTGTCTACAAGAACTTCTGTCCCTCTGGAGGCTCTCAGGGAGAATCAGTTCCTTGCCTCTTTGAGTTGGCAGTGTCTGCTTTCCTTGATGTGTGGCCACATCACTCCAATCTCTGTCTTTGAACACACTACACTTCTGCCTCTATTGTCTTCATTTCCCTCTGTGTCTGTCTCTTGTGAGGACACTGTGCTGGCATTTAAGGCCCACCCAGATAAATTCAGGATTATCACTTCATCTCAAGATCCTGAATTTATTCCCATCTGCAAAGACCCTTTTTCCAAATAGGATCACATCCACAGGATTCAGAGATTTGATGTGGCTATTTATCGGGGTGGGGAGAGAGAACATTTTTCAGCCTTCAACAACTATTAAATCACAATTTTCTGGCTGTGGGGACCAGGGTTCTGCATCCTTTACAAGCTAGTGATGCTTCTCACATACAGTCAAGTTTTAGAGCCACCACACTAAGTATTAAGAAAGGAAACTCCCAGAACACCAAGGCACTTGCTCTGCTCAGGTACTGGTACAGGGAATTTAGCCAGTTGGAGGTAGGGGGAGTAAGAGAGAATATTGGAGTCTAACCTGCTTATGACCACAGACACCAGTGGCAGGATGTGGACATATGGTGTTGTGACAGCAGGGTCAACTTTATCATGGCAGCAGTATTAAACTAAGGAAACAATGCTGGAACGGGGACCGCGGTGCCATTAAAAACAGTAGCCATATGCAGTTTCCTCATGGATGAATAAGGTGGGATGGGGTAACTGACTGCAACAAAGGTATTAAGGTGACTATGCTCTGTCTTGGGTGGGGAGAAACCCACCAGAATGAACCACACACAACAAAATGAGGGAGGAAAGAAAGAGGTATCCTTAGCAGGAGCAACAGGAACTGGATTTATCAAAAAAACCTTGCTAGACTTCTGGAAAGAGTAAACAATGGGCATTTATAACAGGGTGATGGATGAAGGAAGGGAAATTCCACACAAAATCAATAACTACACATATTTCTTTTAACTCTGAGTGTCACTATGCATAGGACAATATTGTGAGAAATTTTTCTAACATAAGACATAGCAAGTTGGCAAGTATTTTCATTTTTTAAACAAAATTAAGCTTTCTCAACATGACATCTGAGTAGTAAAGATTTTGATTTGTTATTAGTCCATTTAATAAAAACTTCCTTTTTACTTTTGATATAACAATTGTAAGGATAACTTTATTATACGGATGTTTATAGTAAGGATTTCTCTGATTCAAAAGTAAATTAATAAATTCCTGTTTTTAATGTGAGGGTACATTATTCACAACCTGTCAGTTGATAGTATCAATTACCTGCTTATAGAGAGTGGCAGAAAGAAAACAGATGCTTAAGAAAGTTATATAACCAGCATCTAAGAATTTGGCAAATTTAACCACCACCTAGAATCCTTAAGAAAGTAAACATTTACTCTGAAGAATTTAGATGAAATTCTACTTGTCCTACTTGTCCATGAAAGCTGACATGACAAAGTTTGCAAATATTTTGAACAGATAATGAACAAAAATGTTCATAACTTATTTTATCATGTGAGTCGGCTTACCCTAGAAACCCTTGGAAAACTTTATACAATTTAACTCAGTAAGTAGTTTAGTTTCTTCTTCCTGGTTCTAAAATACAAGTTTATTCACTTTAATGACTTTTGAACAAATTCTTTTATTCTATATACAAAAAAAAAAAATCAGTATTTTAGTCAGAGCTCATAAGCAGAGAAACCCGAATGCTATGCTAACACTCCCACCATTTGAACCTTATTTCCCTGGTAACTGTCCGAACACCACCTTTATGCACTTCTCTAAGTTACTTAGTACAGTGGTTTGATTGACCACATACAGTTTGTTTTTAAATATTTATGCTTGACAAAATTAAAAAAAAAAAAATGAACATTTTGAAGCAGAGCAAAATGGAAAGCGATCAGGCAGAGTAGATTCCTGGTGGCTGACAGAGCCTTCATCACTTGTATACTGGCAGATAAATCCAATCAACATTCCCCAGCAAGATGATTTTGAAAAGCATGACATTGTATCACCAAGCCTGAGGACTTATTAACACAATGAATGAAAGTAAGATATGTATGGATTTGATCCCTCTGTGCAAGGCATACTTAAAGGATGAACCCAAATTAAATGGTGCAACAGGCTGTTTGCTTTCAGATCTCTCTGAACAGCTTTTAGGCACCCGTAGTCCCAAAACATAAGACACAGCCTTACTTGGAGAGCTATCCCTATACAGCTTATGCCATAAAGGAAAAGAAGGCCTCTATGAACCCTAATTTCTGTGTGTCAGAAAAGAAAAAACTTTTCTTCATAGATTTCATAAATGCCTTTATTCACAGTGTTTATGCATTACTGTGTTGGTAGAGTAACTGAATAAATATCCCAAATTTTCCCTTTTAAGACTCTCCAGGGTCTTAAAACAGTTAAGCTGGCATCCTGATCAGTGGATTTGTCCACAGCAATAATCCTTCCTGTGCTTGCAATTTCAGTTAGCAAAAATAAAGTGTATCAGGTAGCATTTGACATTTGAGCAAAGAGAAATAACCTTTCCAATTTACTAAATCCTGCTTTTAAAAAGTCATTACCTTACTGAAAATGGGTTAAGCTGGGAAAGACGTGTAATCATTTTAATATTTTTTTAAAAATACTGATGGCATTTAAATTGAGAGAAAGGATGGTTTATTTACTAAATGGCATTAGCATAATAAATGGCTAGATATCTAGAAAAAGGTAAAGCTTGACTCCTATATCTCACCATAAATAAAAGTAAATTCCAGATGAATTAAAGATTTCCATATAAAAAACACCACAGTAATATTCAAGATATGAGAATTTAGAATAATATTTGTAGAACTAAGATGGGAAACCTACACATGATTAAGATAATGGTGAATAAATGTGATTACATATTTTAATTTATTTCATAGCAAAACTACCCTAAACTGTTCCAAAAATATATACACTGGGGAAAAATACTTCCAAAATAAATAAGGAGTTACTATCCCTAATATAGAAAGTACTCCCATAAATTGATAACATACAAGGCAACTGAATGGAAAAAATGGGCAAATAGTATAAAGGGGAAATTCACAGAAAACTGAAATGCTCAAGATAGATAAAAAGATGTTCAACTTCACCAATAATCAGAAAGTGCAACTTAAACCAACAATGAGATACTATTTCTGCCCATCATATTAGCATAAATTTAAAAGACTGATAAAAGATTAAGAAAACAAGCAATTGTATGCAATGCTTTTAGGAATATGAATTACAGCAAACGTTTGGGATAGAAAGCTATCTGAGCAAAATTAAGTATATATATCCTTTTGACTTTTCAGTCCCATTATCAGAAATCTGCCCATTAGAAATAAAAACATTGCTACATAAGAATAAACATAAACAAAGTTATTGCCTCATCATAGCAACGAAAAAGAAAAGCTCACAGGAAACCACCCAAATGCCCATCAATATGGAATAACTGAATAAATTGGCATGTCCACACTATGAATATACTATAGTTAATTTTAAATGACTTAGATCTGTATTTATTGTCCTGGAAGAATGGAGGATGCAACATAGACTAGTATGTATAAAAAATGATCTCATTTGTGAAGCAAATATTTATTATTACTGACGTCAAATATACATGAAATGTTTAAGTGTGTTTGTACTTGTTCAAACATGGAGAAGGGTATGGAAAGACATAAGTTACAATGTTATGGTTAGGGATTAATGTTACATTAGTTCAGAGAGGATGGAGCAAAAGCAACTGAAGATAATTAAGTTTTGTTTCATAATATGTTAATTTTTTCAATTGTTATGATTAAGTTTTTATTTTAATTAAATTTTTAAAATTGACCACAAAAGATAGTCTTCTCTAATATAGGCTAATGCATATTTAATATATTAAAACATATAATACTGAATTATAAATCTGTCACATAGAGTACTTTTTAAATGAGATTTATTCTATATGCATCCTCAGAGATTTTAATAAGACTTCAATTTCAGAACTCTATAACCTGTCCCTTGCACAAAAATAGGAACCTAAAGCCCACTGCACATCCCAATTCATTGATATTTCAGATTGCTTCATTAAATCTCCCTTCACAGAACTCATCCGTCTTTATCAATCTTTTTCTTCACTGTTGTTCTATCAATTACATGGTGTCTAAAAAGATAAACCAGTCAACTACAAAATCTTGAAAAGATTTAAGAGAATAAATACATGAGAAAGCAATAATCTCATAAACAAACCCACTTGACTATACAGGTTAACATCCACAAACACTTATAGCTAAAACAATACCGTGGGATATTAACTAAACTCTATGCAGTGCCACTGATACTAGTTATTTCTTAGGGATTAAATTCAAATTCAGTTTAGTCTTATCTGAAAACAGGTATTGCTTAAAATTTTTATTAACTTACTCTACAAATGCTAGTTCACAATACATTGTATAAGGAATCTACAGGAGAAAACTGAATTAAAAGCAAAGACTTGATAGAGGTGAATGATCCAAAATATTTAACGTGATAATGTTTCTAAAAGTAAATTTGGTGGCTGTTACGCATAGTACCTATTTAAGATTCTATTTTAAAATGCAAGTCAAATAAAGGACTAACAAATTTTATTTTCTGTTGTGTGAAAGGGGCTGGTGGGAAACTTGCTAACTCTAAGATTTTATCCAACTGTCTACAATTGTGTGATACAGTCATACTGCAAGTATTTTAAAATTAGACAAACCTTGGTTCACATCTTAACTCAAACATTTCTTAATTTTGTGACGTTGGCTAAGTTAACATATTTCTATAAGCCTAGGAGTCTTCATCCACAAAATGGAGTTAATACAACTCAACATGCAGGGTGTTTTTATGAAGATTAGAGATAGCATGCAACATATGCCAAACACGTAAGCAGGTGCTCAATGAATTATAGCAATATGATTATAGCAAGATTTAAGATTTATAGCAAGGCTATTAAGAATTCTAATAACAGAGCAAAATGCAAACAAATATACATCAAACAAGTATAAGGTAAACTTTATACTTTAAGTATAAAGTAAAATTACTTTCCCTTGGGAAAGGAGATTTTTATCTACTAAACAAGTTTTATTTAAAAGAAATATAATCAGTAAAGAGAAGTTCCTGACTTCTGGCTCCACACCAAGATGGAGCAGACATACTTCTCCTTATTCCTAAGTGAAGCTAAAAACTCTGGGTATCTTATATAAAACAAACAAACATAAAGGCTTAGCACAGTGCCTCATGCCTGTAATCTTAGCACTTTGGGAGGCTGAAGTGGCAGGATCGCGTGAGGCCAGGAGTTTGAGAACAGCCTGAGCAAGAAAGAGACCCTGTGTATGAAAAATTAGCCAGGAGTGGTGATGAGCACCTGTAGTTCCAGCTAATCCATAGGCTGAGGCAGGAGGATCACTTGAGCTCAGAAGTTTGAGGTTGCAGGGAACTGTGATGATAAGTGCACTCTGGCCCAGGAGACAGAGCAAGACCCTGTATTTAAAAAAAAAAGAAAAAAAAAGCCACAAACATAAAAAGAATCTGAAAGTTGGAAGATAAAGGTCAGACTGGCTAGGGACCTTGGGACCCAAAGAAAACACAGCAGTATATTCCCCAAGTTTTCTTTTTGCCTTACCCTGACTGGATGTTATAAAAGATGACAACCAACCAATGAGAACAAACCGAAAATTCCCCTAAAAAACTTGCGGTCTCTAACCAACCAAATGACCAGGAAAGGGGCAACCTGACAAGACAAAGATCCTGGATTTCCACTCCCTCTCGTGAATATGGAGCACCCTTCTTCCTCCCATCAAGGTGTCAGATAAGACCAGGTGGCAAACCAGACTTTCACCACCACCCAGCAGCAATAAGTCTCCTCCTCCTGTTGTGTCAGTGAAGGCTGTGCGGGCAGTGATAACAAGGGGCCCTCTCCTTTCCAAGCTCCAAGACGTCATCAATGGAGTCCTAGTGGAAGCTTGAAATCCTGCTGCCACTGAACACCAGCAAGGAGCCTTGGCCCTGTGGGTATTAATGAAGGATAAGTGGAGACCCTCCCCCATCTCAAACCTAGAAGCAATATGAGGCACCCTGTTCCTCAGCAGGTGTAATTTCTGAGGAGACTTGTCAGAAATTAAGGTTTGAATGAGCTCCAGAGTCTTATTCAAAATATCTAAGATACAGTATAATGTCACCTGTCATACTAAGAACCATAATAAATCTCAAATGAAAAAATACATTAATAGATGCCAACACAAAGATGACAGAGGTGTAGGAATTAACCAACAAGGCTTTTAAAGTAGTCATCATAAAAATGCATTGTAAACAATTACAAATATACTTGAAACAAATGAAAAAACACAGCACTTCAGCAAAGAAAAATTATTTAAAAAGGAAATTACAGAACTGAAAAAAACAACACACATTTTAAAACTCAATGGATGTGCTCAACCATCAGAATGTAGAGGACAGGAAACAATCAGTGAACTTGAAGATAGAACAACAAAAATTATCCAAACTGAAAAATGAGAGAAAATGGACCGAAAAAAAAATTAAAAGAGCCTTAGCAATCTGTGGCACTGTAACGAAATACCTAACATTCATGTTAACTGAGTCCAGGAAAAAAAAAAAAATGTGAGTGCAGCTAAAAAAGTACTCCAAGAAATAATTATTAAAAATTTCCCAGATTTGGCAAAAGTAATAAATCTGCAGATTTTAAGAAGCTCAGTTAACCCCAAACAAGATAAATCCAAAGAAATCCATGCCAATATACATCATAAACATAAAACTAAAAACAAATTAAATATCTTGAAAGCATTAAGAAATGAGACCTTACCTAAAGAGAAAATCAATTCGAATGACAGAGAATTTCTCACCAGAAACCATGGATGGCAGAATGAAGTTGTACATTTTTTAAGTGCTGAAAGAAATAAGCTACCAACTGCAAACTCCTATATCCAGAAAAATGATCCTTCACAAATGAAGATAAAATCAAAACAGTCTCAGTTGAAGGAAAATGAAGAGAATTTGTCTCTAGTAGACCTACTGTGAAAGAACACCTAAAGAAAGTTGAAAACAGAAAATGCTAGAAGAATCTTAGAACATCAGGAAGAAAGAACAGCAGAAACAGCAAAAATATGGGTAAAACAATCTTCTGTTGAGTTTTCTAAATTATGTTTGACGGTTCCAGCGAAAACTATAATATTATCTGATGTAGCTCTCCGTGCATGTAAAAGAAATATCTAAGGCAATTATAAATAGGGTAGGATAAGCAGACTTTAAGGAAGGTAAGGTTTCTATAATGACATAGAACTATACACAAACACTTTACCAATGTCAGTTTCCCAAATTACATAACCAATACCCGTTGGGGGCAACTGGGTGAAGAGGACTGGGACCTCCATTCTATCTTTGCAATTCCCTGCAAATCTAAAATTATCTCAAAATAAAAAACTAAAAGAGTGCTTTTTAACTTCACTCAAGTTAATAAATCATTCAAGATTATACTTTGCTCCTAAACTTTTCAGGAGATAGGAAATACCATTTCCTTCTAAAATTTAACCTAATTTAACCTATTCATGCTAAAGTCAATAAATTCTGTCTAAAATATTAATACTTGTTCTCTTATTACCATTGAGCCCATTTTTGTCTTGGTTCTCTTCTATAGACATCTAAGATTATACCCACATGCATGAAAGTTTTATCAGATTACATCCAAGTATTACTAGAGTTTTGAATTCTTAAAAGAATATATTATTTGGCTTATTAATAAGGTCAACAATTTTAATATAAATGCAGCATAGGTAAAAATAAATTATCTTTCTCAGAAATATGTGATTAAAAAAAAAAAACAAATATACCAAAATGTACACTAAGTATCCTACATCTCAAAACAGTCATATTAATTCCATGCAACATGCATATTAATTCAAGTGATATTATCAATGTTTTTAAACAGTTTTTGCAACTTTTCAAAATAGTTTTGTAAGTAGGAAACACAGCTTCATTATATTATTTACATTACATACACCTTACATTTTTAGGTTTTAAAACTTTATTTGCATATTTTAAAAATTATACATTCCAATAATTTAAATAATTTGAACAAAAAAGAAAATGGAACTCTGATTAAACTGCATTTTGCAGCCTGCAGGAACCTTTGGGCCAGCTTGGTTTTACTCTAGATTTCACTGTCTTCCCATCCACTTTTTCCCTCACCAGCATTCAAGTTCTTTGCCTTCTCTGTTAGCCAGACAGGAAGATGGGAAAGGCAAGTGTGGCTTCATTGTCAGTTCTTGATTTTTTGATGTGAAAGGGGCAGCACAGTCATTTAAACTTGATTCAATCTCTTTGCATCTTACCAAGTTAAATAGCTAAAAGTAGTAAGGCAATGCTTGAGGTAGGTACAGTGCATACTCGTGGTGCTTGCCTCATTACGACTTTCCTGCTTGCTTCTCCTTTGTTGTTCCTTTGGAAGGCCATGGATATTTCTCTTGCATTTCAGTCTTTAGTTATGACTTACCGAATTTCTCAGTCTCAGCCATGTCAGGTTTGTTAGACATGGCTGCGGAGGAAACAGAGCAAAGTATGTGAGCTAGGAGGATCTGGTCTGCGCAGTGGCCACCACTGAGTGCCACCTCACGTTTTTTTGTTTGTTTTATACTCTTATTGAATACCCATATTATTTACTGGATATTGCTCTGAATTACTTTTGGCTTATTCTATAATGCGTATCTATTCTCTAAGAGTGAAAACTGGTTATTGAGGATATTCAAACCACACAGGTATGGGCTCTGAAGGCTGTCATTGTTGCAAGAAATTAAAAAAAAAAAAAAAAAGAGGTTGTCTGTGCAAACAGGGAACATTGCTTTAGATAAAGCTGGCCACTGGTGAAGCTGGCCACACAATCATGCTGGGGAAAATCAATTAAGGATAGCAACCTAATAACTTACTGTGGAGTAGATGTATACACAGCTGGAGAGTGGGGCACAGAGGTAGGACTATCCAAGGAGAACTACTAGCAAACAATAAGAGTGTCTAATTCTGGGTGACCCACTTTAAAAAGAACTTTGAAAAATTAGAGTTCTCTTGTTAAAAAAAAAAAATCTTGGATAGAGTAAGGAAAAAAATCTTCCCTCTTTAGAACTACGTGCTACTGCAATTCTATCTTGAGTTCACCCATTCAACTCAACAAGTAAGTTATTAAGGCACTCCTAAACACAGAAATACAAAAGAAGAAAAGAAAGAGAAAAGAAACAGTAAAGTAAGGTAGGAAGAGAAAGGAAACAAAGAGGAGGGAGGGAGGAGGTAGAGGAATCAGTTTGAGAAAAGGGAAATCAAAGTAACACTAAAGACATGTGAAGTTTGAGATGTCTGAGAGACATCCACGTGGAGATGTCAAGCAAGCAAGACCAGCTAGCAGGCAAATACTTTAAGACCACTCTACTAGAAAGACCACCCAAGGAAGAAGGCAAATAGCTGGGGACTTGGGCTCAAAAGGTAGCAACCACCTCTGTCTTACAAAAAAGGACAGAACTAAGCCTGTCCTTTCCAGGGGAAAAGCAAATGGAAATAGCAATACAGGGTAAAGGTTTCTGAAGAGAGAAAAGCACTCTAACAGTTTATTAGACAGAGATGGCACAGGTGAAAAGGCTGCCAATGGTATCTCTTGAAAGCTTTTGCTTCTTGTCAGGGTTCCATGCTTATTTCCAAAACAAGTGTAATTGCCTAAATGCTACAGCCCACATCTAGTTGGCTCACTGCAGTCTATTTTCCAATGGCAGCCATAAAGATTCCTATCTAAATTTGATATTATCTCTGTTCCTTACGCCCTTCAGTGGTTTCCTTTTGCTCTTAACATTAAGACACATCACCTGAAACTGGCTTTGAGGAGCCTGCATATTCTGGCTCCTGCCTAACTCTCCAGAACCATCTGTAACCTGATATGACTACCCATCCTTCTCCAGCCTAACCGGCCTACTCTAAGTACCTAAATCCACCATGTTCTCTCCCACCACAGGGACTGAACACTAGCCATTCCCCTCTGCTTGTATGCTCCTCCCTCCCTTTTCACCTGGTCAACTTCAGATCTCAGTTTTAGCACTATATCCCTCAAGGAACCTTTTCTTGACCTCCAGCAACAATAAAATATTCCTAACCAGCCAGGTGCAGTGGCTCATGCCTGTAATGCTCGCCCTCTGGGCAGTCGAGGTAGGAGGATTGCTTGAGCTCAGGAGTTCGAGACCAGCCTAAGCAAGAGCAAGATCACATCTCTACCAATAACAGAAAAATTAGATGGGTACAGTGGCATGCACCTGTAGTCTCAACAGGAAACTGAGGAAGGAGGACCACTTGAGCTTAGGAGTTTGAGGTTGCAGTGAGCTTTGGTGATGCCACTATACTCTAGCCAGGGCATAGAGAGCTAGATTCTGTCTCCAAAAAAAAAGTTAAATAAAAAAAGTTCCTGACTTGCAGGACACCCAAAATTATAATTGTTGGTGTTACTAATTGTCTACCTCCCTGCAGAGTGTAAGCTACCCTAGATGCTAAACAATTTGGTTTATCACTATATCCCCAGTACCTAGTTTAGTGTCTAACATATAGTTGGCCTTGGGTAAGTACTGGTTGATAGAATAAATGAATGGAACCATGAGCAAGGGCCCATTATCACTAGCAAATATGTGCTCTAAAGTCAGAAACACCTGATACAATCTTATCTATGCTTAGAAGCTCATCACCCATCTGAGAAGTATTTATTTCTCTTTTAAAGTAAATGCCACATTATGTGATATCAATAGTAAACAATGCTCTTTTGTTATTAAACCATTTCTCTTAACAGTATTCTGCATTCAAGTCTTCAAGTCATATGGGCAGATCATTTTCTGCTTAGCTTTAATTGAACTTGAAATTATCTGTGCGCACTTTATTATGGAACTTCCAATGGTGATATCACTAGCCTGATGACAATAAATTTATAATAAAGAATCTAAAAATAAGGGCCATTATGCTTGCTGACCACCAAATAAAAATAGATTTACTATCTTCAAGGTCACTCAGAGCTGAATTTAACAAATTCCATTTCTACTTGGCAATTATAGAACAAGAGAATAAGCACAAATCAAACCACTATCAAGGCTAGCGTGGCTTCTATTTATGCCAGCTGTGTGAGAAATATTTAAACTTAGTATTCAGCTAGCACTTTGGATTTTATAACTAGTCATCATCTCTTTCATTAATAAGCAGTTAGTGACAAAATCAGATCACATCATCTGTACAGTTAATTACAAGCTGGAAAATATTCAGGGTATACAAATTTTATTAGCATGGCTGACATCTGTCAACTATTTTGGTTAATTACTCCTGAATTTGGATTCTAGCCTTCAACTATTTCAAATTTTAATATATTTGACATAAATGGTTTTCAAGCTACCATTATCGCTGTTGAGTATTTTTATCTTATTCCTATTCTAAAATTGTCAAAAATAAGTAAATGTTAGCTCTCATACTGACACAGTTCATTCTGTAGCTAAATTGTTAATTGGGAGAATGCTATCCACCACAAGTGTAAATTTTTTTTGTCAATGCTTATTAAATATTCTCAGCATTGCTATATAAGACATAAAATATCTTGAACTCTCTTAATTACATGTTAAGGATGTAACTCTAACTTTTCTCTTTATTCTAGAGTAGAAAAGAGCATTTGGCTTTTTATTTTTATAGGTTTGATGTGTGCAGGATGTTTGGATTGCTTGCTTTGTTAATGAACATGCTTCCCACCCCTCATCTAATTCCTATGTCATTTGTGGAGCATAAGGGGAGGCACTTCAGAACACATTAGTTTTGAAGTGAAAGAGAAGCCTGACTGGGGAAAAAAGAAAAAATCAAAAAAGTTAAGAGGGAATGGAGAGGTGATACAGGGTGAGCAGAACAAGTAATTTACAGAAAGTGAAGCAAAAGCAGTTCACTGAACACACAGTTCACATTTTCACAGGTAGTCAGTGGCAATAAGAACATAGAAAAGGAAAGATAAAAGTAGAGAAAATATTATGCTAAAGACACCGAATTTACCAAGTGCACTAAACATTTACAAGTACTCAACTCAATCTCTTCACATTACCATTACAATTTTCCATATCCTTAAAGAAAATAGGCTTAGAGAAACTAAGTAAATCCCTA
Source organism: Microcebus murinus (assembly GCF_040939455.1). Taxonomy (NCBI): domain Eukaryota; kingdom Metazoa; phylum Chordata; class Mammalia; order Primates; family Cheirogaleidae; genus Microcebus; species Microcebus murinus. Next base: position 23,605,568 of record NC_134122.1, on the reverse strand, counting down.
GATTTGCAAACCTATCATAGTGGCAGAGTGGTGATTTGAATCCAGGTAGGTTGACTTCATGCCCTTAACCACATTACCCCAGTCCAAAAGGTATATTCTCCACTTACGAGAGGTCTTAAGAGGACATTCTCAATGATAAATATGTCTGAGATTGTCTTTCAAGAAACTGACCAAACAGGAGTATGGGTATCAGCTGTGGTGGTAATGAAAGATCCAGCTACCTGACACACGAGTCAAACCACAGCTTCACCACTATAATCAACACTCCCTTAGAAAAATGTGAAGCCCAAACATGAAAGGCTATATTCTAAAGACGACATGGCTATCTAAATATCTATGTCACTCTGACCTCTTTCCTTCATTACTAGAATTAGGATGCTCCCATGAATAATGGCTTAATCTTCTTTTCATGTCTTCTTTTGCATTTCCTGCAGGAAACTTCCAGGAAGCATTGGTTGACCTGGGAAGAATTTGCATATTCTCGGATATCTGGTTTAAATCCATCTTAATATCACCCCGAATATCCACCATCTGGCATGGTGTCAGACTTGGTGAGTATACACATTCATGGTCAACTGACATCTGTGGGATAAGGATGCATGCAGATGGCTCAAGGTTCCTCCTTTGGGTAAAGCATCCACTATTTTGACATTATCATATTAAGTGAGAATTTTGTGCAAAATTGGTCAGGCAAATCAAGCAAAAAGATCAATTCCCAGATCCTGTTTATTATAACTTCAAGCCACCCTAAAAGTAACCTCTCTGCTTTCTTTTCTGATCAGTGATCCTGAGTGGTTTACATTTTAAACCCAGATAATGGTTTAAAATTTCAGAGACTTGGAAATGACTCGATATACTAAGGAGTGCTCCCCAAAATTGATTTATAAATTCAGTGCAATCCCAATCAAAAAATTTCAGGAGACCTTTTGGTAGAAATTAACAAGCTGTTTCTAAATTCATGTGGCATAGCCCAAACAATGTTGAAAAAGAACAAAAAAGCTGAAAGGTAATGATACCTGACTTCAAGAATTATTATAAACTGACAGTAATCAAAATATGGTACTGGTATAAAGAAAAACATGAACAAAATAAGACAGATGCAAAAAATAGACCCATGCATACGTGGAAAATGATTTCTGAGAAAGTGAAAAGGCAATTCAGTAGAGAAAAGACAGCCTTTTCAACAAATAGTGCTAGAACAATTAGATAACCACATATACACACAACGAAAGACTTTGGATCCGTATCTCACACTATACACAAAATCAACTCAAAATGGATCATAAGCCTAAATGTAAAACTTAAAACTGTAAAATTTCTAGATAAAAAGATTTGGAGAAAATATCTGTGACCTTGGGTTTAGAAAAAAATTTCTAAGATACCATACAGATTAAATATCCCTTTATCTATGATGCCTGGGCCCAAAACTGTTTCCAATTTTGTATTTTTTTCAGGTTTTAGAATATTTCCTTTATAACTAGTTCAGCATCCCAAATCCAAAAATCTGAATCCAAATGCTCCAATGAGCATTTCCTTACAGTGTCATTTTGGCACTTGAAAAAAATTTGGATTTTGGAGCATTGTTGATTTCAGATTTTAGGATGTAAGATACCCTGTACCAAAAGCACAGGTAAAGAACAAATTGGAAAACCAAATTTCATCAAAATTAAATATTCCTCAGAAGATTCTGTTAGCCTGAAAAGTCACATACTGAGAGAAAAATCTCTGCAAAGCATATACCCAATAAACTTGTTTTCAAAAGAAAGAATTTTCAAAACTCAATCTAGTTTAAAAATGTACAAAAGATTTACACAATAATTCACCACAGAAGCGATAGAGATGGCAAACAAGTACATAAAAAGATGTTCAACATCTTATGTTCTTCATCATTAGGAAAATGCAAATTAAAACAAACCATAATGAGATGCTTCTAAACACTTAATAAAATTGTTAAAATTAAAAAGATTGCCCATATCAAGTATTGGCATGGATGCAGAGACATTAGAAATATCCTAGAACATGATATAACCACCCTAGAAACAGTTTTTTAAAAGGTACACCTACTATATGATCCTACCACTCCATTCCTGTATTTTACCCAAGAGGAAAATGTGTCCAAACAGAAATAGCCATACCAGCTTATTTGTAGTAGCTCAAAATTGGAAATAATTCCAACGTCCATCAACAGATGCATGGATAAACAAAGTGTGTTATATCCATACAATGGAATACTTAGCAATAACAAAGGAATGAACCATTGCTGCACACACAGATGAATCTCAAAATAATTAGGCAAAACAGAAGACATTCTGTATGCCTCCATTTTATATAAAACTCTACAAAAAGGAAACTACAATGACAAGAGCAGATCAGTGATTATTTGATGATGAGGGTGCAAAGATTTCTCAAATACTGAACTTACAAGAAACTTGAGGTAGGAAATCCAACTCTTGGTAAAATTTAGGAGGAAGGGATATATTTTCACTATCTTGACTCAGTCAATGATTTCATGATGTATGGCAGCCCCCTCTTATCTAAGGGGCAATACATTGCAAGGTCTCCAGTAGATATCTGAAACAGTACTGAACCTTATGTATGTTTTCTCGTATACATACATACCTAGGATAAAGCTTAATGTATAAATTAGACACAGTAAGAGATTAAAAACATTATAATTATAACATACAATAATAGAAGTTATATGAATGTGAGATCTCTTTCTCAATATATCTTATTGTGCTATACTCACCCTTCTTGTGATGATGTGAGACAATACAGGTTCCATGTGATGAAATGAAGTACGAAGAATGGTGTAGATATTGTGATGGTTAGGCTACTACTTACCTGTACTCCTGAATCTATGTAAACATCCCTTACTTGCAATAAAAGACTTGATGTCCTTCATTTCAGGTGATACCTTGCTGAAGTCTTCCTACAGGCTCAATCATTTCTGATGCAACATATTTTCCACTCCTGTCTACCCACGAATTTAAAGCTTTTTCCATCTTAACTAGCCATCTGTTAGGCATTCTGGCTGTAACTTTTGTAGTCGGAGGTGTGACAGCAAAACTAGCACAAATTTCTTTTTCACAATTTCACCAATAGATTTGTAGATTTTATCAATCTCAGCATGTGATATGTGTGTGTGCATGTGCGCACGCTTTTCTTAAGAACTTTCACCTTTTCACTTAACGGAAGCACTTTTGGCTTCTTTTTGGCACATCTGAATTGCCAACATCACTATTCTTGCACTTCGGGGACATCATTAATAAGAGTTACTTGAACACAAGCACTGCAATACTGTGCCAATCTGATAACCAAGATGGCTACTAAGGGTTCCTAAGTGACTAACAGGCAGGTAGCACAGACAACGTGAATATGCTGGACAAAGGATGAGTCATGTCTTAAGGGGGATGGCAAGAGATTTCATCACACTACTCAGAATGGCATGCAATTTAAGACATGAATTATTTATTTCTGGGGTTTTCCATTTAATGTTTTCATACTACAGTTGACCATGGGTAAATAAAACCACAGAAAACAAACAAAGATAAAAAGAATACTGTATACATGTATGTCAAAACAAATCCAAGTATATACTTTAAATGTTTTCCATTACTATGTTAATATCTCGATAGCTGTAACTTTTTTTTATTTAATAAAAGTCCAGTATAGGGTAGTTTGGGAGTTAATCTAACTATTATTCTATTCTGATCCAACTCAGAAGCTTCTGAGGACAGCACAAGGGCCCTCTCTTAAGGAAAGAGAGCTTAATGTGCATAGTTAAAGCTGTCCTGGCAATCCTATCTCCTCTCACAAATCTGGTGGCTTTAAATCATATTAATGAAAATGCTTTTTTTGTCCTATAAAGCAAGCTATGATACTTCATTCAAAAGTGTATCAGGATCATTAACAAAAAGGAGGAGAAACATACTGGGTTTTCTACTCCACTGGAAAGTATTAACTAAGCCATCACAGAACATTCTTACAACACACAGCAGCCTTCCTGTACAGACTCAGTGTATTATGATCCCCAAACAATCCAGTGTTACTCCTGATCAGTTCTCCAGGGTTTGAAAAGAGTACACTATTGGGGTCTCTAATGGAATAGCTGGATCTTGCAAGCTCCTCATGTATGATCATAATTTGAGAAACATTAGCTTTACTGGTTTCCCTCAACTGAAAAATGGCATAAACTATACATTCAAGATGCTTGATAATGAATGGAAAGGGGAACACAAGATCACTACCAATGAGGGAATTAATGAAGAATAATCTTCTCAGGATGGGAATATATGCATTGTTTGAAGTGAAAGGAGAACATTCCAAGGAGTTAAAGATTAAAACTTTAAGTGGGGAAGAAAAGAATCAAAGATGAGATGTCACATGCCAAATAAATGACAGGTCAGGATTGGAAACCAGACACAGTCTACTCCAGAGTCCAAATTCTTAACCATTATACTAACCCTCTTTCATGCCATCAATGGCACTGATACATGGGCTAGAGGCCTTCACAAGGACATTGCATGAGTCTGACAGTATCTCTGCAGCCGTCCACATTTTACAGATAACACAGACACAGCAACAACAGGAAACAGGACATTTATGTAGCCTCTCTCAAATATAAATCTTAGAATATAGAATATGCTATGGTTAAAGAGAAATCATTTTGAATACATAGCACATTCTGTATTCTGTCTTTATATGAAGGTGATAAATTTAGCTAAGATGACAGATGACATACCATAAAATGGTAACCCTAGTTAAATGCTTTTATGCAGAAGTCATAGTCATTGAGAATATAAAATAATATAGGTCTTAGTAGCAAACTTTTAGTTTAGTGTTAACTATGACACGTAAAATCAAAATAATAGAAGACCATACAGTGCAGCACATTAAAAGGTCTGTAGGGTAGGAGTCAGGGAGCAGGGAAGGCTAGATCAAAAGATCCGGGGTGAAGGTTAGTTGCAAACATTAACTCTATGCCCTTGGATAACAATTATTCCAAGTTCATTTCTATGTCTATAAAATATAGAATGATTCCACTTGCCCCAAGAACGTCTCAGAACTTGGAGGATTCAAATGAGAAAATATGAAAGAAACCATCAAGACTCACAGAGATGTAAGGCAGTATTCTCACTGTCATCGCCTTCTCTTTCAGAGATGTCAACTATGTAATTTCTTCACTAAGTTCCAATACTACAGAAGATGGAACTTCTATTTAGCCAAAGCCTCTACTAAGCTATCTGAATAACTTTTTGTTCTCCTTAACCATACCTAATTTTGACTGAGGTCATCTAATAGGGGGCTACAGGTTTTGTAAATTCCCACTACTTTTTTTTAAAGTTTTGTTTTCTATATACTTTAAGACATTTGTGATACTATGCTAAAACATGCTTTATAAAAAAGTCAAGTTTCAGCCCTGAAAATAATCACAGTCATCTTTTATTGCACTCCCAGATCCACATCTCTAATCTGGGAAGTCACAATGTTAGAAGACATTTTTTTAATAATCACTTATTACTCATCACTCAGGATTTCAAACATTTTTTGCATTGGAATATCTCCTTTCATCCTTGAAGGGCACTGAACAATAAAGGTGAAGGACTACAATAAAATGTCTCATATTGATTTTTAAAGAATGTATTAATCGTCTTTTAGTGTCATGAGATCATTTGAAAAGAAAAGTAATATTAAATTAGACCAGGCTCTCCTGGATTGATTGAAAAGGGGCTGCTGGCCCTTTGATACACAACCCAGGAATTTTTTTCTATCGTGACTCATCCATTAGACATTCTAGGTTCTATATTTTTTCTCAACAATGACAAATGAGAATGAGGTAAATATATACTTTGATTAAAGAACATTCTATTGTGTATGCAAGTTCCTAGGGAGGGTAAATGAGTATTTAAAAAGTAGTCTAGCATTCTTCTAGCTCTTATTTACAACTGTAGACCACAGGTTTCAGGGAAAGGAGGAAGAAAGTAAGCACAAAGAATCTGTTCTAACTTAAATATTGTACATGATTTAGTGGTAATTACTTCTTTGAAAGTTTAGTCACCTTCAAAATACTACACGATGAAGAGAAAAATGTTGTTCATAACCAAGAACATTAATAAGAGCACTTTCTAAAGTTTAATCATTATTTTCATTTCCTACTTAAAATTTTTCATTTTTTATCTCAGTTGCCAAATTTCAATCTTCATTGATTAGAAACACAGAACTCCTTGCATACAAATTTATTCAGGTTTGCAAACATTAAATCATCATTAGATTAGAATGACAAGCATGACAAAATTAATACACCAAAAGAGGTTCAGGGAAATATAAAATCTAAAATGTATTGAATTAGACTTTAAATTGAACCCATACAAGCTTAAGTTCAATGAAAACCAATATTGCACACTTTTTAATCAATTATTTCATAATCATTCCCCTAAATCCTTTAATTTACCAAGAAATCCTATCCAAAAAGTTTTCTAAAGTCAGCTATAAAATACCACTGAAATGCAAATTGGATCTAAACTTCCACTAAATCCATCAAATGTCACCTTACTTCACCAAATCACTTCATATGGATGAATCTTAAAAGTGCCCTCAGTGCTTATTAGTGTTACAATTAAGAACCATATTATATTGAAAATAAAATGACATAATTATTTTTAACAATTATAAATCTAAACTCTTTAATATAACTTATCATGTAAGCCACATGATACTAAGCTCATTTATAACCTTAAACCTAATTTAGGCCTCATTTCCAAAGCTAACATTAGGCAGGAGTAACAGCCTTGCCTTTTTTCATATTTTTGATACAAAAAGCTTTGCTGGTTCCTTTAATAGAATCTTGTTAACAAATGATTATAGGGGAGAAGTCAGAGCTGGAAATAGAAGTTTGGGAGTAATCAACATAAATTCATAAGACAATATGAGGGCTGCAGAGAGTGAATATGAACAGGGAACAAGCCCCTTTTTCGCACCAGGGACCAGTTTCATGGAAGACAATTTTTCCATGGACTTGGTGGAAGATGAGGATGGAGATGATTTTAGTATGATTCAAGCACATTATATTTATTGTACTGTCAAACCTCTCCACTAATGATGATCTCTATTTGCAGCCCCTCCCCAGCACTAGCATCACTGCCTCAACTCCACCTCAGATCAGGCATTAGATTCCCAAAGGAGCACATAACCTAGACCTCTCACATGTGTAGTTTACAGCAGGAGTAGCGCTCCTATGAGAATCTAATGCTGATGCTGATCTGACAGGAGACAGAGCTTATGCGGTGATGCAAGTGATGGGGAGCATCTCTAAATACAGATGAAGCTTTGCTCACTGGCTTGCCCAGGGCTCACTTCCTGCTGTGTGAGCCAGGCCATGGACCAGTACTGGTCCACAGCCCAGGGGTTGGAGACCACAGCCTTATAAGACAGGCAATGGGGTGGGAGGTACATAAAAGCGCTTAGAGATTAGTTACCCCTTAGTGCCTCTTTAAAAGGCAGATATCAAAATATGTGGGTTGGGAAATCACACTGAAATAGATTTCTAATGTAATATGTTTTTATACTTAATATTTTGCTTTCTCCCAGTCACCATCTTCCATAACATAAATAATGAGAAAATACTTATTTCAATAATAGGGACTTTTGTAGAAGTATTAAGAATGACAAGAATAAATAAGTTAGAAATCTTTAATTCATTTGAAGCTGAACAAATTGCAACTGACTGGCCACATTAAGATTACATAATTTGGTACTTTCCTCTCTGGGATATAACTTCATATCTTATTAATGGGACCTGATGGAGATTTGACAATTAGGAAAAGTCTTCAAAAACTAATCTAAAATTTTAGCTCATGTTTCCTCCAGAAAAAAATCACCTGGGAGATAAGAAAAGGTAAAATAAACATTGCTGTGAAATAAGCCAATTCTAACCTGTGTCTAGGTTTTCTGGCAGTCAACGAAGGTGGGAGGCTCTGCCAGCAGGTGCTGTTTTCTCTATGATTTTGATCTACCCTACTGTCTGCACCACTGCCCAGCTGGGAGTTCAAACTCAGAACCCCAAAGGTAGATAGTCCTGGGTTGACAATGGCAACTCACACCTCATGGGGAGGCAATCTAGAGAACTGGTTAAGACCACACTGGGTGAAGCTGACTAGGGCTAGAGCCCCTGCTTAGCCACTTAACTGATAAAATGACCTTGGGTGAGCTACTTAACATCTTTCAACTACTTATAAAGTTGTGAGGATTAAAATATTAAAAATAAGTGATCCTCAATAAATGGTAGCTATAGTAATGACACTCCATCTTCTCCAAAAGAAGTGGGTGGCACTTGTAAGTAAACAAACTTCTCCAGGGTAAGCCAAGATGGCAAGATTGGAATGCCTATCCTCAAAAAATTAACATAGACAGGACTTCCATAAAAATTCCACCTCATAACACCAAAATCAAGGTGAATAATGTGGTAATTCTCTTACAGCTTCCTAAAGAAAAATCATATTGACATCTGCATTGAATGAATTTGAAAACACAGTTCCCTAATCTTCTCTTCATCATGCTGCCTCTGAGTCTTCAATGAGAAAGGAAAAAAGTATCACAAAATAGGCCAAAATTACCAGCAAGAAAAGGTTATGTGATGGACCTGTTATCTACAGTGTGCACCTCTTTTCTGTCATTATTCCACTATTGAACTTCCTTCTATTGATTGCCTAAATGGAATGATGTTAAATCAGATATCTGGGACAATTTTTAACATTTCCTTCTTAATGCATTATAGTAGTTATACACAAAGTAACCTAACAAAAGTTAAACCTAATAAATGAAATTTAGAGAAAAATTTAACATAAAATTGCATCTAAAACACAAAATTGTAAAGCCAACCGTGGCATGCATGTAATCTGCAAGGTTGGCAAGCTTGGCAAGCTTGTGATGTAAAAGCCATGTTAAAGATGAGAGTTTCTCAAATTTACATTATCTGTTTTCTGGTAAGCATTCACTATTGCCCTTAAAATTTGTCTGAATCAGTTGAGCTAGAATGGCAAAAACAATTCCAGCATGTTTGTATTTAATGTTGGTCCCTAAAGCCTGCCATACAAAGATTAATAGTTTCTTGGCCAAGCAGTCTTTAATGCTGCAATTCACTCAGTCATTGTGCTGGAAAATAGTTTCTATTTCATATAAACCTAAAGAAGAGGGAAAGGAAATAGGGGAAGGAGAGAGCAAAAGAGGAGATGCAGACAGAGAGTTTACTAACTGAATACAATACTCTGAGAGCCTGCCTTACCTTTCTCAGAGAAAGGAAATAAAAGCAGAAATTTAATTCAACCAACCCCTCTCGCCAGTGATGAAATGCGACTAAGCCAAACATCAACTAGCGCACACCTTTTGAAGTGTGAAAACATAGTCAAATGGTTTTTAGCATTCATGTGAAGCCAGCTGAAATCTAGAACTGAAGCAGTTAATCAGATAATTCAGGCAAAGCCAGGCATATCCTCTGGTCCCCACCAGGTTTCATTTGGACTTGTTGAATACTGTGCTGTCATACTTGGAATCAAATGGTCAGCATGAATCATGTTGACTGGTATCTCTGGAGACATGTTTTGCAATCAAGAAGAATCATTGTTTGGAAAAACCTTCCTCTAAAATGAATGGAAAACTACCTTAACTTGGATAGAAACCTCAACACCAACATGAAAGGACTTTTTCTTTTTTAAGAGAGAGGATTTCACTCTGTCACTGAGGTTGGAGCTCAGTGGTGCAATGATAGCTCACTGTATCACTGAGCTTCAACTCCTGGGCTCTAGTGATCCTCCCACCTAAGCTTCCCAAGTAGCTGGGATTACAGGTACGAGCTACCATCCCTGGCCCAAAAGAACTCTAAGAGATTATAGTGTTTATTTTCTGTAAATAAATATTTACAGGTTAGTAATAGCATGCTATGAATCTGGTACAATGACCATGAAATTCTTTCCAGAAAAGGTGGCATAGCAATATTCATCTTAGCAATTTTTCAAACTGGTTTGGGAGAATCTCTTTTAGATAGAGAAAAATAATTTGTGGAATATAAACAAATTTTGTTACTGTATTTGTGGGGGGGGGGAGGTAAATCGATTCCTTCAAAGGCACCTTAAATGTGCTTATCAGTCTGTTTCACAACCCAGTCAACCAACACTTTTCTATGACAGAGCAAGGTACAGTCTACACTGGGAAGACAACAAACCTGGATTCCTATTGAAATTCAGGTCTTGTCTGTCTCTAGCCAGGGAGGACAGTTTTTCTATGTGAAATCTGGCCAAATATATTTCTTCCCTATAGCAATATACTTTTAAATAACTAAAACGATTATCTAAATTCAACATAAACCAAATTCCTATATTGTTGTACTTCTTTAATCCTTTGAGCTTGTTTACATTTTAGCTTTTTAGGATATTTTGCCCTCTAGAGAATTCACAAGTAGGCGTAGATTGCCATGGTACAAATCAACCCTTCAACACTGCAGTATCAAAATTCTAGTAGCAATAGATAAATGAAAACTGCCTACAGTCATCCCTGAGTCAAGATGACATGGTTCCAATTGTGCACGTTGACTCAGCACCAGTGTCATAATGCCATGACCCTTATGATACTGATGTCAACACGATAGCCAGGATATAGCAAAATTAGCACTCCTGTAATTTTTACACTGGAAAATGTTCACCCCGAAATCTAAGGTATGAGGATAGTCTTTGTTTACTGCAGCCCTGCGAAACTCAATTTTGAAGTATTTCACATAGATTCACTGAGTTCTTGTCATAATTCAGTCATATGAGACAGAGTCATGTTTTCCTCATTCTATCCAGCGGGTATATTTTTAAAACATATATATACATGAAACCCTTGTAGCCTTAGAATGAGTATCTTCTTTTTAGTGATCTAGAGTGTGTTTTTATTATTATTCTATCAAAATAACCTTAATTAAGAACTTAATTAGGACATAGTCCCAATAAACAAAAACAATTAAGAACATTTATATAGTCAGAGAAACTGAATATAGAATGCATCATGTCCTTTTAATACCAAATTTATAAATACTTGAGTAATAATTCACCAAAATGGCTCCTTCTCTTACAAACTTGGAGAGAGAAAGGTAGGAGCCATTGCTGCACAGAGGTAAATACTTAACGAACACACTGGTCCTCCTAGTCATCAGTAGTACTGCTTATAAAAGGGCTGTCCTCCAGGTCAGAGCACAGTTCCCAAATTGGAAGATGAAATACATTTTATGGAATGAGTACATGCATTTTAAATAACACAGAAAGAGATACATAGACAGATATGGAAACACATACAGCTAGGCATATAATATAGGTTTTACAGTATGGACTGCATATAAAAATCACATTTTCAAACATTATTTCTACAGAAAACTACACTCCAAGTTGTCAATACAACAGGTAGTGCACAATGAATGATGACAGATACACTCCCTAATTATGGAGAATGGCAGAGCAAGATCTGCCTTTTAGAAACTTAACTGGTCATACTGTGCAGGATGGACTTTACTAAAATGTGACTAAAAGGAGGAACTGAATTAGAGATAAAAAGTATCTAAGGCTGTGGCCACTAGAATGGAGAAGAGAAACCATCTTTAAGAAATATCTAAATGAGGAACTGACCAAAAATAGTGATAGCTAGAGACAGATGTTGATAATGGCTATGAATGACTGGCTAAGGTAATATTTTGCTAACATTTGTTGAATGCAATGTGCCAGATACTGTCCGAAGGGTTTTATATTGCAATATGCATATATTGCATATATACTGCATATTAACTTAGTTAATCCTAACAACTTTAGGAGGTAAGTTCTCTTATTCTCACCATTTAGAGATAAGGGAAATATGACGGAGAGAAGAAAACTTGCCTAGGATCTCGCAGCTAGTAAGTGGTCCTGCAGAATGAGGCCAGCCAATCCAACTCCAGAACTTAAACTGAACCCTCTCATCCCACTCATCAGTGGGCCATGCTTTTTTCATGCCTGGCCCCATCTCTCCGCACTTAGTGCCCTCCATGCTGTAGTCCCTTCCATCCCAGATGCTTTCCTTCCTCCTGTCTTATAGCAGATACTACTGAGCACCCACTATATGATCAGCACTTTCTCTTCCTAATATCATAAAAGTTCTCTTCAAAAAAGAAAAAAAAACTGGGATCAGCTGTTTATCTACTGACTAACCCTTTCTTTCATGTTTTTAAGTTTTAAGTTAAATATAATTGCTTAGAACAGGAAGATAAAGGGCCATTTATCTGAGAAGAAAATAAACAATTTCATGCACTTTATAACCCATCCATCTATAAGTTGCCACTTATGGATAATTTTTTGTAAAGGGAAAAATGATATATGTGAAGTTTTTTGGGTTTTTTTTAATCTTTTTTTTACCCAGGAGCATGGTTACAAGTTGCCCTGAATGTGTGGTCCATAAAATTATTTAACCCACCTAATTTCTAGCTTTTCACTCTATGTCGGCTTTTATTGTCTGAGTCTTTTGTTTTTAGACAGACATCTTCCTGACAGAAAGCCTCTTAAGAAAGCATATTCAAAAGATCACATTGGACTAAGTTTTTTACATACTCTTCCTAATACTTTAAATAAAAGGTTTTTAGTCTTCAAGTGTCCTAGAGATGACTGACTTTTCCTACTTCCCTAATTAATGGCACATTTTAAGAACCTTTAAAATTAAACATATTTCTTTCATTTTCTTTCTCCTGCCTAGAAGGTGAATATAATTGTGTTGTTCATTCCCATTAATGGGATTTACACTATATAAATTTGTTTTCTACTTTAAGTTTTAACTGAGTTATTTACTGAGGCCTATGAGGGGTCTAGATAAATTCCAGAACTATCTAACAAGAAAAACAAATCTATCATGCTGGTATTAAGTGATATTTTAGTTATTCCATTTATGCCAAAACACAGAAAATTGGTAGATGACAATTTAAATAGGTTACCTAAGAGTTACTCAGAAAGCAATCTCCCAATCATTGATTTATGCTCAAAGGAGAAAATATTCATTCAATTCTTGATTTATACCAGTCATTCATAAAAGTCTTCAACATATAAGGGCTATAAATTTCCTTTCTGTGTAAGTGTAAATCAGTGCCATAGAAGGATGACAACGGGTCTGTCTCCCTGAGATTACTTAACTGTTAAGCAGCTTACGAGAAAATGAGAAGGTAATTTTTAGTTTTGTAGTTCTTACAATTTGTCTACTACTTACAAAAGTGCTGACAATTTTATGATTGTCAAGAATGAAAAAATCTAGGCCTAAAGGTTTGAATACTTTATCCATATAGAGTATGTAACAAACTGTATTAATTGATAAATAATTGATTTGGCTAGAAATGGCTTTAATCAGCTTTTGCTATTTCAAAAAAATGAAAAAGACTGTGATGTTCTTAAATATTTTAGGTTTTATTTTTCTAAGCATGAAAGATGTTTTGGTTTTGAAGAGAAATTCTTACAAAACTATCTAAAAAGACACCAAACGTCTACAGCAAGCTACTTCAGCTCTCACATAGAGGCATAAAATAATTTAGCTTTTCACAACTTCGTTCAAAATGAGCTATAACATTACTAATGTTAAAATGGTATGTATTTGCCAAGAACCATTTGTTTACCATTCAGAATGTGTAGAGAAAAAACACAAAGTAATGATTTTATTTATTTTTACTATCTATATTATTTACAGAGAACATAACATTAGAAAATTTTTACAAGGTTGAATTATAATTTTCATACCAAAGAAACTAATATGATGTCTGTCTGATTTCTGGTCTCCAGTTTCCTAAAAGGAATTATCCTAATCTACTCAGGTATCAAAGCAAAATTAAAATCAATTTATACCACCGAGCTCTGTAACACATTGCTGCATAGATATACACACCCTTTATATTTAGGGTAATATTCATGGAGAATAAAAGTGAGGAGGTATAAAAAGCAATTGTTTCCATAACTAAAACAATACAGAGACTTTACTGAGTTTTTGTTGTTGAATTTCTTGCATTTATATTCCCACTGCCCCAAAATTCTATCTTATGAAATCATAGAAACCTGCTTATCTCAAGAAATTTTTTGATGAAGATTTAATTAACTCTGCTCTTTATTACCTCTGCTCAGCCAATCTCAAAATTTCATTTTTCTTTTGATAGGAATCATACAAATCACTTATTTTCTTCTAAGAGACACTCAGGAAGTGGTTCATCAATAAAAATTTCCACTTCTCTACTGTCTGATATAAAACGAGTCAACTATATTGGCTATAATAAAAAATGTAAACTGTTCGAATTGTTTAAATTTTCTTAAAGAAGGGTGACTCTCTCAACTAAATTCATTCTTTTCTCTTCACATGCAGTATCTACTATTGTTTCCTTCAATTCTATAAATTATGATTACTCCTCTAGAGTTTTCAATCTGAGTTAAAGGGAAATTTATTTTAAAATCACTTTATAATTAACATGTATATAATACTAATGAATGAGCATTACAATTTCTGCAGGTACATAAAATTGGACTGGCCATTAATATCTCTGACAACACGCAGGGTAAAATGAGATAATAAAAATACTTAGCACAAGACTTTGCAACATTCAATAAATGCTACCTATTTTTATGATTACTTCTGAAAAATCAAACCAGTTGTTTCTACTATTTTTCCCTGTAATTGACAAGTTTATCATATTTGTATAATTTCCTCTCCCAGATCCGGAAGACCTCAACTTTACCCTCATCTATCCATCCTCTGCTCAATATTTTGTTGCCAGAGTAGGATTTTCAATAGGTTAAAGGTACATGTGAACTTGAAGTAACCAAAAAAAATTAATTTTATGTTTTAAAAAGAACTTCAGTGTTAAGAAAAACTGGTTACATCTAGAGTATTTTTCATGTCAATGAATCCACTTAGCATTACAACGTATTAACATTTAGATTCAACTGAAGTTCCATTTGGTTGCATATAAGCCATTAGCTCCTTCTGGTTATAGTGATATTTTTCACTTTTGATTTCACCATTAACTGAAGTATTTTCTAAATTTTTTTCTGAAAGAATTCATAGTTAGAACAATAATAGTATGTCTGCAAATGCTGATCCTTTAACCACCTAAGTAATAGTTTAGCTGGGTATAGAATTCTGGAAACTTTCTGATACTTTTCCCCACTTGAAAAAAACGTATTTTATTATAATTAGATATTTATAGAACTTTCACTTTATCTTCAAATTCAGAAATCTCACTATAGACATACATATCTCATTATATACTGTTTCTTGTTGATTAGGCCTTATATCTTCTAATTTACTATTTCATTTTCGGCACCATGAAGTTTGCTCTGTAATTCCCCCATTCAGAAAATATGCCTTACATCTTAAAGAACTCTTTCCCATGCTCAGATTATTCCATTTTGATATCAATCTCCTGTTTAATAGACTTAGTACCCTGAAAATTCCATTAAAAAGTTAATTGTCAGGTCTCAGCTTAAATGTCATTCCTACAGTACCCAATATGGACAAAAATCAAAAAACAGGTTCCATAGTTATTATTCAAGCTAGTTATAAAAACCTAGGGAGGCTCTGTGAAACTAAGGTAAGTAGTAATTGAATTGAACTTCACCACTGGAGGGATCTTGAGTGAATTGATAGCTTATTTTAAGAACTTTTTCCATTTTCCAAAAGAGTCCTAAGTACCCAGAAACTAGGAAGGACAGCAGCAGCCCCAGCAGCAGCTTTATTATCTGAGGTTAAGAACAGGTTCTCACAAACCCACAGTACTTTCTTTTTCTTTTAGTATATTATGGGGGTACAAGTGTTAAGGTTACATATATTGCCCATGCTCCCCTTCCCCCTCAAGTAAGAGCTTCAAGCATGTCCCTCCTCCAAATGTTGCACATCTTACTCGTGGTTGTATATACCCATTCCCTCCTCCCGACACCTGATAAATGTTACTTCTATATGTCCACTTAGGTGTTGATCCGTTAATACCAATTTGCTGGTGAGTACATGTGGTGCTGGTTTTTCCATTCTTGAAATACTTCACTTAGTAGAATGGGTTCCAGCTCTATCCAGGAATGTACAAGAGGTGCTATCTCACCATTGCTTCTCAAAGCTGAGTAGTATTCTATGGTATACATATACCACATTTTATTAATCCACTCATGAATTAATGGGCACTTGGGTTGTTTCCACAGCTTTGCAATTGTGAATTGTGCTGCTATAAACATTCGAGTGCAGGCGTCTTTTTCATAAAGTGACTTTTGATCTTTCGGGTAGATGCCCAGTAGTGGAATTGCTGGATCAAATGGTAGATCTACTTGTATCACTTTGAGGTATCTCCATATTGCTTTCCACAGAGGTTGAACTAGTTTGCAGTCGCACCAGCAGTGTAGGAGTGTTCCCTTCTCTCCACATCCATGGAGCATTTGTTGTTTGGGGACTTTTTGATAAAGGCCATTCTCACTGGAGTTAAGTGATATCTCATTGTGGTTTTGATTTGCATTTCCCTGAGGATTAGAGATGTTGAATATTCTTTTTTTATATGTTTGTTGGCCATTATTCTGTCTTCCTTTGAGAAGTTTCTGTTCATGTCCTTTGCCCATTTTTTGATAGGGTTGTTTGATTTTTTCTTGCTGGTTTTCCTGAGTTCTAAATAGATTCCAGTTATCAGCCCTTAGATGTGTAGCTTGCAAAAATTTTCTCCCATTCTGTGGGTTGTCTGTTTGCTCTCTTGACAGTTTCTTTGGCTGTGCAGAAACTTTTTAATTTGATCAGGTCCCATTTGTTTATTTTTGTTGCTGTTGTGATTGCCTTTGGGGTCTTCTTCATAAATTCTTTGCCTAGGCCAATGTCTAGAAGGGTATTTCCAACACTTTCCTCTAGAATTCTAATAGTTTCACACCTGAGGTTCAAGTCTGTTATCCAGCATGAGTTGATTTTTGTGAGAGGTGAAAGGTGTGGGTCTTGTTTCAGTCTTCTACATGTGGCTATCCAGTTTTCCCAGCACCATTTATTGAATAAGGATTCTTTTCCCCAGTGTATGTTTTTGTCTGCTTTGTCGAAGATTAGTTGGCTATATGAGGATGGTTTTATATCTGGGTTCTCTGTTCTGTTCCACTGGTCAATGTCTCTGTTCTTATGCCAATAAAAAGCTGTTTTAATGACTATAGCCTTGTAGTATAGTTTGAAGTCTGGTAAATTGATACCTCCTATTTTGTTTTTATTGCCTAGGATTGATTTTGCTACACGGGGTCTTCTCTGGTTCTACACGAAGCGTAAAATTATTTTTTCTGTATCTGTGAAAAATGATGACGGTATTTTGATAGGGATTGCCTTGCCTCTGTAGGTCACTTTAGGTAGTATTGACATTTTAACAATGTTGATTCTGCCAACCCACGAGCATAGTATATTCTTCCATCTGTTTACGTCCTCTGCTATTTCCATCTTCAGTGTTTCATAGTTCTCCCTGTAGAGGTCTTTTACCTCCTAAAATATATTCCAAGGCACTTTATTTTCTTTCTTGCTATTTTGAAGGGAATTGAGTCTTTGATTTGGTTCTCACTTTTACTGTTGTTGGCGTATATGAATGCCTCTGATTTCTGTGTATTGATTTTGTATCCTGAGACTTTACCAAATTCATTTATCAGATATAGGAGTCTCATGGTTAAATCCTTGGGGTTTTCTAGGTATAATATCATGTCATCAGCAAAGAGTGAGAGCTTGATCTCTTCTGCTCCCATTTGGACGCCCTTAATTCCGCTCTCTTGTCTGATTGCTGTAGCAAGGACTTCCAGCACTATGTTGAACAGAAGTGGAGATAGTGGGCAACCTTGTCTTGTTCCAGTTCTAAGTGGAAATGTTTTCAATTTTTCCCCATTCAGTATGATATTTGCTGTGGGTTTGTCATATATGGCTTGTATCATTTTTAGGAAAACCCGGTCTATGCCTATTTTGTTGAGCGTTCTTATCATAAAAGGGTGTTGAATTTTGTCAAATGCTTTCTCTGCGTCTGTTGAGAAGATCATATGGTCTTTGTTTTTGCTTCTGTTTATATGGTGAATTACATTTATAGATTTGCGTATGTTAAACCATCCCTGCATCTCTGGGATGAAGCCCACTTGGTTGTGATGAATTATTTTTTTGACAAGCACCTGGATTCTATTGGCTAGGATTTTGTTCAGAATTTTTACCTCTATATTGATAAGGCATACTGCTCTGTAGTTTTCTATTTTTGTTGCATCCTTTCCTCATTTGGTATCACAGTTACATTGGCTTCATAAAATGTGTTGGGGAGAATTCCATCCTTCTCGATGTTGTGGAATAATTTCTGCAGGATAGGCACCAGTTCTTCTTTGTAGGTGTGGTAAAATTCAGATGTGAAACCATCTGGTCCAGGACTTTTCTTTTTAGGAAGGTTTTTTATTGCTGCTTCAATTTCAGTACTTGATATTGGTCTGTTCAGGAATTCTATTTCTTCCTGGTTGAGCCTAGAAAGACTGTGTGTTTCTAAGAAATTTTCCATTTCCTTCACATTTTCTAGTTTGTGTACATAGAGGTTTTTGTAGTATTTATAAATTACATCTTGTATCTCCATGGCATCAGTTGTAATTTTTCCTTTATTATTCCTGATGGAGCTTATTGGAGATTTTTCTTTTCTGCTTTTTGTTAGTCTAGCCAATGGTGTCTCAATTTTATTTTTTCAAAGAATCAAATTTTTGTTGTATTAATCTTCTGTATAGTTTCCCTGTTGTCAATTTTGTTTAGTTCTGATTTGATCTTAATGATTTCACTTCTTCTTCTGGGTTTGGGGTTGGTCTGTTCTTCTTTTTCCAGCTCTCTGAGATGCTTCATTAGGTTGTCCATTTGTGATCTTTTCAACTTTTGGATATAGGCATCTATGGAAATAAACTTTCCTCTCAGGACTGCTTTAGCTGTGTCCCACAGGTTTTGGTAACTTGTGTTACCTTTGTCATTTAGATAAAAGAATCTTTTGATTTCCATCTTGATTTCCTTGTTTATGAAGTGATCATTCACCAGAAGAATGTTTAGTTTCCATCACTTTGTGTAGAAATGAGGACTCCCGTTAGGAGTGATTTCTACATTTATTCCATTGTGGTCTGAAATGATACATGGTATAATTTCTATTTTTTTTAATTGTTTGAGACGTGCTTTGTGTCCTAGGATATCGTCAGTCTTAGAGAATGACCCATGAGCTGATGAGAAGAACATATATTCAGTGGTTTGGGGGCAGAATGTCCTGTAGATGTCAGTCAGGCCCATTTGTTCTAGGGTTCTGTTTAAGTCCATTATTTCTATGTTGTTTTTCGGTTTGGAGGATCTGTCCTGTGCTGTTAGTGGGGTGTTAAGGTCTCCAACTATTATGGTGTTGTTTATCCATTTGTTTAGATCCAGTAGAGTTTGATTTATGAATCTGGGTGCACCAAGGCTGGGTGCACATATATTTAGAATTGTTATGCCTTCTTGAACTATACCCTTCACCATTATATAGTGACCTGCTTTGTCTTTTATTACTTTTGTTGATTTAAAATCTAAGTTCTCTGTTATCAGCACCGCCACATCAGCTTTCTTTGGGCTTCCATTTGGTTGAAATATTGTTCTCCACCCCTTTACCTTTAAGTCTAATTGCATTCTTGCAGGTTAGATGTGTTTCCTGAAGGTAGCAGATACTTGGCTTGTGTTTTTTTATCCATTCGCCCAGCCTATGTCTCTTGATTGGGGAGTTTAAGCCATTCACATTTATTGAGATAACTGATAGGTGGGGCAGATTTCTGTTCATTATGTTGGGTTAACTTTGTTACTTTGTTTTCTTTCTTGAGCCATTGTAGTGTCTGGGCTTTGATCTTTAGCTTGGAGTAGATTTACATTCATGAGTGTTTATTGTGCTGATCCATGGGTAACACTGTTTTGAGTACTTCTTGAAGGGCTAGTCTTGTCTTGGTGAATTCCCTCAGTCTTTGCTTATCTGAGAATGTCTTCATTTCTCCTTCATATACAAAACTTAGTTTTGCAGGGAATAAGACTCTAGGCTGGGCATTGTTTTGTTTCAGAAGAGTGTGAATGGGGTCCCAGTCTCTCCTTGTCTCAGTAGAGAAGTCATCTGGCATTATTCGAATTGGCTTTCCCTTGTATGTCACTTGCTTCTTTCATCTTACAGCTCTTAGAAGGGCCTCTTTAGATGATACTTTGGTCAGTCTGATGACTGCATGTCGTGACGACTTCCTGTTTGCATTGAATCTCCCAGGGGTCCTCTGAGCTTCTTGAACTTGTATATCGAGATGTTTAGCAAGGCCTGGGAAATTTTCCTCTATTGTATCTTCAAGTAGCTTGTCCAACCCTTGAGTGTTGTCTTCTTCCCCTTCTGGTAACCCTATGACCCTCACCTTAGGTTTCTTCACATAATCCCACATCTCTTGTGGGCTTTGTTCTTGTCTCTTATTTCTCTGCTCTATCTCTGTGACTGATTTATTTAATTGGAAAGTTTTGTCTTCAATCTCTGAGATTATTTCTTCCATTTGATCTACCCTGTTCTTGAGACTTTCCACTGTATTTTGTAGTTCCCTGAATTGATTCTTCATTTCCAGGAGTTTGGTTAAACTTTTCTTCATTGTTTCAATTTCTTTAGTGAATTTTTGTTCCAGGTCCTAGAGGCTTTTTGTGGTCTCTTTGTGTTGGTTATGGAGTTGTTCTTGCAGTTTGTTGAATTTTCTTATGATCCACATTCGAAATTCCTGTTCTGTCATTTTGGTTGCCTGATTTTGTTTGTCCATTTCTAAGGGGCTGGTGGCTCCTCTTTGGGGTGTGGTTTCCGTTTGGTTCTTATTTCCGGAGTTCCTTTGCTGATTTCTTCCCATGTCGATCAGTTGTTCTTTCCTTTAGGTTTTTGTTTGGGTATTCACACACCTCATTTAGTTTCTGAGCTGGTAGGTGGTGTCTGTGGGTGAGATTTGAACACTCCCTGTACGATGAGTCAGTAGGTGCCATGAAAAGGGTATGCAGAATGTCCTGTCAGTAGGTGGCGCTTGCTTGGAGGAACAGGCTACACTGTTGTTTTTGTGTCCTGTAACCAGTTCTTGTTCCCCTAGAGAGACATTGTAGTGCCTCAGGTGGTCGGTGGGGCTCTGAGACTTCCAGGTGTGTCCTTTTCTCCCCCTCAATGAGGGTTGGCCTGGGAGTAAGTCTGGGCAGAGCTGGGTTGGGTAAGCCTGCCCTCAGACACCACCAATGCTGTTAGCAGGGGTCAATGTTCTGTTCTCTGCATCCAGGAAAAGTTGTCAGGGCAGGGCTGGAATGGCCCCGGCTCAGTCAGCAAGTCTGCGTATCGGGGTGGGGTTGTGTGAGACCCGCATTCTGAAGCAGGCCTCACTTCTTTCCATCCTCCCCAACTCTGCAGCTACTTCTGGGCCTCTGCCAGCAGGCCAGACCTCACACCACCGGGCCTCCTCTGGCTGTGATGCCGGCTGGGAGGTTCCCTGCACAGGAATGCCACCTGGGCTGGGCGCACAGCCTCCCTTTGGGAGGAAGTTTGCCCTCTATGACCCTGATCTGCCCCTGAAGACATACACACCTCAGTAGTCTGTTTGCGTATATCCCTTCTGTGCCCCAGGCAATGCGAGACCTGGGTGCACGGGATCTGGTCTGCAGGTCTGACCTCTGGGCCCCGGAGTTCAATCCCTATCCTTACCAGAGAGAGGAGTGCCAGTCTCAATTCTCCCACAGGGAGCCCAAGCTGGGTCTATGTCTCTCAGCCTTAGGGTCTACCCCATTCTCCTGGGATCACTGTGCCAGCAGCATCTTGGAGGGCT
The DNA here is from genome assembly GCF_040939455.1 of Microcebus murinus. NCBI lineage: Eukaryota > Metazoa > Chordata > Mammalia > Primates > Cheirogaleidae > Microcebus > Microcebus murinus. The sequence goes on along the minus strand of NC_134122.1, from coordinate 23,583,729 downwards.
GGCAGGTAGGGAGCTCACCGTCTGAGTTCCCCTCAGTCAGCTATAGGGCCCTAAAAGGGAAGGTTCCGTTCTCTGGAGGTGCCTCCTGCTGATGTCTATATTGTCTCTCTGGGCAGCCATGGATAGGCTGGGGGAGGGGGGGAGAATGAGACAATATGGTGCCTGCCCAACAGCTCAGGTCTGTGTGCAGGGAGGTGCCCTGCGGGAGTTGGGAGCCTGGTGCTGCGTCCGCTACAGGCTTACTGCTCACTGGTGGTGGCCGTCTCTGAGCTGTTGTCCGCAGGTCTCTCCACCCACTGGGGAGCCCACCAGCAGTCTGAGATGCAAGGGAGGGGAAAGTTAACCACTCCACCTACCCTTGCCACTGGTCTCCAGGCTGCTCCAGAGGTCTCTGCTTCCAGTTCTCTTCTGCAACCTCCTCCCGTGGAGTCTCCCATGGTCTCAGGTACCCCTCCTTCTGACCCTCGTCTGATGTGTGCTCATCTTGTTTCTTTCTTGTAATTCTGCTAGCATCTGTCTTTTCTGCAGAGACACTCTGTGGCAGTGTTTCTCGTCCGCCATCTTGATTATTCCCCACAGTACTTTAAATGTCATCTTTAAGTTAGGGAAAGAGAGTTAGTATCTTTTGATATGACATCACTGTCAAGTCCACAAGAACATGGTCTCAACCAAGAGCTAACAGAAAGCTACCTCATTTCCTAGAGATACCCTCTTTAGTTGTAGATACTCATGCCATTGTACTTTGTTTCCCCGAAAATAAGACAGGGTCTTAATATTTATTTTTCCTCAAGACGACACCCTAGGGCTTTTTTTCAGGGGATGTGTTATTTTTTTTAAGTACAACAATCTACATGTATTCAAATATAGTTAAGTCATCGTCTTCTGGATCATCATAACTCTCCAAAACCTGAATTCCATTCTGAATTTCTTATGTCTCTATTTCCTTTAGAGCCATTGGCCCCAATCTCTCATATCGAGCAACAGAGCTCCCATGGGGCAGATGAGAAGAGCTGCTCATTTTCTTTACCGCTCCAGGATGAAATGCATGGATTGTGCAGATAGGCTGCGTAGCCACGCCCATCACTAGGTCTTATTTTCCAGGTAGGGCTTATATTGCACAAACGCTTAGAAATCCTGCTAGGTCTTATTTTATGGGTAGGTCTTATTTTGGGGGAAACACAGTAATAAATATCCAATCTCTATTGTCTTCACAATATATCAGTTTATATGTGGGCCGGGCACAGTGGCTCATGCCTGTAATCCTAGCACTCTGGGAGGCTGAGGCAGGAGTATAGCTTGAGCTCATAAGTTGGAGACCAGCCTCAGCAAGAGCAAGACGCCATCTCCACTAAAATTAGAAAAATTATCTGGGCATGGTGGCACGTGCCTGTAGTCCCAGCTACTCAGGAGGCTGGGGCAGGAGAATTGCTTGAAGCCAATTATTTATGTTTATTTTTTCTTTTCTTTAACAACTTAAAAATATATATGGTAGTTCAACACTCAAAACTAAACTTTACATACCAAAATAGCAATAATCTGAAATTTTTAAAATATTCATTAAATATTTAAATCAAAAGGTTTTCTATTAGAAAGTAACAAAATTACAAGAATGTAGTTTTGAAAGCTTTGGTTAACATCACATTTAGTGACAAATGGTAAATTTAACGTTGATAAATGGGAGTGTAAAGGTTTGTAAAAAAAAAAAAAAAGTTTGATAAAAAGCTTTAATTTACTGCTTCTCAAAAAAAGCCACTTAACACATTGCCACACTAGAAAAAAATTTTTCCTTGGTTCCACAGTGTTTTATTACGAAAACAGAATAAAGACTTTGAAAACGAAACAATCCTTTCTAATTTAATGAAAAATGTGTTATTTTTTATTGTTTTCTGTGCATGAGTTACACCCAACTTGAAAAATAGTTCATGTGGTTCCCAAGGTGAAGACACCTGAGTTACATATGCTTCATGAGGCCCCAGTCTGAAAACTACCATGAGTTAACTCACAGGGCAGTTCCTGTGTTTAAGCAACAAAACAGTAAAACAATCCAATACTCTGCTTTAAAAAACTGTTGAGATCTAGCATATTCTTCCATAAGGATTCTCTTTATATTGACAAGCTCCCTAAAAGACAAGTCCCAAAATTAAGTACAATCTTCCCTTAACCCTTCCCCCAAAAGATTAGCAAGACTATTAAGAGCTGTGATAAAGAGACAAACAATTAGAAAATGGGCCAAGTTCATTAGCACCTAACTACTTAAGCACCTCTTTTACATATAGTAAAATGATTACTTCTCTAAAAGAAAAAGTGACAATTAATGAGAAGGAAAAATGCAAAAGAAGATCAGAAGAGTGTTGAAACCATAGGAATTGCAAAGTTTTTCCCTATTGCTGGGCAAGGCATCAAACTATGCAAAATAATTGCTATTTCAGTGAACTGGCTCTCTGTTTAAAAAGTTTGAGGACCCCTGCTCTAGGGCATTCTCTTGTTTGCACGTAACTACAGAAAGCTCTCCAGTTTGCCACTGACAAAAAGGTTCAAGTGCCAGAGAAATATTTCAAAAACCCAAAATTTCAGTGGCATATTTCACAGTCACAGGGGGCGGCTGCATTTCTCATTATTACCTGCTTCTGAGTCATTGGTACATCCTAACGACTTGGCATATTTTCCAATTTTATTTATGTACCTTTGCTTCTCCACATTTTGCCCTTTTGATTGTGGAACTTCTGGGAAGGGATTAGTTTTGTTCTTTAGAGAAAGCTGCTAATTCTCTTTTAATAGCATAGGGCATTTCTTGAACACTGGCAACTTTAGTACTTAATGTATACACAGGTAGTTATCAACTTAAAAACAGATTATGTTCCAAAAGTGTACATGTAAATCAGTTGTTGAAACTAGGAACATATTTTCCCATATGATCAGTATTGTGAAGGATAACTAGGACACCTGACCAGCATTCAAAAATTGACTGAATTCGCAATGAAGGTCATACTACAAAAGAACCCTACAGGATAGATAATGGTGTCCACAGTGTTCAATACTTACCAAAACAGCAATTCCCCTATGGAAATGCCTGGTGGGACAAAGTGAAGCCTCTGCGTTGATGTTTCCCTAGATACTCAGACTGGAGATGAGGAAGGGAACAAGTGCTCCAGTGTTGAGGATAAGAACATGGGCACAAGGACAGAAGCATGAAAGGGAAGGACAGTCAATCCTAAGCACAGACTTTATAATCAGTGGCCACAGAGATGCAGTACAACCTAATTAATGGGTAAGAACATGCTTTCTGAAGCCAAAACATCTGGGTTCAAATGCCAATTCTGCTACTTGGGGCAAGATACTTAAGCTCTCTGACCTTCAGTTTCCTGATCTGTAAAAGGAGTAAGGGCAACTTTCTCACAGGATTTGCTACAAGGATTAAATGAGTTAATACAGTTTGACCCTTGAACAACACAGGCTTAAATTGCATGGGTCCACTTATCAACATATTTTTGTCCACCAAATGCAGATAGAACAAACAATATTCACAAGATATGAAACCTATGTATACTGAAGGCCAACTTTTTGTATAAGAGTTCCAACAAGGCCAACTGCAAGATTTGAGTACGCATCTATTTTGGTATAGGTGGGGGTCCTAGAACCATTTGCTCATGTATATAAGGGATGACTATATATGCAAAGTGCTTAGAACAGTTAACTTGCCCAAAGTGTTATATCTGTAATTACTGTTAATTATCAAAAGTAGAATATCCTGGGCTATGCATAGCACTGCCTATATACCTGCCATAGCACCTCCCACAATACACCCTGGAAGGCCTTGACAATAAAGGTCTTTGCTTGGCTACTTCCATTATGTAAGGATTTCTAAATTATTTCATGCTTAAGTGAAGAGCTCGTCATTTAAGACTGTGTTTCAAGTCCTATAGAGCATAGATATAAAAGAATACATGTTTTTTTATGCCACTGGTCTTTAAAAACAAAAATGACTCCACTTTTGGCTCAGTGATAAGCAGAGGAGATCAGAAATGTTTAGTTCACCCTTTGCTTTTTCTGGAGCACAATGCTCTGAACTGCCTGCCTGTGATTATTTGTACTTAAGTGAATATTCTATTCTATTCGTCGTCCATTGAGAAAAGAAGTCATAGTATCATGCCTTGGGACTTATTTTTTATCCTGTTGTTGTAATCTGGCAAAATCTGACAGTGTCTACTGAATTAGTAAAACTCAAAAAAAAAAAAAAAAAAACCCAAAAAGCTGCTGTCAGTAGAGAAATTCTGTCAGTAGAAAAATCATTTGCAAGTGTTTTGATGTTTAACATTGGGTAATTAAGTTTTGCTATTTTTATTGTAACATATTTTGTAGTATCACTTCTGTTCCTACCATTCTACTAAAACATTCCTTCTAAAACAGCAGTCCCCAGCCTTTTTGGCACCAGGGACCGGTTTCACCAAAGACAATTTTTTCATGGACCAGGTGGGGGGTGGGGGGCGGGTATGAACAGCAGCTATAAAATGGAGATGAAGCTTTGCTCACCCGCAGCTCATCTCTTGCTGTAAGGTCCATTCACTAACAGGTCACAGACCAGTACTGGTTTCCAGCCCAGGATTTGGGACCATAGTTCTAAAATATCCATGGAGGTCACTGCCAAACACATCAGCTATCTTTCGGACTTTGACTTGCCATATATCTCAGCAGTATATGTTGCTGTTGGACATTGCTATTTACTCCCTCAGCAAATCTCATTAGGCACTAAATATGTACCAGGCCCTATACTGAACACTGTGAATACATGAAGGTACACTTGCCTTAGTATACTAAAGCAATCAAACCTAGAGCAATCAAACCTAGCCTAGTCATAGAAGGTAATATTTAAGCGTAAGCTTGAAGAGTTAGAATGTGACCACAAAAGGAAGAATTTAGCCAGAACAAGTAACATAGGCAAAGGACACAGGGCTGAAAGAAGTTTGGTAAGCTTAAGAAACTAAGTCAGACTGACTATATGGGGCAGAAAGAAGATCAAGGGCCAAAGAAGAGGCTAGAGAGGTGGGCCTGGGCCAGCCTGTGTTCCACCTCTACTTGTTCTATAGTTTTAAAAGTGAAATTGTGTATATTTAGCCTGAAGTGAGAACTAGAACCTCAGTCTCCATATACATGGCTCAGTTTTACCACCTTTGTGAGTTCTACTCAACTAAGCCTAGCCACAAATAACTCACCAACAGATGGGGATCAAAACATGACCTTTATTAGAGGCTTGGTAGCACATAACCCCAAAGGGTTCTGATAAACTGTGCTGGCAATTATAGTTTAGGTCTAAGGTTAAAATGGAGCTTCCTATTTTCTTCTCCTGTTAACGGATAAAACCAAACTGAAATAATTTAAAGAGGTTTATTCTGAGCCACATATGTTACCTGGACCTGGGTAAACACAAACCCAAGAAGTCTTCCATGAGTGATCCCTAAGCAGCTGGATTACAGTTTGGTTTTATGTATTTCACGGAGACAGGAATTGCAGGTAAAATCATAAATCAATACATGGAAAGTATACATTAGCATTGGTTTTGCCAAAAAAGGTGGGAAATCTCAAAGGGGGGGGCTTATAAGTCACAGGTGGGTTTAAGAATTCTTTAGTTAGCAATTGGTTGAGAGTGTTAAACCTTGACTAAGAATTTGGAGTCAGCAGGAAGAAATGCTTAAGATGGGGACAGGATTGGGGGAGTCTCAATGGTCTTTTTTATAATTTGGTATCTTATTTCAGGAAGAGTCTGTTTTTGTTTTTGCTTTTGTTTTTTTATTTTTTGTCTGTCACAGGCTGGATTGCATCATAGCTCACTGTAACCTTCAACTCCTGGGCTCAAGTGATCCTCCCAACTCAGCCTCCCAAGTACCTGGGACTATAGGCGCAAGCCATCGTGCCCAGCTAACTATTTTTTTTTTTTTTTTTTTTTTTTTTTTTTTTTGTAGAGACAGGATCTCACCATGTTGCCCAGGCTGGTCTCGAACTCCTGGCCTCAAGTGATGTTCCTGCCCTCAGCCTCCTCAAATCCTGGGAATTATAGGCATGAACCACAAAGCCCACTCCTGTTTTGTCAATCTTATGATCTCTATTTCAACATTACATTCGTCAATTGTTATGTCTAAACTCTAAAAGAAAAGGGGTATAATGAAGCATGTCCAACCTCTTCCCATGATGGCCAGGAACTCAGTTTTTCTGGGATTCCTCTGGCCAAGAAGGGTGTCCATTCAGTTGGTTGGGGGGCTTAGAATTTTATTTCAGGGTATTACAAGGGTACAAACATTTTGGTTACATTTTGTGTCTTTGCCTCTAACCCTCGCTAGGGAGAGGGTTAGAGGCATGCCCTTCCCCTCCCTAGCGAGGGTTAGAGGCATGCCCTTCCCCTCTACAATGCTCACCGTGTCCTTTAGTTGTGCGTTTACCCCCCACAACCCCCTAATCCCTAGAGAATATTACTACCATGTGAGCACCATACTGTTAATCAGTCAGTACAAGTGGAGACTATTCTTCCCATCTTGTGTTACCCCTCACTTCGGATAAGGGCTCAAGAATTTAATTTTTAGTTTACACCCTTGACCTGAAGGCAGCCAGATTCACAGAGCAAACCTGGACTGACTTACCGACCCAGGGGAAGGCTGAAACACTAGACTAGAAATGCTAAAGACCAGGCTAGGCCTGCCAGGGGCACACCTCCCTGTTTCATTTACTGCCTGAAAACAGCAGACAGGAAGTAGAAGAGAATGGCAGATTTCTGTTCTACAGCCCATGAAGCACACAGAGAAAGACAGAATGAAGGCTGTATGGAAATCCAGTGACTTCACCTGTATTAATGCCAAGCTCTGAACTTTACAATTTGACATTATTTTTCCCCTGGGGACAAGTTAATAAGGAGAAAGGAGGGTGGGCCCTCAAGTGGGAGCAGGGTTCTCCTCTACTATCTAAACACAAAGAAGTGAGATTTACGCCTTCTTGAAAGGCAAAAATTCTACTACTACTATTTCCAAATCTGATCATACACATCTTTCTTTCCACAACCACCTGACTAAGCTGTATAATTTGACACTTGATACAGCAAAGCCATAAAGATTTATATGATCCATAATCATTACCTTGACAATGAAGATAAAATCTACTGAGGAATCATAAAATATTCCATACTTTAAAAGAGACAGCAATGACTTTTGCAGCAAAGATCTCTTTTATCCTGCTTATTTGCACATGCCATCTGCTTTATTAGCATGTCGTGTCACATAGAACTGCTCTTGTAATTGCAAGCCTCATATTATGACAACACTAAGAATATGAAGGCAGGGAGTAAAGACAATGAACAGAAAAGAGGAGAATGGCTTATTCATCCTCCCCTGTCTTGTCCCCAAAATAACTTGTGGTCTAGTATTCATTCAAAAATGTTTTCACACGTATGTGCTAGGCAATGGATAGCAAATAGTCAAGAAAATATAGCCCCTAAAGAAATGTACAGTCATGTAACAAATAATTTGCAAATATGTATTAAGGAGAAATGACATGGTTTTTAAAGATCAGGAGTAGAGATACAGAACCACTGGCATAGATTTGTGGGTATTTCCAATCCTTTTTATACTTTAGTGTGTATGTGTATGTACATTTGTATCTCTCAGCAATATATATTAGTTTTCTTAACTTACATAAATGTCATCCTACAACTCTTTTCACTCAAGATTATGTTTTTAATCCCTATTAAGATTACATACATTTAATTTTAAATGCTACATACAAATCTGTCATATTCTTCTATAGAAATATTACACATTTTATTTCCTTTTCTGATACACATATACTAAAGTTTCCTGGTCTGCCCTATTTTGGCCAATGGATCAATGAACCTCATTTTAAATATATTTTTGTGACACACACAAGTTTTCCTCTAGGCCTGTGGTCCCCAATCCCTGGGCTGCAGACCAGCATTGCATCCATGGCCTGTTAGGGACTGGGCAGCAGAGCTCCTCTGCCATTCTCCCTCCCTCCCACCTCTCCAGACCATGTAAAAATTGTCTTCCGTGAAACTGGTCCCTGGTGCCAAAAAGGTTGGGGACTGCTGCCTACTCCATTGAATCCTTTAAAACTTTAGTTTCCTTTCTCAGTTATTGTAACGAATTAATTATATGAAGGATATAAAGTACTTTATAAATAGTAAAGTTCTACATAACCTCAAAAAGGTAAACAGTTATCATATGACTCAGCAATTCTCCTTATGTATATACCCAAGAGAAATGAAAACATGTTCATACAAAAACTTGTATACAAATGCTCATGGCAGCATTAAGTATAATAGTGAAAAAGTAGAAACAACCTTATGTTCATCAACTAATGAACAGATTAATAAAATGTAGCATGTACCCATGCGATGAAGTAGTTTTTTCAGCCATGAAGAATAGAGTACTGACACATGCTTCAACATGGGTGACTCTTGAAAACATTATGCTAAATGAAAAAAGCCAATCACAAAAAGCCACATATTATATGTTTCAGTTTATAAAAGTGTCCAGAATAGGCAAATCCATAGAAACAAAAAGTAGATTAGTGGTTGCCAGGGGTTGGGGGAATGGAGAAATAGGAGTAATTGCTAACAGATACAGAATATCTTTCTGACGTGATTAAAAACATTCTGGTATTGGTGATGGTGACACAACCTCATGAATATGCTAAAAATCACTGAATTTTACACTTTTAAATGATGAATTTTATGTTATGTGAATTATATCTCAAAGAAAGTTTCACAAAAACATAAGGTATTACTTCTTTAGTTCCATAAATTTGCAAACTTCATCCATTTTTTGTGAAGGAAGAATTAGATAGGTCTATATACACATACCTACAAAAGAAAATTTCCAGACTTGGGAACATTTCTCAGTATCACTGTTGTTGTTCTCCCCACTTTAGGTCTCCAGGCACCATGACTGATGTCAGGGCTCTGAAATGCCCCATTTCTAAAACCCAGCACCCTCCTGCTCCCAGAGGCAAGCCAGAATACCCCCTTCTGTCACTTTCTTCAGGCCACTTCTCTCAATGAAGTCCCCCAGGACCCTCCAAAATTATCCTCCACCACCCACCACACCCCTATCTCTTTCTGCCTCTGACCCCCCAGCTTGCTCAAGTCAAAATTCTAGAAGTCCTTGATTCTTATTTCTAATGATAAGGCATCAGCCAATCTTGACAATTCCACTCTGCACAAACATGTCATTCCAAGATTTACCCCTGTTGCTGCCAGTTTTTATCCCTTGCCACCTGACAACCCATTCTCTACTCAGCAGCCCAAGTTATGTTTTTAACAAGTAAATCTCACCATCACTTCCATACCTAAAATCCTACAAACTCCTTACCACAGAACAAGAGCCTACTTGGTTTGAGCCCCTCCTCCCACCCAGCTCCCCTCTGCTGACCATATTCCCCTTCACTACCCTATCCTACTTCTTGTTCTTAGAACCTCTAGACTTGCTCTTGGGTCAAGTTCTTTGTAATTGCTGTTCTTGCTACCTTTACCGAAGATTTTCACATGTCTGGTTCCTTTATATCATTCAGGCTCAGCTGAAATATCACTTCCTCAGGGAGGTCTTCCATAACCAGTCTATTATATCATAATAACATTAACATGCTTATCTTCTTAGTATTTATCACTCCCTGGAATTACGTTACTTGTTCATCTACCAGAATATAAACTCCAAGACAGCAAGAACATCATGCTTCCTGCTGATTCCTTAGAACCAAATGGTAGGTTTGCAGTAAGTATGTATCAGATGGCTTGCTCTCAGCTGGGCATTAGGTCAAATGCACAGTGAATTAAAAATAATCAGCATTAAGAAGGTCACATTCCTTAAATCTTCCAGGCCTGGATTACTTATTAACCCAAATAAAATCCTAATTGGTAGTTTATTGCAGGCAGCAAAGGAGACCCACTGGCTTGGAATTAAGTCTTCCACACACTTACAACCTTGATAGAAAGCCACCTATGTCTTTCAAAATCATAACTTCATCTTTTAATCTATCCAGTCTAAAAATTTATCCCACAGCTTTACATGCACATGTGTGAAATAACACATGGAAAAGATTATAGTACTTTGTAATAGCAAAAGATTGTAATGTCCATCAGTAAGAGGCAGGTTAATTTATGGTATAATCTTATATAAAGGAATTCTTTGCAGTGCCCTTTAAGAATAAAGCACCTGCCTATCTACTAGATACATGGTTACATACTGCTTAGGTACCATCTCCAAGAAATATGTTAAGTGAACAAAAAGGCAAAGTGCTGAAGAATACATACAGTTTGACATCATTTCAGAGAAACAAAAGGGAGAAGAGAAACAATACACATGTTTGTATATGCATAAAATTTATGCACACTGACACTAGGGGAAAAATGAGTGGCTGAGGAAAGCAACAGGCAAAGGGACTTTTTACGGAAATGCTTTTAAACTTTTTGAATTTCAAACCACATAAATATATGAATTGTCCACATCATAACAGTTCTAAATCTAGCTCCATTTCTCTTTACTTTGAAACTTTTCAGCTACATTAGACATTTGCTTTATTAAACATTGTTTTTCTCAATCTTTGCTGGGAATGTCTCTTTTTCTTCTAATGAAATCTTACATTTCTTAACATTGTGTAAATCAAATCTTATTTCCTTTGTGAATTTTTATGCTACATGATAATTTACACTGGAAATGATTTCTTTTTCCTAAGAATACCTGTAAGAAGCTGATGGTACACCATTCCTCAGAACTCAGCATCAGCTACTTCACATTGTTATTCACTTTTCTAACATATAGACTATCTGCTTGACTAAATAGTATGCTTCCCCAGGATATGAATCATGCCCTACTCACCTCTGGATTTCCCTAAATACCTGGTAAAGAAACATTCTCAAATTATAGTTCCTACGTTAATATTACAGGCACCAGGAATCTCATCACTAGGGATTCACTGGAAACCTCACCCCTAGAATATCCCAATTCCTATCTATTTTTTGGCCTTCAGTTACAATTATGTTTTTTCATACTAAAGAGGGCAGAGGCATCCTATCATAAGTGGGCTTCCAGGTTATGGATGTTCATGGTATGTCATCTTATAATTCTTGATGAAGAAGGTCTGAATACCTTCAAATAAGGAATCTCAGGAACCTCAATTAGAGTGAGTTATACATCTAGGGATCTTTTATACTAATTCTTCCCTGTCCAGGCCCCTGAGCTTGGCTCCATAATGCTCCCAACTCCACCATCCACGTCTCACTACTCATGCATGCACACATGCAATCTGAATTGCAGAAAAGCCTGCTTTTATTACATAAATCATACTTAATGGCAGTTTACCTAGTCTAATTTCTAATATTTGTTCATTTAAAAGCAAAACAATTATGTCCATCATTACATTGTGTCAGGATTTTTAAAATAAATTTTATCAATATAAACTCCATGGAGAGTTCATTCATTCCCTTAAAATGTATTTCATTAAGGAACTACCATGTGCCAGGCACTATTCTAGGCAATGGGGTCATACCTGGTGAACAAAGTCTCAGCCCCAATCATGCCTCATAGACATTAAGCAAGTTAAACATCGTAGTTTTTAATCTTTTGCACTTATAGTCAAATCAGCTCAGTTTTTTAATTGTGGAGAGACCAGACACAGGGAATACAAAAAAAAAAAAGTGAAAAGAATTAGTATGAATAAAGCATCACATTAAAAGGGAGCCTTTCCAGGTTAACATTAGCATATTTTTCATCATTTCATAGCAGTGTATCTACTGCATTTCAGATTTGCTGAGAAGTATCACAGACCCATAAGATAGCTAACTTTTGTAACTGGATTTCTAATTAAGCAGACAAATGTCAGACACTGCTTGCTACTAGAATGCTCTATTGGTAAAACATGAATTACAAAAGGGAGGGAAAAATCAAAGGAATAAATCTACGCTCAAAATTTTAGCTCCTGATTCATCTGTATCATTGAATCATATGTTCCTGTTTCTTGTAACTGTACTTACAGTCAATTGTTTTGGCTCTAAGGAGAAATAATTTGATCTACTAACTTCAAAAAATGACAGACTGCCTTTCCTTAGGTCTCATTTCTGTGACCTCCATGCAGCACTTGATGGTGTTGACCATCAGGTACTTTTTGAAGCTCTTTTGTCCCTAAATGCAGAAACTACATGATTCTTCCTCTTACCCTCTTGTTCTCTCTCTCAGATTTGCTTTGCCCTGTACACTGATCATCCTTTTTCAAATGCCAAGCCTTACTCTTTTATCTTTCTGTAAGATTTTCTCTTATAAGAATGATCATCATTCAAAAGCTTTCATTACCTGTTTTGAAAGTGCAATGTCCATTTAATACTCATAACAACCTCTTACATGTTAAGTATTTTGTCCTATCTTTCTTGTCCACCAGGCAGCCTCTGTTGAAGAGTTCATTTTCACAAAGGAAGGTAAGGGACAAGCAGAAATAAAAATAAGATCTGACCTGAGTTCAAATTCTGACTCTGCCACTTACGAGTTACATAAATCTTTGCCAGAGTAGTCATGTTGCTCAAACTACAGCTTCCTCTTGTATAAAATCTGTATACAGACTGAGTACTCCTTATCTGAATTGTTTGAGACAAGAAGTGTTACAGATTTTAATTTTTCTTCAGATTTTTTAATATTTCTGTATATATAATGAGATATCTTGGGGATGAGACCCAAGTATAAACACGAAATTCATTTAAGTTTCATATACACCTTATACATATAGCCTAAAAGTGATTTTTTTTCCTTTAAAACAGGGTCTTCACTTTGTTATTCAGGCTAGAATACAGTAGAGGCACAATCACATCTCAGTACAATCTTGAACTCCTGGGCTCAAGCAATCCATCAGCCTCCCAAGTAGGCTAGACTATAGGCATGCACCACCACACCCAGCTTTTTTTTTCTTTTTGGTAGAGATAGATCTATGTCACCCAGGCTTGCCCTGAACTCCTAGCCTCAAGCAATCCTCCTGTATCAGCCACCCAAAGTGCTGGGATTACAAGCACAAGCCACCATGCCTGGCCCTCTAAGGTGATTTTATACAATATTTTAAATAATTTTCTTCAACAAAGTTTTGACTACAGTTTGACTGTGACCTGTCACATGAGGTCAGATATGGAATTTTCACTTGTGGCATCACATTGGTGCTGAGAAAGTTATAGATTTTGGAGCAGTTTTGACTTTAAATTTTCACATTAGAGATGCTCAACTTATAATAACTCTTTCCAAAGGGATGTTGAGTTAAATTGTGATGACAATGATAAAATTTAAATTTTACTTATGTGCCAAACACTGTTAAGCACTTTACATATATTAATTCATTTAATCCTCATAATAATCCTACTATACCCCTTTTTACAGATAAGGAAACTGAGGCATAGACTGCATGTTCATAAAGCACTTATCACTGTAGCTAGAAGGCACTCAGTAGTGGTTGCTATTATGATTACCTCTATGCCATGACTCTCAAATATATATCCCATCAAATATAGACATCTTCATTCACTTAAACTTTGCTAGAAGATTTACACAAGATGTCTCACCAACATAAAAAAGAAAATGTCATAAATCAAACTCCGTATTTCATTCCCCCCTGCCCCACTCACCCATAAAGCATGGTTCTCCTCTCAACTTTTCTCTGAGTCACCCAGGCTTAATTTACAGCCATCCTTGATACTCTTCTCTCCCACTCACCTCTAGTCTTGGGATTTCTCCCTCCTTGTACTCTTCTTTCCTCCATTTCCAGTTCCTTTATTGATCCTGCCAGAGGACTGGATTCTGGAGCCAAACAAACTGTACTAAATGTATGTTTGTAGAATACTTTTGTAATTTATATCAAGTTTGATGAAAATAGGAGTGGCAACACCTCAAAGTCTCATCCATGAAGGATGTCTGAAAGGCAGTGGAGGGTGAAGAGGGAACAAGACCACCTGACTATACAGGCAACAAGACACTGATGCAGGAGTAAATATGTGACCAGACTGTAATCTGTTCTCAGGTCAACCAAGAGCATTATTCAAATGGCCTCAAAGGCATCCAAAACAGAACATAATAGAATCTTAAAACGGACCATGAGGGAAAGTGCAGATTAAGTATATGAAGATTAGTGAAATCTCAGTGAGGCAAAGGAGTGGAAAAGCAACTACTTGAAATTTAACGAGGCTCGTGTTAATCAGAATAAGTGTCAAGTTCACATTATCTGGCTTTGTTTTTACTGCACAAAAAATAAAGCCCACTCATATCTCAATGACAGGAAAGAAAAGAAGCTAACCAAGGTAAGCCATTCTTCTAAGTTTCATTTTAGTGGCCTGACAAGCCAGCACTATGTGTCCCCAACTGTCAATACAGCTGACAGAACCACTTAAACTAATTAACTAGTTACATTTTAAAATACAATTAAAACTGAACATCATTGCTTAATTATTTCAAAACTGCAAACTGCTAAATAAATATTGCAAGCCTTTGAGAAATAAATAGCATTGCTCTTTTATAATGCATTATCAAACATTAGTGAATATAATTAAGTATACACAAGCAACTAAGTTCTATTATAAAAGCAGAATTTTGACACACATATTGAAGAAAAACTTATTGTTCCTAAATAGAACAATTTATGGTACTATCCAACATATCAAACGTAAATAGTTAATTCAAGTACAGGTCAATTCAGTACGTTTAAATAAATGGGTGCCTAAAAAGAATAATCAACATATGGAAAGCAAAGAGCAATCAGCTAAAACCTCCTTGAATAACAAGATAAATGAGATACTCAAATGTATTAATTAAATATTTTTTCAATAATTTGCCAAACACTATGCTATATGAAATTATTTGTAACTCCCTTTAGAAATAATCAGTCTAAATTTAAAAATAATAAAACCAATATTTATAATAATAAAGAACAGAGGATTATTTAGTAAGGAAAAAGTAATACTTTCATCGCTAAGTAAATTTATTTGAGCCAAAATAAAAGAATGAACTATGGCATTTTTCATGTTATCATAGTACACTGGCCTTTACCCAACTCTTTTTAGGTTCTATCTGTGCTTCGCAGCTCCCTGCTTACACTACTCTCATAAAACTGTGTTTGCTGAGAGCAGGGCTATATTTGCTTCTCTCTCTAGAACCTAGTACAATACCTGGCCCATTGTAGTCACTCAGTAAGTGGTAGTTCAGGGAATTGTTTTCAAGGCCTTCTGTGCTACAAAAGTAGAAACTCATCGAAAGGACAAATTCTTACGTATCTTTGTATACCCAACACCTAGAACAGTACCTGACACAGAATATTTGATAACATAATTGCCAAGTGAAAGAACTTTATTTTTAATTTATAGTATCCAGTTTGGGATTTTATAATGTATCTCACCAACAAAAAAACTGGTTTCCTAAAAATAAATCTAATTCATTAAATGACAGCTGGCTGCCCAATATCATACATATATATCATCATATATATCCAGAAACACATTTCTGGATATATTAATAAGTATACTGTCACTATACTTATTTTTTCCTTCGTTTATTCATTCATTCATTCATGTCTTTTCATTGTAGATATTTATGCAGGTTGCTAAGACCAGTCACTGGTCACAAAAAATATCACCTAGCAAGATGCAAATTCCATGAAGACTAGCATCACACAAGAGGGCTCACAAAAGCTTTGTTTTCAATCAGGCACTGAAAGAACAAACGTTTGGTAAGCAAAGATTATGGTTTTTGAAAATTGCTACTGGGATATACAAAATTTTTAATACGAAGTTCCAGGAAACCCAGTAAATTCTGAATAGGTTGTAAACTAAGGGAGAAACAAGACTTGTAAGGACTTCTTTCACCCCATGCATCATTAGTGCAGACCTGTATTCCTTGCCTCTGTTTTTGGTTTATTTTCTACCCTATACAGGAGTGAAACAGAGCAATTTTGGGTGAAAGGATGATCTCTGCCCTTTTCTGTAGCATTCTTAATCCTGTTGGCAACCAATTTTCTGTGCCTCGCCCACTCTGTAGTTTATCTTGTCCACAAATAGGTAAAAACTACAGTAAGCATATTTTCTGACTGTTTTAGTATAAAAGTAGACTGCTTACATTACAAATGTACTACTCACATTTTATATAATAAAAACTTCTCCATTCGTCAATTAACTTTCTAAATTCATTTTATGTGTATATCAACATTTGTGCCCATGCACATACATAAATCTCCTTATATATATGGGTGTGTTTATATGTGGATGTATGTGGTTTCCCAATCACTCAAAAAGTCTTTGATGAGTGACTAGAGATTAATATTTTCCCCTAAATAGCCCCTCTTCTCAAACACATCCAAACACTAGAAAGCTGGCTTTTCTTGTTTAGTACACTAGTCTGGATGGTAAAGCTAAATGCTTTCATGTTTCATTCAATCCACAAAACAATCTATAGAGTAAGAAACCAAAGCTCAAAGAGATAATCGAACTGGGCCACAGTTGAAGGAGGAGAAACAACAGTTGAACAAGGTCTGACTTCACAGTGTCTAATCTTGACAAGAATATATTAATACCATGGCAGTCCGGAGAGGGAAAAATAATCCAGGGAGGTTCCTCTCAGACACCAGTGATAACTTCACAAACACATTTGCTCCTTAAGTACAAATCTAGGGCAATTTATATTGTCTGGTCTATATGAAAAGCTTTCCCACGGTTATATTAATAGATATATTTTTAAAGCCAAGAATCTAGTATAACACATATATCCAACTTCTATGCCAAGAGCAGCTCAGTGAGATGGTGACTGAGTTCATGTTTCAATGCATTTAAATGAGAGCAAAAATCATTGAATTAAAGACTTGACTATCTTGTTATAGAGTTAGTTAAGAAAACTCAACAGATGTATACTGACGAAGAAGGTCCTGAAATACAATCAAGATGACTAGTATCAATCCTCTTACCGAGTTCATTACCTGCCACTACTCATGACTGCCGTATCAACCCTGTACGGAGTTGCTAAAGTGAGCTTTTCTTATAAGCATTATCTATGTTAATCTTGTTTACATAGCTATAAAGGAATACCTGAGGCTGGGTAATTTATAAAAAAAAGAGGTTTATTTGGCTCCAAGTTCTGTAAAGTGTACAAGAAGTGTAGCACCAGCATCTGCTTCTGGTGAGGGCTTTAGGGAGCCTTCTACTCTAGGCAGAAGATGAAGGGGAAACAGGCTGTCATATGGCAAGAGAAGGAAGGAGAGAAAGAGAGAGTGGTGGTGGTACCAGGCTTCCTGAAACAAACAGCTCTCTTGTGAACTAAATAAAGCAAGAACTGAATTATTGCAGTGAGGGAACCAAGCCATTCATGAGGGATCTTCCTCCATGACCCAAATACTTCCCAACAGGCCCCACCTCCAAAACTGGATCAAATTTCAACAGGAGATTTGGAGCCAAAACCATACTATCATCTGATAATGCCATCTCCTGTTCACAATCCTTCTATGTCTATGTATTACCTTTTTTGGGGTAAACTCAAAAGCTTTCAAAACAAGAGACAGGTAAAACAGTCCAGTGTGAGACTAAAGAAAGGTAGAGGTTGTAGGGAGTGAGAGAGTGCGTGAATCTCCAAGTGTATTAATTCAAACTTTTTGACTACTATGGTTCAGGATACATGAAAAACAATGGCCAGCCCACTGGCTACTTGTTTCTAACTTGTGCACTCACTGTGCAAAATGTATGCTGTTTCCTCTAGCAATAGGGTCCTAGATTTTCTGGACATTGTAGGTCCAAATTTTACTCCCAATTAGTCCACTCCCACCCCCAAACCTCAGCAGCTATAATACCAGAATACTCACAGAGCCACCAATATGCCACATTTCTTCTGAAAAGTATTCCAAGATTAAGGAAAGTTTTACAAATGACGAAGTCAGACAAAACTAGTTTTGGACTAGATCCTCTTTAACAATAAGAAAACTGAGGCTTGTCCAAGTCACAAAGGCTGCTTTAAGGTGGACATCATCAGAACCCAAGCCTTCTGGCATCTAGTTTAATTCTTAAAATTCAACTATTTTTGTTCAGAATCTTTGATTTGAATATTTTTATTTACTTAATACAAACACTGAAACCTCAATCTTATATACATCAAAGAGTACAAAATTAACAAGTTACATTATTTTAAACTTCATGCCTTTGAAAATACTCCAAAAGAGCTTTTACATTCTTGCCTGATCAAAACACATTTGTTAAAATACCAATTACAGAAACATTTAAAATGATCCCATATTATACCACGGGACAGAACTGGACCATTTACCAAGGCTGCAGTTGTTCAAATTCTCAAGTAACTGACCTCAGTTGTGTAAGAATACTAACAACCACCAACTGGCTTTCGGCCCAGAGAAGCTTTCAGAACCAGTTTGGAAGTACTTAATAATTTTAAAATATATCAAAACTCCTTTCCCACTCAATATTCTTATACTCCCAAAATAATGTCAAACCTAAGGGCAGACTACTAAATTGTTTAGGTAAACAACAACAAAGTCAGGCTCCATTAATAATGCAATCAATTCTCTATTATCTAAGAGTAAATTAACTTCCTGTTTATCAACCATGGCAAAAAATAACATGCCATGTAGAAAAAAATGTCAATTACTGCAAATCAGTAACAATACAAGAATAACATAGCCATATGTTAGCAGGAATCCAATGTTTGAAGCCATAAATTATATATATACACACACATAGGCATACCTCATTTTATTGCAATTTGCAGATTTTTTCCCCCACAAATTTAAAGTTTGTGACAGCCCTTCCTCAAGCAAGTCTATTAGCACCAGTTTTCCAACAGCATGTGTTCACTTTGTGTCTGGGTCAGCATTATTTAACAATAAAGTATTATTTAATTAAGGTATGTAATTTTTTTAGACATAAAGCTATTATACACTTAACAGACTACAGTATAGTGTAAACAAATTTTATATGCACTGGAAAACCAAAAGTTTGTGCGATTCAATGGTCTGGAACTGAACAATCTCACAGGTAGGTTTGTATATGGTATATATGATATCTCTCTCTCTCTCACATCCCTTTAATGCAACTTGGAAATTTACTATGACAGTATCCAAACAGATGTGTAGTACCTTTACCCTTTCAGAGACAGCACACAAGTAAGCAATCAGTATAGATATAGACAATAGTAATGTTTTAAATATGCAACAACTATTGGGCTATTAACATCAAAAAACTGAAAATGTTTGTCTCCTTTTCCTATCGTCCTGTGTTCTTTTTACTCTTTACTCCGATATGTAGGTATGATCTGTAATTTTCCTCATAGGTGCAAAGCAACTTCTACTTACCAAAGTCATTAAAGCTACCTAAACAATCCCTCCTCAAATTAGAACAAAAACATCTGTGTTTCAGTAGCATTTACAAGTCAGCACCACAAATCAAACATAAAATAAATACATCAATAGTCACAATACTCAAATAACCTGAAAAGAGTAATAATTGCTAATAATTCTCCAGAATTCATTTCCAAACTTTTCAGAGAAGTAATCATTACTTTTATGGAAAGGGAAAGTAAAATAAAATCACAAAATTTTAAATTAAAGGAATTCTAGTGATCTCCTACCTAATGAATAAACTAATAAAAAAAACAAGAGGTACAGAAATGTTCTATGAATTCTAATTCATAAGCCAAAGTATGCATAATTAAATGTCTATCAATCAGAAGCTACCACATTTATGTGAGAACAAAATAATCTTCATAAGTTTCCACATAGTTATAATGGAACCTACTGTTGAGTTTAGGATAAAGTTTAGATTAACTATATTAACAGGCTCAATAATGTTGAAACTTAAACACATTGGTTTCTATTTTTAAAGCTACACAAATATTAAAAAGGGAAAACTGCAATCAAGAAGAAAAGCAACATTCTGATTTATTTAAACACCACAAAATGTCATCATAAAATGGACCGTATGAAAAAAAAAGGAACTACTTCAAATTATTTGTCTTCACAATGCATATTCTTATTATGCTTGGAAAATTTAATTGTGTTTTCTGTGTGACCTTTAAAGCATCATTGTCACAGCTTGATGATAACATCCAAATAATTTCAAGAAAACATCTACCACAGATGGGAAGGCATAAAATCATAATAGAAATACTCAAACTTTATAATAGCATTTAGGAGAAATTTCTTTTCTCAAACTTAGTCCTCGACTCTTCAGAAATGAATATTGTTAGGAAGACAATAAAAACTATTGAAGTACCTCCCCCCATTACTCTCTCAGTAGCCAAACTTCACCAATCCTTTATATCTAATAATTCATTCTTTAGTCCTCATTTAAGCCTTTCCTAAAAATCTCAATTAGATTTTATACATATCCTCCACATATCCTACTGAGTGCTGGACATTAAGCCACGTGGAGCTTTGCCCTCCAGCTCTTTTCACATTCATTTTCTGTGTATTATCTTCTGCAAATGGCATCATTTTGTCAGTGATTCACATAAAAGTCATACCTTGAAAACCAGATTAAGTTTCATGAGGATAGGATCCAGTTTTGTGCTTCTTTTATATATCCCACAATAGCTAACACAAGGTATTAATACACATCCAGCAGGTGTTCTTACCTCCAAATTGACAGATGCAAGACAGTTACACAAAATAATTTAAATGTGAACATAAACTAGCATATGCCATGTACTAGCCTTCAATTCCAAATAAATAATAAGATTAATTATGCATTTGTACAAACGGCTTTTGCTCTCATCTTGGTCAATACTCAAATGTTATTTTAGAGTTTAAGTATTTGTGAAACTAGGGTAATTTTTATATTCTAATATTAGTAGACACAAAATCATTATATACAGTGTTATCCCCAAAGTTTAGATAGGTAAACTAAGGCTCAAAGAAGTAACATAAATGCCCAAGTGCAAATAAGAAATTAAGTCTAGAAGTCAAGCTCAGGTCTTCACGATCAGTGAACTACAGCTGTTTCAGTCTACTGTGGCCAGAGGAGCCCCCAAGCCCCCAGGTGCTCCAGAGGAGCACCTGGACCATGAGTGGTCTTGATAATTAATATTTTCTCCAGCAAACCACAAAATTACTATTTCCTGTGAGCTCAATACATGAAAAAGTCTGGGAAGCACTGTTTGACTCCAATACTCTCTCTCAAAAAGTATTTCAATAAAACTAGATTATCCAGTGGTGGTGCTCCCATTTTTAAGGCCCCACATTGACTTTTCTGTATTCTTTGAAACAGGAAAACTATAATTGTTTAAATTTCTGTTTTCTTAGTTACCTCTCCATTCTGATCCTACCTCCATGATATTCTGCTCAACTCACCATGACTAGAGTGTTACATATTTATTACCCTAAGTCTTCAATCATGGTGTTATTCTAAAACCTCTCTTGAACAATTGGGTAAGTGGTTAACATCAAGTATGGATTTTACTAACAGTAGCATTATCCAGGCCTACAGATTTTCACAGTTTCTGTGGTTGGGAGACTGCTCATTTTTAAGGCTACTGTAGAGCTTAGGAGAAGGGGGATGCAGTAAACGAAGTTAAAATGCCATAAACCAAGCCATTCTAACCAAAATTCAGATGTTTTCCTAGGATAATGCCTTAGGTTGTTAGGTTGTTGCATAACTTTGGTTAATTTCCAAAATTTTGGAAAAGCT
The DNA here is from genome assembly GCF_040939455.1 of Microcebus murinus. NCBI lineage: Eukaryota > Metazoa > Chordata > Mammalia > Primates > Cheirogaleidae > Microcebus > Microcebus murinus. The sequence goes on along the minus strand of NC_134122.1, from coordinate 23,562,044 downwards.
TATTTTTGAAAATAGTGCCAGCATTTTCATTGTTTTTATGGATGAGAGCATTTCCACAGGTCTTCACTCCACTATTCAAATAGTTTCATATCCCATATGGATGAATTTTAGTAACAAGTGAAAAAGTATGTCCCTGAAGATTAAACACAGCATTCACTCATTTTATAAACTTAGAAACTGAAAAACATATAAAGATGGCAGACGAGAAACACTGCCAGACAGAATGTCTCTTCAGAAAAGACAGATTCTAGCAGAAATTAGAAAAAAGAAGCAAGAAGACGAGCATACAGCGGACAAGGGCTGGAAGGAGGGGTACCTGAGACACGGAAGACTCCACGGGAGGAGGCTGCGGAGGAGAACTGGAAGCTGAGACCGCCGGAGCAGCCCAGAGACCAGCAGGAAGGGTAGGTGGATTTGCCATTTCCCCTCCCCTGCATCTGGGACTGCTGGTGGGCGCCCCAGCGAGTGGACAGACCTGCAGACACCAGCCCAGAGACGGCCGCCACCAGCTAGCGGTGAGCCTGTAGCGGACGCGGCACCAGGCTCCCAACTCCCTCCAGGCACCTACGGGTGCACAGACCTGAGCCGCACGGCAGGCGCCATATTGCCTCCTTATCCCCTCCCCGGGCCCTACCAGCAGCTGCCAAGAGAGACAATACAGCCACCAGCCAGAGGCACCTCCAGGGAACAGGACCTTCCCTTTTGGGACCCTACAGCTGACTAAGGGGAACTCAGACTATGAGCTCCCTACCCGCCAGCCTTCCCAGGTGCTGCTGGCACGGTGTTCCCAGGAGAACGGTGCCAACTCAGAGGCTGAGAGACACAGACCCAGCTTGGGCTCTCTGTGGGTGAATTGGGACCCGAACTCCTCTCCCTGGTGGGGATACAGTTTGAACTCTGGGACCCAGAAGTTGGACCTGCAGACCAGATCCCATGCACCAAGGTCTAGCATTGCCCAGGGCACAGAAGGGATGTACATGCACAGCCTACTGAGGTGTGTGTGCCTCCAGGGGCAGATCAGCATCCTAGAGGGCAACCCTCCTCCCAAAAGGAGGACGTACGCCCAGCATAGGTGGTGTTCCTGAACAGGGAACCTCCACGCTGACATCACAGTCCTGGGAGGCCTGGTGGCATGTGGTCTGGCCTGCTGAAAGAGGCCGAGGAGTAGCTGCGGAGTTGGGGAGGGTGGAAAGAAGCGAGGCCCGCTCCAGACTGCAGGTCTCAGACAGCCCCACCCCCACACGCAGACTTTTTGGTTGAGCGGGACCATTCCAGCCCCTTGCTGACAGCTTTTCCTGGAAGCATAGAACAGAACTTTGACCCCTGCTAAGGGCATTGGTGGTACCTGAGGGCAGGCTTACCCAACCGAGCTCCACCCAGAACAAGAGCTGATAAAAGGACACAAAAACAACAGCATAGCCTGTTCCTCCAAGCAAGCGCCACCTACTGACAGGGACGGTATCCTGCACAGCCTTTTCACGGCACAACACTGACTCATTATACAGGGAGTGGTCGAATCTCACCCACAGACACCACCTAACGGCTCAGAAACTACCCAAGGTCTGTGAATACCCAAACACACACCTAAAGGAAAGAAACAACAACTGATTGACATGGGAAGAAATCAGCAAAGGAACTCAGGAAATATGAAGAACCAAACAGAAAACACACCCCCAAAGAGGAACACCAGCCCCCTAGAAACGGAAACCAACACAAATCAGGCAATCAAAATGACAGAACAGGAATTTCTTATGTGGATCATAAGAACACTCACCGACCTGCAACAACAACTCAATAATCAACACAAAGAAACCACAAAAGGCCTCCAGGACCTAGAAGAAAAGATCACTAAAGAAATAGACACAATGAAGAAAAGTGTAACCAAACTCCTGGAAATGAAGAATCAATTCAAGGAACTACAAAATACAGTGGAAAGTCTCAAGAACAGGGTAGATCAAACAGAAGAAAGAAACTCAGAGATTGAAGATAACATCCTCCAACTAAATAAAACTGTCACAGAGATAGAGCAGAGAAACAAGAGAAAAGAACAAAGCCTACAAGAGATGTGGGATTATGTGAAGAAACCTAAGGTGAGGGTCATAGGGTTACCAGAAGGGGAAGAAGACAACACTCAAGGGTTGAACAAGCTATTTGAAGATATAATAGAGGAAAATTTCCCAGGCCTTGCTAAACATCTCGATATACAAGTTCAAGAAGGTCAGAGGACCCCTGGGAGATTCAATGCAAACAGGAAGACGTCACGACATGCAGTCATCAGACTGACCAAAGTATCAACTAAAGAGGCCCTTCTAAGAGCTGTAAGACAAAAGAAGTGAAAGCCATACAAAGGAAAGCCAATTCGAATAACACCAGACTTCTCTAATGAGACTTTACAAGCAAGGAGAGACTGGGGCCCCATTCTCACTCTTTTGAAACAAAACAATGCCCAGCCTAAAATACTATTCCCTGCAAAACTAAGCTTCGTATATGAAGGAGAATAAAAACATTCTCAGACAAGCAAAGTCTCAGAGAATTGATCAAGACAAGACCAGCCCTACAAGAAGTACTCAAAACAATGTTACACACGGAACACCGTAATAAAAACTCATGAATATAAAAACAACCAAAACCCAAAGATTAAAGGCCAGATAATACAATGGCTCAAGAGAGAAATCAAAGCAACAACATCCAATCCAACAAAATGAACAGTAATCTACCTTACCTATCAGTTCTCTCAATAAATGTGAATGGCTTAAACTCTCCACTCAAGAGACATAGGCTGGCTGAATGGATAAGAAAATACAGGCCAAGTATATGCTGTCTTCAAGAAACACATCTAACCTGCAAAGATGCACATAGACTAAAAGTAAAATGGTGAGATCAGTATTCTAGGCAAGTGGAAGCCAAAAGAAGGCTGGCATGGCAGTTCTAATTTCAGACGATTTAGTTTTTAAACCAACAAAAGTAGTGAAAGACAAAGAGGGTCATTATATAATGGTGAAGGGCACAGTTCAACAAGAGATAACAATTTTAAATATATATGCAACCAACTTAGGTGCACCTAGATTCATAAAGCAAACCTTACTGGAGCTAAGCAAATGGATTAATAGCAACTCTATAATCACCAGAGATTTCAACACCACACTGACGGCACGAGACAGATCCTCCAAACAGAAAATTAATAAAGAAATAATGGACTTAAACCAAACTCTAGAACAATAGGGTCTAACTGACATTTACAGAACATTCTACCCAAAATCCACTGAATATACGTTCTTCTCTTCAGCTCATGGGACATTCTCTAAGATTGACCATATCCTAGGACACAAAGTAAATCTCAAGAAATTTAAAAAAATAGAAATCATACCATGTATTTTCTCAGATCACACTGTAATAAAACTAGAAATCAACCTTAACAGAAACTCACATTTCTAAACAAAAACGTGGAAATTAAACAACCTCCTACTAAATGATTACTTCGTAAATGAAGAAATCAAGACGGAAATAAAAAAATTCTATGAAGAAAACGACAATGGAGAGACAAGTTATCAAATCCTCTGGGGCACAGCTAAAGTAGTCCTGAGAGGAAAGTTTATCTCCATAAATGCCTATACCCAAAAGACAAAAAGATCACAAATAGACAATCTAACGAAATGACTCAAAGAACTGGAAAAAGAAGAACAGACCAGCCCCAAACACAGCAGAAGAAGTGAAATCAACAAGATAAAATCAGAACTAAATGAAATTGAAAACAGGGAAGCTATTCAGGAGATTAATAAAACAAGAAGTTGGTTCTTTGAAAAAAATAAACAAAATTGACACACCATTGGCTAAGCTAACGAAAAGCAGAGAAGAGATATCTCATAAAAGCTCCATCAGGAACAAAAAAGGAGATATCAAAACTGATCCCAAAGAGATACAAGATATAATTTATGAAAACTACAAAAATCTTTATGCACACAAACTGGAAAATGTGGAGGAAATGGACAAATTTCTAGAAACACACAGCCTCCCTAGGCTCAACCAGGAAGAAATAGATTCCCTGAACAGACCAATCTCAAGAGCTGAAATAGAAACAGCAATTAAAAATCTCCCTAAAAAGAAAAGTCCCGGTCCAGATGGTTTCACACCTGAATTTTACCACACTTACAAAGAAGAACTAGTACGTATCTTGTAGAAACTATTCCACAACATCGAGAAGAACGGAAACCTCCCCGACACCTTTTATGAATCGAATATTACTGTGATATCAAAACCAGGAAAGGATGCAACAAAAAAGAAAACTACAGACCAATATCCCTAATGAATATAGATGCAAAAATTTTCAACAAAATCTTAGCTAACCGAATCCAGATGCTTATCAAGAAAATAATCCATCACAACCAAGTGGGCTTCATCCCAGGGATGCAGGGATGGTTCAACATACGTAAATCTATAAATGCAATTCACCACATAAACAGAAGCAAAAACAAAGACCACATGATTCTTTCAATAGATGCAGAAAAAGCTTTTGACAAAATTCAACACCCCTTCATGATATGAACACTTAAGAAAATAGGCATAGAAGGGACATACCTAAAAATGATACAAGCCATATATGACAGCCAACATCATACTGAATGGGGAAAAATTGAAATCATTCCCACTTAGAACTGGAACCAGACAGGCTGCCCACTATCTCCACTTCTGTTCAACATAGTGCTGGAAGTCTTGGCTACAGCAATCAGACAGGAAAATGGAATCAAAGGTATCCAAATAGGGGCAGAAGAGATCAAATTTTCACTGTTTGCTGATGAGATGATATTATATCTAGAAAACCCCAAAGATTCAACCAAGAAACTCCTGGAACTGATCAATGAATTTAGTAAAGTCTCAGGATACAAAATCAACACACAGAAATCAGAGGCATTCATATACGCCAACAACCACCTAATTGAGAACCAAATCAAAGACTCAATTCCCTTCACAATACCAACAAAGAAATTAAAGTACCTAGGAATATACTTAACAAAGGAGGTAAAAGACCTCTACAGGGAGAACTATGAACCACTGAGGAAGGAAATAGCAGAGGATGTAAACAGATGAAAATCCATACCATGCTCGTGGATCGGCAGACTCAACATCATCAAAATGTCTATACTACCCAAACTGATCTACAGATTCAATGCAATACCTATTAAAATCCTATCAGCATTCTTCACAAATATAGAAAAAATAATTTTACGCTCAACATGGAACCAAAGAAGACCCCGAATATCAAAAGCAATTCTAGGCAACAAAAACAAAATGGGAGGCATTAATATGCCAGATATCAAACTATACTACAAAGCTATAGTAATTAAATCAATATGGTATTGGCACAAAAATAGGAATATTGACCAGTGGAACAGATGTGAGAATCCTTTTATAAAACCATCCTCATATAGCCATCTAATCTTTGACAAAGCAGACAAACATACACTGGGGAAAAGAATCCCTTTTCAATAAATGGTGCTGGGAACACTGGATAGCCACCTGTAGAAGGCTAAAACAGGACCCATACCTTTCACCTCTCACAAAAACCAACTCACACTGGATAACAGACTTAAACCTAAGGTGTGAAACTATTAGAACTCTAGAGGAAAATGTTGGAAACACTCTCCTAGACATCGGCCTGGGCAAAGAGTTTATGAAGAAGTCCCCAAAGGCAATCACAGCAGCAACGAAAACAAATAAATGGAACATGATCAAACTACAAAGCTTCTGCACAGCCAAAGAAATAGTCATCAAAGTAAACAGACAACCTACAGAATGGGAGAAAATTTTTGCATCCTATGCATCCGATAAGGGACTGATAACTAGAATATACTTAGAACTCATGAAAATCAGGAAGAAAAAATCAAATAACCCTATTGAAAAGTGGGCAAAGGACTTGAACAGAAACTTTTCTAAAGAAGACAGAAGAATGGCCAACAGACATGAAAAAATGCTCAACATCTCTAATCATCAGGGAAATGCAAATCAAAACCACAATGAGATATCACTTAACTCCAGTGAGAATGGCCTTTATCAAAAAGTCTCCAAACAATAAATGCTGGCGTGGTTGCGGAGAGAGAGGAACACTCCTACACTGCTGGTGGGACTGCAAACTAGTTCAACCTCTGTGGAAAGCAATATGGAGATACCTTAAAGCGATACAGGTGAATCTACCATTTGATCCAGCAATCCCATTGCTGGGCATCTACCCAAAAGATCCAATGACACTCTACAAAAACGACACCTGCACTCGAATGTTTATAGCAGCACAATTCATAATTGCAAGGCTGTGGAAACAGCCCAAGTGCCCATCCATCCAAGAATGGATTAATAAAATGTGGTATATGTATACCATGGAGTACTATTCAGCTCTAAGAAACAATGGTGACATAGCACATCTTATATTTTCCTGGTTAGAGCTGGAACCCATACTATTAAGTGAAGTTTCCCAAGAATGGAAAAACAAGCACCACATATACTCATCAGCAAATTGGTATTAGCTGAACAGCACCTAAGTGGTCACATAGGTACTACAGTAATAGGGTGTTGGGCAGGTGGGAGGGGGGAGGGGGACGGGTATGTACATATATAGTGAGTGAGATGTGCACCATCTGGGGGATGGTCATGCTGGAGACTCAGACTTGTGGGGGGAGGGGGGAAAATGGGCATTTATTGAAACCTTAAAATCTATACCCCCACAATATGCTGAAATAAAAAATTAATAAATAAAAAATAAAACATAAATACGCAAAAAAATATATATATAAACTTAGAAACTAAAATAACAAATATACACTTGCAAGTATATCAAAATGTACATATTTATATAACATAGACGAGTATAAAACTATAAAAAAGAAAGCACAGGATTCCAGACAGTGGTTACCCTTAGGTGGTGGCAGGCCCAGGGATAAGAGTAAGGGTTACACCGGGATAATATATTAACACACATTATAAGTAAGGTCTAGTTTTATTTTGCAGTGGTGGGTTCATAGCTTCTTTTACATCATTAAAAATATATACACAGGAAAACACACTTTATGGTTGTGTTTGTTTTCACATGGCATGGGATAGCTATTATGTAGCAGTTTTAAAAAGGATATTCAACTTCAACTTTCAAAGCTATTTTTATTGCCAGAGTTATTGTTTAGGGAACATTTCTCTACCCAGCCTCACATAAGGCTGCCTCTGCTGGCCTAATTCCAGTGTCAGCATAGGACAGGTATAAAGAGGAAAGAATAGATGGCAGCTCATGCCACTATGGGACAAGCAGTCAGCTAATACTACCCTTGCCTAGGTCCTTGCTGCCATCTGCAGCCTCCTAGCCCTCAGGCTCCATAATGTGCTCTGACAGATTTAGTAAATATATAGGAACAGTCAGGGAGAGTACACAGATAATGCTACTCTTAGTAAAATCCACACTTGATGTTGGCCACTTACCCAATGTGCAACAAAGGTTTTAGAATAACCTCATGATTGAAGACTCAGGGGAATATGTAAAACTCCAGCCATGATAAGTTGTACAAAATATCATGGAGATAGGATCAGAATGGAACAGTAACTAATAGAAATTTAAACAGTTACAGTTTTCCTGTTTTAAAGAATACAGAAGGGTCAACATGTGGCCTTAAAAATGAGAGTACTACCACTGGAAAATTTATTTTATTGAAAGACCTTTTGAGAGATATTAATAGTATTAACAGAGTCAAACAGTACTTTCCCAAACTTTTTCCTGTACTGAACCCACAGGAAATGGTAATTTTACATGGTTTGCTAGGGAAAGTAGCAAGATCACTCATGGTTCAGGTGACTGGTCTGGGGGCTCTGGCCACAACAGCCACAGTTCACTGGTTGTGAAGACCTGAGTTTGACTTCTGGATGACCTTGTGGCCCTATACAACCAGAGAGAACTAAGGAAGATTCATCAACTACCCAAGTGTTGAAAGTATGCCCCCAACACAGAGCCCCTCACAAAAAGCTAGGAGATGTATTAGGAAAATAGATTTCAGGAAATCATTGTCTAATCATTAGCTGACCCCTAATCAGACCAGACTTTAGTGTCCCCACACAACAAAGAAAACACTTTACAGTATTAATGTAGAAAAGTCACTACACACAGCAGCCATATGAATAAGAAGATAACCTGGAGAGATAAGAAACATGGAGTTCCAAAGTTTACACATTAAATCATTTTAAATGATTTCAGTGTTTGACAAAAAATTATGACATGCGAAGACACAGTACAGATTATACACAGGAAAAATAGTCAATAGAAACTGTCCCTAAGCCCAGACGTTGGACTTCAGACAAATACTTTACATCAGCTATGATAAATATGTTCAAAAAACTGAAAGAAATGTCTAAAAAATTAAAGTATGACAACAAATGTCTCACAAAATAAAGAATTTCAAGATAATTAGACCTTATAAAAAAGGAACCAAACAAAAACACTGGGATTGAAAGGTACAATAACTGGAAGGAAATATTCGCTACAGGGGCTCAACAGCAGATAAGAACTGACAGAAAAAGAACCAGCAAATTCAAAGATACATTGAGATTATCCAGTATGAGGAACAGAAGGAAGAAATAAAGAAAAATGAACAGTCTGAGGCCTCTGGGATATCACCAAAGATTCCCATATCATGAGTCCCAAAGAACAGGAGAGAAAAAGAAGACTGTATGAAGAGATAATGGGACTGCCAGTTCCTGCTGCAACATGTAAAGAGCTTGAAAGTCCCATCCTCACAACAAGAAGTATGCTGAAAAAACTTAACATGGACAATTCTTCTTAGATACATCAGAAAATTGAGGTCACAGGGCTGTGTGTGCTGAACACTAGAGACACAGGGAATCATAGCTTACTAAGAGGAAATCCCTAGGAGCCAGTAACTGCTAGGAACACTTGAAGTGGTAACCATTTTCCAGAAGGTTAGTATTAACTTGCTTGAAGGGAAAAAAATTTCTGGGGGACCAGTTTTAGGGGGCCTTATGCTTTCATAAGTTTTACCTCCAGTAGCCCCCCCAGGTTGTCCTGGTGATGAGAAAAGTAGCATCACGAACCAAGCAAGGGGATGGGGAAAGCAACCATTTTAAGATATGTCCATGGGAAAAATAAGCATTTTGAAATATGCCCAGAGAATTGCTTTCCCTAAAAAAGGCCTTCCCTCAGGGGAAACTCAAAATTTCATCTGGCCTTGGGAAAGGGCAACTGCACAACTCAGTCTGCTCTATTATCCCCATCTCACATAAGACGAAGAAAAAGTATTAAAAACTATTCTGAAGGCCACATCCAAGGGATTCAGGCCTACTAAATAAATCTGAGATTTATCACAAGATTATAGAATGCTTCCTCTCCACAACACTTTATCACAACATCAACAGGGCTCCAGTGTAGCAATAGTAGATTACAACTAAGAGTTCCAAAATACAGACTCTATTTAAGAAGGAATTTCTAGGGAAACTAAAAGAAAACAGGGGAGGGGAAAAAAACCAAGAATACTAGGGGAAACTAAAGTCTCTGAAACCTACAGTTATAGGAAAACATTAAACCTAATTCCAAGCCGCATAAACATAAAACCTCACATTAAAGGCCCATTTGCCTCAGTTCTTATTACTCAGTATATGAAGCTGGGTTTTCAACAAAAAATTACAAGGCATTCTGAAAGGCAACAAAACAAAACAAAACCCAATCTAAAAGGGCAAAGCAAACATTGGAACCAGATTCATATGTGGCAGAGATTGTGGAATTATCAGATCATAAATTTATAATAACTATGATAAATATGCTAAGAGCTCTTATGGAAAAAGTGTATAATATGCAAGAACAGATGAGTAATGTAAGCAGAGATGTAAACTCTAAAAAAGACTCAAAAGGAAATGCCAGAACCATAATAGAAAAAGAAATGATAGCCAAAAACTTTCCATGTTTGATTTAAAACATTAATCTACATATCCAAGAAGCTCAATGAATTCCAAATAGGGTAACTCAGAGATTCACACTTACATCAGGACAAACTGCTGAAAGACAGAATCTTGAAAGCAACAGGAAAAAAAGAATTGTCCATTACAAGGAATTCTCAATAAAATTAGTAGCTGACTTCTCATTAGAAACCATAAAATGCCAGAAGCCACGTGAGGTGACATATTCAAACTGCTGAAAGAAAAAGACTATCAACCAAGAATTATATATCTAGCAAAATTATCCTTCAAAAATGAAAATTAAGATACTCCCTGATAAAAAATGAGAGAATTTGTCACTAGTGGACTTGCTCTGTAAGAAATACTAAAACGATTACTTCTACCTGAAATGAAACTCAATGAGAACTCAAATCCACATAAAGAAATAAACAATACCAGTAAACGCAATTACACTGGTAAACACAAAAGACAGTATGTTCTATTGGTAACTTTTTACTCCTATTTGATTTAAAAGGCAACTGTATAAAGCAATAATTATAAAACCTTGTTAATAGGCTCATAATGTTTAAAAATGTTAACTTGTAAGGCAAAAACAGCATAAAGGTGGGGAGAAGCTACATGGGAACAAACTTCTGCATACTTTATGTCAGGATTAATTTGAACTGAATTGTTTTAAGATGTTAATTGTGACCTCCCCAGGGTAACCACTAAGAAAATAACTCAAAAATATAGTAAAAGAAACAATAAGAATGATAAACAAAAAGTAAAAATAAAAAAATTTTTTAAATCCAGTTAACCCTCAAGAAGGCAGTAATGGAAGAATGGTGGAACAAAAAACACACAAGACATATAGAAAACAAATATCAAAATGGTAGACTTAAATCTTATCTGATCAGTAATTACATTAAATGTCAATACATATAAATGAATTAGACACTATAATCAAAAGGCAGAAATACATTATTGAAAAATAAACATGATTCAACTATATGCTGCCAAAGAGACTCACATTAGATATAAAAATATAAGTAAGTTGAAAACAAAAGGATGGAAAAAGATCTAACATCCAAATAGTAGCTAAAGGACAGCTATGTGACTATCAGAGAAAAAGAACTTAAAGACAAAAAATTTTACTAGGAAAAAAAAAAAAAGAGGTAAATTTTATAACAGCCAAACAGTTAAATAGGCAAAGGTAACAATTATGTATGCAATAGAATCCGAAAATACATAACTAAAACTGACAAAATTGAAGAGAGATATAATTCAGTAATAATTGACCCACTTCAATACTCCATTTTCAATAATGAACAAAGTAGACAGATCAACATGAAAGACTTAACACTACAAACCAACTTACCTTTACACATCTAATGCACACTCCACAAAACAGCACAATAATCAATCTTTTCAAGCATAAGTAGAATCCAAGATAAGCCATATGCTGGGATATAAAACAGTATTAGTGAACTTAAAAGGAATGAAATAGTACAAAGTATGTTTACCAATCACAATGTAGTTAAATTAGAATTACACAAAGGAATTTGAGAAATCTATACATATTTGGAAATTAAACATATTTCCAAAACACCTATCGGTTGAAGTTACTAAAAAAAGAATTTACAAGGGGAATGAAAAAGCATTTTAATCTGAATGAAAACAGAAATGCAACATGTCAAAAATGCATGAAATGCAGGTAACAATACTCAGAGTGAAATTTATAGGGTTAAATGCTTATATTAGTAAAAAAGAAAAATTTCAAATCAATAATCTAAGCATTCACTTTTAAAACATAGACAAAACTATCAAAGGCAAATGAATGAAAAAAATAAAGGAGAAATTAAACAAATGTAAAACAGAAAAACAATACAGAAAGTAAATTCAGAAAGTAGTTCTTTAAAAACATTAACAAAATCGACAAACCCTTAGAGAGACAAACCATTAGCATTAAAAAAAGAAAACAGACCACAAAAATCAGGAATGGAAGACAGATTACTACTGATCCCTTAGAAATTAAAAAGATTATAAGGAAGTATTTTGTACTTCATGCCAACAAATTCAACAACTTAGATAAAATGGACAAATTCCTAGAAAGTCACAAAGAACAAACTGACTCAAAAAGGAATCGAAAATCTGAAAATATCTATAACAAGCACAAAGACTGGGTAAGCAATTAAAATATCTTTCCACAAAGAAAAGACCAGGCCCAAATGGCTTCACTGGGGAATTTTACCAAATATTTAAAAGTAGTAATACTAATACTCCACAAAATCTCCCAGGAAGTAGAAGATGTAGATGTAAAAACAGCACTCATCTCATTCTAGAACATTCCCAACTCACTGTAGGAGGCAATGACACCCTGATAGCAAAGCCAGACAAAGCATCACAAGAAAGGAAAACTACAAGCCAATATCCCTTTGCAAAAACAGATGTAAAAATCCTCAATAAATTAGTGAACCAAAATTCAACAACAAATATAAAAAAGATTATAAACCATGATCAGGTGGGAATTACACTAGAAATGCAAGGTTGTTTTAACAGCTAAAGATCAAATAATGGAATACATTATATTAATAATATAAGGAACAAAAAACAGATGAACATCTCAATAAGTTAAAAAAAAAAAAGCCATGCTTTATCAAAACCCACATACCTTCATGATTAAAAATTCTTAGCAAGCTTAGAAGAGAAGGGAACTTCCTCAACCTGATAAAGAGCATTTGCAAAAAACCTATAGCAGATATCATACCTAATGGTGAAAGACTGAATTCTCTTCTGCTTAGAGAAGAAGGCACAGATCTCTGTTCTCACCTCTTTTCAACATAATACTGAAAGTGCAACCCAACCAAGAAATAAAAGGCATCCAGTTTGTAAAGAAAGTAGTAAAACTACGTTTATTGACAGGTGAGATGATCCTGTATATAGAAAAGCCAAAGAAATTCACAAAAAACTACTAGAATAAAAAAACCATCAAGGTCACAGCATAGAAGAATACAAAATCAATAACAAAAATCAAGTGTATTTCTAAATATGAGTAATAAACAATTTGGAAATAAAATTAACAGCACAACTCCATTAATGATAGCATTAAGAATTTTACAGTAAAGTATTTACAAATAAAATTAACATAAAAGCCACAAGACTTGCACCTAAAAATTATAAAACTTTGAAGGAAATTAAAGAGCTTTAAAAACACTTAGACATTTGATGTTCATAGATTGGAATACTCAAAACTGTCAGATGGCAATTCTCCCCTAGTGTATCTATAGATTCAAAGCAATCCCTATCAAAATTCAGGAAGTTTTTTCATATAAATTGATAAGCAGGTCCTAACATTTATATGAAAATGCAAAACACTTAGAATGGCCAAAACAGTTTTGAAAAAGAAATTTGGAGGACTTTTTCTCAGTTTCAAAACTTTCATAAAGCTGAAGTGATCAAGGCAACATAGTATTGGCAGAAAGAATAGCCATTGATCAATGGAACATAATTAAGAATCCAGAAATAAATCCTTATATTTATACTCCATTGATTTTTTAACAAACATACCAAGGCAATTCACTAGGAAACGATAGCCTGTTCAACAAATAAAACCAGTACTACTAGATAGTAGTAGTAGACCAAATGCAAAAAGATAACCTTAGACCCTCTGCCTCCTCAAATCATACACAAAAGTTAACTCAAAATGAATCACAGATTGAAAAATTTGAGACTTTGTTTAGGCAAATATTTCTCAGGTAAAACACCAAAAGCACTATTCACAAAAGGAAAACCTCATACACTGAACCTGATCAAAATTCGCAAATATTTCACTTCAAAGACACCATTAAGGAAACGAAAAGACAAGACTGGGAGACAATGTTTACAACGCACATACCAAGTAAGGAACTTGTATGCACAATTTACAGAAACCCTTACAACTCAGTAAGAAGAAGAAAAATGGCCAGATCAAAGAATGGACAAATGTATGAACATTTTACCAAATAAGGTATAAGAATGGCTAATAAGTGAATGAAAAGATGCTCAACATCCATTAGTCACTGAGAAAATGCAAATGTTTAAAGCAGCATTAGCCTTGATGCCCAAAAAGTGGAAAGAACTTAAATATGCATCAACTGGTAAACTGACAAAAATGTGTTTTATCCATATAATATAATACTATCCAGCAATAAAAAAGAACAGAATACTGACACATTCTATGTCATGGATTAAACTCAAACACATTCTTCTATTAGCAGATGAAATAAGTTAGACACATGAGACCATATATTGTATGCTACCTTTATATAAAATATTCATAAAAGGCAAATTTATGAACAGAAAGTAGATGAGTGGTCTACTGGGGATTGTAGGAGGTGGAGACACGGATTGACTATAAATAGTCAGGAGGGATCTTATTACAGGTGGAAGGTGATTGAAAATATTCTAAAACGTTTATGGGATGGTTACACCACTCAACAAAGCCACTAAAAATCATTGAATTGTCTTAAAATAGGTAAATTTTATGATATATAAAATATACCACAATAAAGTTGTTTGACAAAAACTAAAGAAATTGCTAAAAAATTTTAATCTCCATCATTGCATGTTGCATGAAGGCTGTACAGTATTCCACTGAATGAATACACAGCGTTTATTCACTTATTCTTTTCATTGGGCATTTTTGTTGCTTCCGAGATTTTTGCTACTGTGAACACTACTGGCATGAAGATCATACACATGTTCCCAGTATATAGTATATATAAGGGTACATATACTGCTCAGGTGTAGAGTATATGAACTTTTAATTTTATGATATAATATCAACCTGGTTTTCCAAGCTGATAGAACAATTTATGTAGTAATGCTCACACTGGTGATATGTCAAATACTGTGGATCCACATCCTTTCCATCCAACTCTCGGTTTGAGAATTAAACCAAGATGTAGATGCAATCTAGCCCATTCACTTTAACTGCTATATAATGTTTTGCTGTATGAATAATCCACAGTTTACTCTTTTCACATACATAATTCAGGTTTTTTTTTTCACTTTTAACTATGCTACAATGAACATTTCTGTATAGACACCACTTCATACCTACTAGGATGGCTACAGTAAAAGAAAATGGAAAATAAGTTTTGGCAAGGATGCAGAAAAATTCGGACCCTCATACATTTCTGGTAGGAATGTAAGATGGTGCAGCTACTGCAGAAAACAGTTTGGCAGTTCCTCATAAAACTAAACACTGAATTACCGTATGACTGAGCAATTTTACTCCTAGGTATATGTGTAAAATAATTGAAAACAGGGACTCAAACAGATAATTATAAGCCAATATTCATTGCAGCAAATATTCAAAAGGTAGAAACAACCCAAGTGTCCTCAATACATGAATGAATACATGAAATGTGGTATATGCATAGACTGGAATACTGTTCAGCCAAAAAAGGAATTAAATTCTGATATATGTCATAATATAGATGAACCTTGAAAGCATAAAAATAAAATTATGAAAAAAGCCAGACATAAAAGGACATATATTGTATAATTCTACTTTTATGAAATACATAGAATTGGCCAAAATCATTGAGACAGAAAGTAGATGAGAAGTTACCAAGGTCTGGGGGAGGAGGAAATAGGGAATTATTCCTTAATGTTTTTACAGAGTTTGCGTTTGAAGTGAAGAAATCATCTTATAGTGGTGATGGCTATATAACATCGTGAATTTAATTAATGTCACTGAAGTGTACACTTAAAAATGGTTAAAATGACAGATTTTATGCTATGTATATGTGTATTTTATCACAATAAAACAATTTACAACTACTAATGGAGTCATGTCAAAAGGTCACAAGATCCAAATTAAAGGTGTCTCAGCTGGCCAAAGATGTGACAATTTGAGTATCAATAAAAACTAGCGACTGACATGAATTAAGCACCCCAAGTATTCTTTTAAAAACTCAAGTTATTACTAATACTAAATTTTTAAGAAATCATCGGTCACCAGTGTAGTCTACTGGGGTTTTATGGCAGATTAAAGACAGCTGCAGACTGTTTTCTATCCCTCCCCTTATATCCAAGCTAGCCTTAGTGACTTACTTCACCAATAGAATGTAACTGAACTGATGATCTGAGACTCCAAGGCTAGGACACAAGAAGCTTTTCAGTTAACACACCTTCAGCTCTTGAAACATTCTCTTATAGAACTCTAAGCTGCTGTGGAGAAAGTCCAACCACTCTGGACCACCATGATGGAAAGAACATGTATAGGCTCTCTCATAGATGGTACCAGGTGAGCCCCACCCTTCTAATCATCCCCACCCAAAGTGCCAGGTGCGAGTGAAGTCATCTTGGACCATCCAGACCAGCCCATTCACCAGCTAAATACTTTCTGCCACATAGATACAATTTCCCGATTAAGCCCTCCAAAATTCATGATCTATCAAATCATGATATATAATTAAGCAATTATTTTAAGCCCCTTGATTTTGAGGGTAATGTTATGCAGCTGTAGATAACCAAGCAGGTCTCAGTTCATTCCTCTGAAAATTAATAAAGAAAAAAAATCAAGAATTTATCCTG
Source organism: Microcebus murinus (assembly GCF_040939455.1). NCBI lineage: Eukaryota > Metazoa > Chordata > Mammalia > Primates > Cheirogaleidae > Microcebus > Microcebus murinus. Next base: position 23,545,550 of record NC_134122.1, on the reverse strand, counting down.
TCCTTCAGTACAAACCATTTTAGGGTAACTACACAGTTAACGCAGGTTAGTTCCATAAAGAGTTCTTAATAAAAGCATAAGGAATGATATAATTAGAAACGTACTGTTTTACAACCCCTGAAGAAATCACGGTTCTAGGCAACAGTCATCAGTGGATACTAAAACCTCAGGTAGGTAGGTTATAACAGAGGGATCAGGCTCATACCACCTGAACACAGAGCCATAAATTGAACAAATCAACTGTATGAAATAAAAAGGGGAGACCATTACACAATGAAAGAAGCTTGGGAGACATAACAAGCAAATAAAATGTGGGGACCTTATTTATATCCTGACTGAAAGCAACTGTAAAAAGCCATCTTTGGAGACAACTGGAGAAATCGGAATATAGATGCAAAATTAAATATTAAAGAATTATCATTAATTTCTTTAGGCATGATAATGGAATACTGTACATTTTTAAAAATAAGTACTTATCAGACAGAAATACAAACTCAGTTAAAATCCCTGATGATCTCTGGTCCTGCTTTAAAATTCCCCAGAAAAACAAAACAAAACATCCCTACTAAATCGCTGGAACTATAGTAAGATTGCCAAAATGCTGGTAACTGTCAAGGCTGGATGGTAGGTACACAGGGTTCACTGTATTATTCTCTTTACTTTTATGAAGTTTAAAAATGTCTGTGCTAAAAATATCTTAAATGTTCAGTTATTGATTAGAACTGAATTTATGGATTAATGTGTGACAACGGCCATCTTTGTAACATTGATACTTTCCATCATGAATGTCATACATCAGTGCATTTATTTTACTCTGTAGAAGCCTTGAATGCTCATTGTTAAACTAAACCTTCAGTAACATGTATTTTGCTATCATAGGTATACTCTTTAAAATATTCCAACTATTTGTTAATAGGATACATGGTGTATTTTCAGACATATTTTGGGTACAATTATTTCTTTGTGGGAAGAAATTTTTTATTCCACAACAGAAAAGCTAAAAGGGGAAAGAAACAATTTCACTTCCAAATTTACATTTAAACAAAATTTTTAGAGACAACTCCATTCCACAAAATGAAGTATCCTTTTGCTTCTATATCATTACAAGGAACTGCTTACATTCCAGGTGCATTCATAAGGCATGCACGATGGAACAAAGGTCATGTGTAGTTGAAAGGACAGAGGTAAAAAATGATAGAAAAGTCATTTTTAAGAGTTGACTTCTGTAGAACCAATCTATTATTTCCCTGGCCAGCCCAGGGCAAATATTACAAGAAAGAAATTACAGAAGACATGGCACCACTTTATGTAGCATTTCTTCTAGTTCCTTCTTGTCACTTCTCAATGTGATATTAAGTTTGATTCTGTGCCAAGGTCTTTTTACTCCATTCATAGGTCCGACCCAATGCAAAAGGTTTAAGAATTACCCAAGGAGCTATAGTAGCTAACTTAAAATTCTTCCAGAACTCCAAGTTTGGAAAACAGCCATAGTAGATACTGGCTCCATGGATAAGTGACGTTTTCTGTTGGGTTTTTAAATATTAATTTATTGGAGTCCATTATTTAACTTTTACTTGACAAGAGATATATTGGTTTCCTAGGGCTGTCATAACAAATGCCAAACTTAATGACTTAAAACAACAGATATTTATTATCTTACAATTCTTAAAGCCCAAACTGCAAGATCAAGGTGTCAGCAGAGTTGGTTCCTTCTCACGGGCTCAAAAGAAGAATCCGTTCCATGCCTCTCCCCTAGCTTCTGGTGATTGCCAGCAATCTTCAGCATTGTTTGGCTTGTGGCAGCCTAACTCCAATCTCTGCTTCCATCTGCATGTGGCACTCTCCCTTACAGCCCACCCTAATCCTGTATGACCCAATATAACTTTATTACACCTGTACAAAACCCTATTTCTAAATAAAGTCACATTGACAGGTCCCAAGTGGACATGAACTTTGAAGGGACACTATTCAACTTAGTACAGGAGAAATGCTTACCAAACAAGTATGTAAAAAAATAAGAGAATGAACAGTTCTTATATATTAGCTTAGATAACTGTAATTAAATCAGTAAAGTCACTGTCAGTGGTAAACATTTAGAAGGCTGATGAGCAAATCCAAACTCTTGTATATGACATCCATTTGACACGCTAAATGAATAAACAGTTCTCTACAGTTCTCTTCCCTTTGCTTCTCAAAGGGAAGTCTGTAGGGTAGGCTATCAGAGGGCACACTGGAACTCTCTAGCATAAATCTGAAGCTACAGTCTATAGGCAGAATTTCCTCCCACATTTTACCATAACCAACAAGAATCAAAGCAGTACCTTCACCACTTTGCTTGGAAATCTCCTCAGCTAAATATCCAAGTTCATCATTTACAAGTTCTGCTTTCCATAGAACTGTAGGACACAATTCAGCCAAAGTTTCTGCCACCACATAACAAGGATCCTCTTTCCCCCCGTTTCCAACAAGCAGCTCCTAGTTTCCTTCAGAGACCTCACCAGTGGAGTCTTTAACATCCATATTTCTACCAACAGTGTGTTCAACACAATGTAGGTTTTTATCAACCATGCAACCTCAAAACTATTCAAGCCTCTCCCCGCTGACCTTTCTAAAGCCACTTCCACATATTTAGATATTTGTTACAGCAGCATTACACTTCCAGGTTCCAAAATCTGTTTTAGTTTTCTATTGCAACTGGTATATAGTAAAAACTACATTAACTTTATCAAGTATTATTTTAATAATATAGTTATCAATTTTTTATTGTAGTAAAATACATATAAGAATTACCATATTCACCATTTTTAAAGTATATAGTTGAGTAATACTAAATACATTCGTAGTATAATCATCATCCCCATCCATCTCCAGAACTCTTTTAAGCAATACATTGTAACACACACCAAAATGAAATAGGAATATTTACCTTCAAAACATGGAGACCTGGTAAAGGATAAACAACTCAATTGTGACTGGCATATGCAGCTCTTACATGATGTTGAAGGTGTTAGATTCTATCATTATATAGATAGGAGACAGTCTTAACAGAAAGATGAGATCATTCATGGTACCAGTTGCCAAAAAGAAGATAGAGCTTCAGAAGTGAAGCAAGCACCATGAAGGGGATCTGTAGAGGGGAGATAAAAGATGACAGTCTGTGGACTTTGAGGAGATGAGGGACCCCTAAGATCCATGTGCAGGACTGTTAAAAGTGCTCTGTTATCTTGAGAAGGTAAAAAGAAAGCTAAGAAAATCCTCAGTAGGCAACCGCTAATGCTGGGCCACACATGTGTGTTTAAACCTGCACAAAAGTGCCCAGGCTGGGGACATGAGTGGGATCTAAAATCATGCCCTAGCAACCAGGCACCCTGACTTGGGGCTGGTTCAGCTTGGTTAAGGAGGCATGTGCCTAGAGGTGACACCTCTTTGTAATTTGTCAGCCCAGAGAGAACATACGTTCAACTGGGGAACCTCATTTCATTCTGAAATGAGAAAAGGCACTTATGGTGCAAATATTATGACAGTCCCAACTACGTGAAGATAAATATGCCATAGCTCTAAAGTTAGAATGCCTAAATTCATGACTCACAGTACTCTCTGGGTTTTCTTCCCTTCACTACTCTGCAATATTCAGTAAAGATGTCTTTAAACAGGACAGCATTGTGTCAGTTATACTTATGTTGTCTATTCTTGGGCCAAAGCATTAAAAGAGGAGCAGCATCCAGTCTCCCAAAATATAAACATGGCGGGAGCAACTGTAATTAGCAGAAAACCTCTGCAAGATATTGAGACCCGGAGACTGACTCTAAGCTGCCCGGTACAGGTGCACTCTCTGCCTACAGGAGCTGAACTAGAATATCTGGGCTTGATCTTCATTAGGAAAATAGTAAGCCATTGGAAATGAACAGGTACACAGGGCATACTCACGGAAGGCAAATATTTAGAGAAGCACCAACAATCTACTTCCAGAGGAAGAAGAAAGTATCTCGGGAAAGAACATGGAAAATAATCTAAACATCATGAATAACTTAAAGAAACTAGAAACTCCTTCTAGACAGCTCTTTTAACTGTGAACAAAATATGGAAGTATATTTTGAAATTACTGCAAAAGTCTATGATATAAAGCTGTATGAAGTGAAATCACGTTTTGTCTTACAAAACCTTAACCCTTTAAAGGAAGAAGTTGTTTTACCTAAAATATCCAGAAATTCCTGATAGCCCAAATTATAACCTCCATGGTATTAAAACCATCACCAAAAACAAAATAAAAACATATTTCTAATAGATACAGTATAAGACCCAATCTTGTACATCTTCAAGTATCACTGGCCTTATATTACATGATCACTTATAATAATTTGGGTGGATGCTAATGTATGAGTCTTATTTCTACCAAGTATCTTTTTAAAGTTCTCAGTTTTAAAATAAGTGGTTCCATTATTTCACTAGCTACTCAATCTGACAAGAAAAATATTTCCCCATAGTTTATTTTATTAATATTACTGGCTAATGAAAAATTGTAACTTTATTTACCCCCATTTCCCTAAGGGAAAAAATTTCCACACAGAGAGGAAAGAGTGAGCACATGTATTTTGATAATTTTACTAGAGAATTTTATAGATGTACCACTGGTAAGTAACCTATGTATCTGACAGCTTCCCTACTTCTAAAGTGATGAAATAATGGGTATGAAAAACTATACAAGCAGGCAAAAATTTGCTCTAAAGAAATTTTGTTAAAAATCAGAATTACTAGATATGGCAATATCTTACTAATCTCCATTTCACTTCACAAATGATGTATGTGTTAAAATGTCTGATAGTGATAAGAATTATAAAGCCAAATAAGGTAGGATAAAGGGATAAAGAGACACATAGAGGGGCAATTTTTGGATGGTCAGGGAAGTGAAAGGTTGGCTGTGAGAGCTGAAATATGACACAAAGGAAGGAACAAGTCACTACATGTGGAAGAACACTGCAGGCAGAGGGACCCAGCAGGTGCAAAGGATCTGAGACTAAATCATGAAGATACTCTTCAGTGTTTTGTGGGGGTGGAGAATTTGTTCTTTGGGGGTTTTTTGTTTGTTTGAGATAGGGTCTCACTCTGTCTTCCTAGGTAGAGTGCAGTGGCATTATCACAGCTCATTGCAACCTCAACCTCTTGGGCTCAAGCGATCCTCCTGCCTCAGCCTCTCCATTAGCTTGGACTACAGGTGGGTACCACCACACTCAGCTAATTTTTTTTATTTTCAGTAGAGACAAGGTCTTGCTCTTGCTCAGGCTGGTCTCAAACTCTTGATCTCAAGGAATCCTCCCAGCTTGGCCGCCCACAGTGCTAGGATTAGAGGCATGAGCCACCACTCCTGGCCATTAACTCAGTAGCTCTATAAAGTAAGAATAAATTACCTAAAAGTCATATTTACATTTCAAAATAATTATTTAAGTCTTATACTTTGAAATATAAGCATCTATTATAGTCCATAAGATTGACTTATTTCTCCAGTTGAAGAGTCTAAAAATATTCCTCTAAAACATATAAAAGGAACTATTTACTGTTGTCTTTTGGATGAGGTCTATTTGCCCAAGCAGGACTAGTTGTTTAAATTATTCAAATGATACTGGTATTTAATAGGCTCTATGCATCAAAGATGGTTGACAATCATTAACCTTTTAGGGCTATAGTAATTTGTGCAATTAACTTGGGGGAAATTATTTTTTTCGGTCACGTAATTAATTGTTCATGCCTTTTTAAAGGCTTCTTGTACCTGAACTAAAAGTGACATGAAAATACCAAGACCACAGAGTTTAAGATCAGGCTCTCAAAATATAGAGTACAATTAGCCAGACACTTTTTAAGTGTCTCAAATACGCATAAAATCCGATTACATGGAGGCCAAAAAAAGATGGCCAAAGTCCCTCCACCACAAGCTTTGTAAGTAACCAAACACTATCACAAGGCATATCTTTTTATCCTTTTTTCAACTGGAAAAAAAAAAAAAACTCATCCAATTTCTAAGTTATTTTTAAATGGCATTTTTTAGCTGAAATATAAGAATTTAAGAATATTAGTAAAATGAGAGAGTAGGTGACTTACTATTAATATCACCATGGGTGTTCACAAGTTCGGGATAAAGTGAGAAGATGGAAAGGCATTCTTTCTCTTTACCCAAAATAAGCTGCATAAATCAAAGAATATAGGTTGATCAAGAGTAAACAAATATACAAGACAGAAATCTACTGAATTAAAAACTAATTCACCGGAATCTCTTGGGCAACTACCACTCAATGAATCAGATGCTGCAGAAAATACCAAAAAACATTCCTGTTGTGAAAAACTAGATTGCAATGTTTTTATTCTTCTATAAGTTTTGTCAATATTTCCAGTAGTTTCCCCAAAATATAATTTTATCAGTATAGTCAGGAAAAAGCAGTATCGCTTTTTCTATTTGTACTCAAGTATATTATTCAAAAATTAGCATAAAATTATCTTAAAAATCAGGATAATTAAGATTGCAAATATTTCAAAATGCTGCAACAGATTATGGCAGTCAAAACACAGGGTAATACCTGGCACAATGTAAGCAGCCCACTGACCTAGGCTATTTTGGTGAGGAAGTATACTAGGTAGAACCAAGTGCCCAGCATTTATCATTTTTCACCTACATGACAGGCAATTTCATGTGGTTCAATCCACACAGTTGTAGTTAATGACACCACTCTAGAGTCAGATATGTAGTTCAAATCCTGGTGTTACCACTAGCTGTGTGATTTAGAACATGATATTTTAAATAATCTAAGCCTAAATTTCATTGTCCTTACAATGGGGATAACAACATGCACTGCGTAGGTTTTTCCTGTGCAGATAATGCAGGTAAGGTAATTAGTTCTGTCTGGGACAGAGTAGGGTACCAATAAATGTTAGTTATAAACTTCTAGTTTTAGAGACAAATGTAACTATTAAGTTTTAACTGCTTTTTTGTGCAAATTTATGGTTTTATACCTCTAAAATGCTAGTAGGTATCATTCAAAAATGTCAACTAAAATTTTTAAAGATAATTTCTATGTAAGATAATGGCACTGCATAGACTGGTACCACCACCCTTAATTAAATTCAGGTTCTCTAACCATGACTGAGCTCTTAATGCAGCCCAATTACCCATGTTTCATGCTGTCTCGAATTTCTACCATATTCATCAATGATCTTTTTTCCACCCTTTTCCTACTTCAGGACTGCCGTCTCTCTCCTAACCCAGCAAAGAATGTTTTTTCTCATTTCACAGAGAGGACAGAAGCCAGCAAGTTACCCCTGTTACTGCTGCCACCAAACTACAAAAGTCCCTTGTGTTCACGCACCCTTCTTGCCTTCCTCAAGGGAAGTAAAGGTGTTTTCCTTCTTTCAAAGCTTATCCTCTGGATCACACTTTCCATCTCTCGAGAAATAATACTCCTAGAATCTTTCTCAAATATTCTTCAATGCCCCGCTTCTCAAAATTAAACATGCTCTAATCTAGTACCATCTGCCTTAAAGAAAAGTTTTGTCTTGACCCCCATCTCTCTCCAGTCACACTCCTCCCTTTCCCGCCCCTCCCCCTCCATCTTAGAGTCACAGTTAGCCTTTGAAAGTCCTTCAAAGGCTTTCACTGTCACTGCTTTGTTCCTTGTCACTCAGTAGCCCATGGACACCACTGCAGATGCTCTTGCTTCAAAGGTCACCAATGGCTTCTTTCTGCTACACCTCAAGTTCATGTCTCAGTTCCTAGCCGAGACGACTCATCAGCATATAGTGCAATATAAACTCTGCCTCCCCATCAACCCAAATTGTGTACCACCAAGTCCTCCAAATGATCACTCTACTCCCAACTCACTCGTGGCCACTCCTCCTTAGTGTCTCTTGAGAACACACATTTCTGCCTGCCCCTTTAACACTAAAGTTCCTTCACCGATTTTCTTCTTACTGTGTACTCCCCCTGAGTAACGTTAATCACACTCCTGACTTCAATTACCATCCATAAGCACATAACTCCTGTAGCTGACACAGCAAATTGCCTAACCAAAATCCATTTTTCCCTCCTTTATTAACAGAACCCTGATTTTGTTTTGAACAGCAATGTGCTGGTTTAAAAACAAGAACCATGAAAGCTTGATTTCTCAGGTTTCCTTACAGCTAAAGATGGCTCTGTGACAGTTCTGGTCACAGAAATGTAAATGAAAATCTAATGGGTACAATTTCTCTGAAAGCTATTGTTTTCTGATAACAAGGGATAAACACCTAACATACCCTTCTCCCTTGCCTGTCAGAATCACAGATGTAATTTCTAAAGGTGCAGCAGCGACCCTGTTATCATGAAGTCAAAGCCATACTCTACAGTAAACTGGGATGGTAGAAAGAGCCTGCCTGGCTCTTTAATGGTGTAACTACCACACACACAACCTGAAGCTGAAAAAGTTGAAGTTTTAAGCTTGCTCTCTTTAAGTTACTTAGTTGAGCAATTGTTCCTCTGAACTTGTGTTACCTGCAGCTTGAATACAATCCCCACTAATACCAAAGTTGGCCAAACTGAACAGCCATCTCCTGAAACACACATTGTAGGTCTGAATATCTAAGTACTATTCTGCAAATACTGCAATTTCAAGGCAGCTAAAACTGATAGCTTTTTCTGTAACTCTTAAAACATTATGTAAGAGGCAAAGATTATAACTCTTTGATCACTATGAACCACTTAACTTCAAAACATTACATCATGAGACACTAGCAAGAATTCTTCACAATAAAGTAATGTTCTATTGTATGAGTCCATTTTGTTACCCATCATATGCCATTTCCATTAGGTACATAGTAATATCTTTACAATACTGCAGACATTCACCTATTAAAAAACCCTACATGTACATATTATAAGTCAAATCCCAAGATAAACATCATTTTAGGAACATTTTCTTCTGATTATAAAAACAATCTACACTAATGGAAATCTTAAAATTCAAACTATTAATAGAAGTTTAAAAAGGTAATAAAAATTGTCATCCCACATCCCAAAGTTACATTTTTGTTATTAGTATATTGCTTTTCAATATTTAATGCAAGTTCAATATCCCTTATCCAGTGCTTAGGACCAGAGTGTTTCAGATTTTGGCTTCTTTCAGATTTTGGCTTCTTCCAGATTTTGGAATATGTGCATTATACTTACTGACTGAGCATCCCAAATCCAAAACTCTGAAATGCTCCAATGAGCACTTCCTTTGAGCAAGTCGGCAAACAGTTCCGGATTTGGGATGCTCAGCCTGTGAGTATACAGTATGTGAGTATTATAAATGACATGTAAGTTCTTTATGCTTTTCATTTATTGCTTATATGGTAAAGTTTTTCCAAGTCATTATTCTTTGACGTTTCCTGATTCAAGATCAGGTCCATCTAATTTTTTCTCCCTCCCAAATCCCACGAAATAGGAGAACACATACATAATGAGAAAAAATCCACAGCAATACTAAATATCTATGAAACCAACAGACCATGTTCTATCTACAAGGTCTTTTCATATCCTGTTCTCTGCATGGAACACTATTCTTCCCATTCTTCATCACCTAGTCCTTCTTTCTTTTCCTTTGTATCTGAGGTCAACTGTCACTTGTCCCAATTAGACTTCCATGACAATCTCTCAGTAAGTTAGCCTTTCCATATGCCCCCACAGGACAATTCAACTTTTCCTCACAAAACATGTACTTTGTATGTGTAAATTAACTGTTTAATGCCTGTCTCCCCCATAAAACTATATATAAACTCCATCATGATAGGCTTTGTGTTCACCATTTTCTCTAATGCCCAGCACAATGCCCTCCACAACAAACAGAACAGACAAATTTCCTGAAAAATCTAAAATTGATGGGAACGATCCAAACCTAAAGAAATATAAGGAACCTGTGTCAGCTGAAGTTTCCCCAGCAGCAGCTCAGAATGATCCCACTATTGGTGCAGTGCAGGCTAGGAAGAGCCAACCCCAGAAAATTGGCCAAGTAACTAACTAGACACTAGAAGAGCTGACCTAGTTCCTCTACTTCCCTGTTTGACTTGAATGTTTGCTCCAGGGAAAGCATGGGAGGTCAGTGGGCATGACAGGGGCTCTCTTACAGAGGGGTCCCAACAGAGAAGACAACAGAGCCCAATTAGGGACAAGCTAAGTAGGTCAGAGCTCCTACAGAACAAGGAAGCTAAATGATGCCCCCACCTCCCCTTGCCCTGAAAAGTCCTTGGAAGTTGAGCCCCTCTATTAGAACCTGCATTCACCACAAGGTGAAGAAGGACTCTCACTTGAGCTAAGGCAATACACTCAGTTGTAGATCTTTACCTACAAATGTGAAGAGAAATGTAGCAAACACCAAACCTTTGAGGTAAACAAACAGCAGAAAGAGGCATTCAACTGAACAATGAGAAAATACAGCATCGAGGTTAAGAAGATGGGCTTTGGAATCAGACAGACAGGCTCTGAATCCCAACCCAGACTTTAGTGTTGCTCTGTGTGTGTGTATACTCCTGATCCCTCAGTAAACAGTTGCTACAGTAAGCAGAAGAAAACTTTAAAATGAAGATATTCAGAAATTTCAAGAGATAACACACCCACAGAAAAAAGGACAGCACATCTGAGCACAAATGTCTACCTCCCCTCTCACCCAAGGTCTCATGAACTGACAGAAGAGACTTGTTTGTAAGTAAAATTAAAGAATTCTGGAACACAAAAAATGGTGCCATCAGCAAACCGTATGTTTTATGGAGTGTCTAGAAGACAGAAAATATGTAGGACAAAAAATATGAGCAACTTTTAGAAGACAGAGCATTGTCAATTATAGCCCCAAACAGATCAGTGTAAGAACAGTTCTCAAGAAGTCCAAAAAGAAGCTCAGAGTCAACAAATACAAGGAAGAGACGGTCAATGAGAACTTGATTTAAAAAGAGTGTGGAACAGCTGGGCTAGTAAGCACCCCACATACATCCCCTGCCCTTAGTGAGGCAGTGAAAAGAGAAACCTACAATCGATGAGTTATCTGTGGAGAGCTCCAAGTGCGCATCTTAGGGCTAGAGATAGAACAGGGAAAGGGAACACCTAACCTCTAGGACAGACATAAGGGAAGGGGTGAGAAGGGAGAGGGCATGAAAAACAGCAGCCCTGGCTGGGAACAGGACACTGATTTACCTCATAGCAAATTCCCTCTACACTGGCAATCTGGAGGGAAGCCAACTGCTTACTGATTCCCCACCCAGTCAGCACCCTACAGGGAAACTTGGCAAGTAACACGTCCCAGAAGCCACAGAGCCTGAAGTGAATCCTCCCATTCATGGAAAGAGATAACCAGAAAATACATATAACTAGAGAGAAGACATGTGATAGCTACCAGTGTTAATTAACCTAGTCAATTATTAATAAATATGAGCAGTCAGGCAAGGATCATCAGGCCTTGAAGACCTGAAAGCATGGGAGAGAAGGAAAAGATGAATACATACAACCACTAACCACTAAAGAAACAACCATAATCAAATAATCTGAAGATAAGTTTTTAAAAATTCTAATTTGTATCCTCAGAGAGATTTAAGAGCTATATATCCATTGTTGAACAGAACCCTAGAAAAAAGAATTTGTCAGGAATAAAGTATTTTTGCAAATTAAAAGTATTGCTAAAATAAAATTTTCAAAGCAGAGGTGAATGTTAGAATAGATGACAGAGAGTTGGCAACATGGAAATTAAAATTAAGAAGATTACAAATATAGAGAAGAAATAAAGATTTAAGAAACAGAGCACAACGTTGAGAAGTAAAAAACAGATCTAGGAAGGTCCAAGAGGAATTTCTGCATAAGGAAATAGGGACAATAGGAGGAGAAAACAGCGGGGGAAAAAAACAGAATAAAATTTAATTAGGCCAAATAATATTGAATTTAATAATAGTATATGCATCTTTCTATGTGTGCCCAAATTATTACCTTAGCATAAATTTATACAAGTAGAATAGCTGAGTCACAGTGTGCACTCATTTCCTATTTGCATTTTGAGACATGTTATTAGGCTGTCCTCCAGAACAGTTAGACAAATCTACATTCCCACCCACGTTGTATAACCTTCCTGCCAAAATAGCAATCTCTTTAACCTTGTCAATCTTTTTAACCTCTGTCAATCTAATAGGAAAACATGACCCCTATTGTTCTTATATTTCTTAGATAACCACTGTTCATATTTTATTAATATTTCTACTTTGCGAATTGCCTATTCATGTCCCTGGCTATCCCATTGATAAATAAGAGTATTCTTAGCGATTTTTTAAGAGTTCATTTAAGAGATACTGCCTTTTGTGATACAGGTTGCTAATGTTTTCCCAATTTGTGGTTTGTCTTTCACCCATGTTTATAAAGTTTGTCATTAAAAAGTTCTAAATTTGGAGATGTAGAATTTTTTAACAGTTCTAGGTAGTTTGGAGATTCCATATTCATAATTAGAAGTCTTTTTCCACCCTGAAAGTATAAAAATTTTCAGCTTCTTTTCTAATACCTTAACTGTTCCATTTTTATATTTAAATACTTGATCCATCTGGGTTTTTCTTGATGCAAACACTTCAGTAAGAAGCCAAATTATTTTTCCCCACATTCTAGCTGGTCATTCCAACACCACTTATTGAACAATCCATGTGACTATTTATTGTGCTATATAAATTACCCCAGAACTTCATGGCTTAAAACAATCAACATTATCTCACATAGTTTCTGTAGGTCAGAAATTTGGGAGCAACTAGTTTTGCAATTCTGGTTCGGTTGTAACATCATGGGGTGGCAGGCAAGATGTCCCCCAGAGCTGCAGTCATCTTAAGACTTCACTGGGGTTCAGGATCCACTTCCTAGGTGGCTCACTCACATGGCTGACAAGCTGAGGCTGGATGTTGACCAAGGCCTCAGTGTCTCTCCACATGGAGCTCTCCAGAAAGCAGCTTGAGCATCCTCATGACATGGTAGCTAGCTTCCCCCACAGCAAATGACACAAGGGTGCACAAGACAGAGATTGCAACATTTTTTATGACTTAACCTTGGAAGTCAACACTATCATCTTCATAATATCCCATCAGTTAGATAGGTCAGGCCTATCCAATGTGAGAAGAATCTATGCAAGGGTGAGATACTAGGAGGCAATAATCACTGGGAGACCATCTTGGAGGGTGACTATCTCCTATTGTTTTATAGTAATTTATAATGAAATATACTGAACATACACTAAAACCCCATATATATTTGGGCTTACTTCTAGACTTTATTTCACTTTCTGTGTATTCCTGGGTCAGTACTACAACAATTTAATAATTACAGATTTGTCATATATAAAGGCAACTCTTATATTTGTGTACATTTTCCAAAATTTTCTCATATTCTTTATTCTTGCAAATGAACTTAAAGTTAGTGAAGGAGCTCAGGAAATTTCATCTCAAAAATGAGTCCTTGGTATAAAGATTATTTTGAATCAAAGGTCAAGATCAGCAGGCACTGGAAGGGGATTTCCCTCTGTCAGCACCGAACCAGACTAACCCCTCAAAACCACAATTGACTTCCCTGCCCTGTTATCTCAGTATACTGCAGGAAAAAAAAAAAAAAAAGATCAAGAATGCAACCAGACCCGGCCCAAATCGTTTTAAACATAATACCTGTCTCTCAGGTTAATTTACAGTCCATCTGTTCCCCCGTCCATTACATCCTCCCTAGCAACCATTTATTGCCCCTAAACAGCATTATCTATACTCCTCCATCCCCGTTCCCCTCTAAAAGGCAGATATAAAAATATCTGGATCCCATTGGGATAGTGGGTAATCACTCTGTGATTCTCCCCCTGCACAAGGTAAATAAACCTCTTCTTCATTAATCTGTCTTAGTTATGAGTTGATCTTTCAGCAAACTTTCAGGGGAAAGAGATAGTTAACCCTCACCTCATATTAGCTTTATTACATACGAGACACCAGATTGGCCTCTGTGATAGATTACAGTGGGGAAGGTTGATAGAAGTTGTGTAAGGAAAATTCCTATGCAGCATCACTAAACATGTTGACATGTTTGACATATATGACACCAATATGCTTTAAATTACTGCACATTTATTCACTAAAAAAAATTAATGATCACCTACTAAGTGGTAGATACAATTGTGTTAGATATACAATGGTGAACTAAAGGGACACAGTCCCTGTCCTCTAATGGGAGTGGCAGGCTGTAAAGAAATTGTATAAATACATTACACGTAAGTGCTATGAGACAAAAGCATAAGGCCTGAAACAGTGAGCATAACAAGGAGACCTAATCATTTCTGAAATATCAAAAAAGTCTAAAGAAGTGTTAGAATTCCTGAAAGATTAAAGTTGACCAGGTATGTGTATGTGTAGTTGGGGTTGCGTGAGCAGATGATGGTTAGAAATTGGTCCGGGTAGGGGGAACAGCATTTGTAATGGTCCTGAGGCAGAGAAAACTTGAGTTGTTCAAAACAATGAAAAAAGGCAAGTTACAGTGTAGGGAAAGATGAGAGACCAGAGGAGAGTAGTGGCCCAGGGAGTAGGCAAGAGAAATCTCTGGAGCCAGTACAGAGCTCTCAGAGGGAAAGTTAGATTGCACTGGTGCCAGAGCTGTGATGGCTAAGACACTACAGTAAGGCAGCCAAATTCCCCAAAGATATAGTAAGACGATGGAATTTAGGTCATCAGATACGAAATGTCTGATCTCTAATCAAAAGTGTAGTTTATTATATCTCAAACAAGAAGCAGTACAATTAATCAAAGTATGCACCTAAACTATCCACACAGTTTTACCATCTTCACAGTACTTGTTTAGGCCAGCAGCAAAGCAACCTGCAGAGCCAGTGGCAATGAAATCGTGAAAGGCTTTTTCCGCAGCTTGTTGAGAGTATTTTTCCTTGCAAGAGATAGTCCAAAGCCTGGAAGAAGTGGTAGTCAGTTAGTGCAAGGTCTGGTGAATACAGTGCATGACAGAGAATTTCCAAGTCCAGCCTCTGTAGTTTGAACAGTGTTATTTGTGGTCGAGGGTTGTCTTGCAAGAGGATTGGCCTGTCTCTATTGACCAATTTTGGCTGCTTAATCACAAGCACCCTCATCATTTCTTCCAATGGGTTGCAGTTAACATCTGCTATAATCAATTGACCATGTTTCATGAAGCTGTAGTGGATAGTACCAGTGCTGGACCACCAGACACTATTAGCTGTTTTTGACGAATATTCGGTTTTGGACTGTGTTTTGGCACTTCATCTTTATCCAACCATTATGCCAAATGCTTACAATTATCAAAAAGAATCCAATTTTCATCACACGCAACAAGACAGTGTAGAAGGTTCACTTTATGTAGTGACAGCAAAGAAATGCAAGCTTCACTTTCTCTTCTGGTACTCATTTAATACACGCAGAATCTATCTATTCAGCTTCTTTATCTTGCTAATTTGTTTCCAATGATCCAGTATTGTTGCAATAGTAATGTCAATTCTCACTGCTAATCCATGCACAGAATGACATGGATTCACTGCCACTATCACCTTCAACTCATTATCCACCTTGGTCTTAGGTCTCCCATCTGGCTAATTTTCAAGATAAAAATCACCAGGCCAGTACTTCTCAAATCATAGACACACTGTGTGTTCATTAGCCATGCCATTCCAAACACTTCATTGATATTTCAAGCTTTCTGCTGCATTGGTTCCACCAAAAGAAATCATATTCAAAAATAACAAGAATTTTTGATATATCCACGGTTTCACAAAAATTGCTCTAAAAAATGTGCAAAACAAGACAATCACAAGCCACAACGTGCATTTGAAAAACTGACAATGTACCTTCACAATAAAAATCAAACAATTTCAAAGTGAAATGTCAGAGATATCAACTGTCAAACTTAGTACTTAAAGAAATCAGACATTTCATACTTAATAACATCATAGAAAGTCAACTGCAGGAAAAAATCTTTTGTGTAGCCATAGTAGCCAATGATAATGAGTCCTTCTGTGCACAGCAGGAGAGTAGGGGTAAATTACAAGTCTTCAAGGAAGGTAATAAATCCTAAGTAGAAAACTTATTAATAAGAGCAGTTAAGTGAGGTAAGTCTTGATCCTAAGGAGTGAACCACTTGAGGCAACAGTGGGTTCCTGACTCTAGACTCAGATAACCTCCCCCAATTACACAGCCCTCCAGCTATGAATATACTCCAGTGAATCCAAATTCTTCCAACAGTCCAAATTACTGTGGATATCAGCAGGTCAGGCTTTAAACAAATTCACAATTTGGTTTGGGGTTAAATTTGAGACCAAGGGAAAAATGACATTTTGCAAAGTTGACTATTCTCATGTAAAAACAAGGTATCCTTGCTGCAAGTATTTTTTATGATCCTCTTTAAAATTTTATGGTTTTCTTTACATATTAAATCATATGTACTTCTTATGAAGTTTATTTCAAGTTTTGGGACTTGCAATTGTAAATGGGGTCATCTTTATTACTTATAAGTGGTTACTATTAGTACATATAAAAAAGCAATTTGTAAACAAGCCCCTTTATTAAATTGCTTCTAACAATTTGTCCATTGACCTTTGTTTTCCTAATCATATAATGTCTTCAAGCTACAATAATTTTGCTTCCTCCTTCCTGTCACTATTTTTCAGTGTCAAATAACTTCCTAAAAAAAGAAAAAAACATTTTTAATAGATTTGAGACATATCTCTGATTGTGCTTAGATGGAAAACACCCTTCAATCCCTTAATTCCTATTACTAAAGGGTTTTCTTTTTCAAAGGAGGAACAGATTAAATTTTATCAAATAACTCCCTAACATATATTGAGACCATATGGTTTTTCTCCATTGACTTGTTCATAATTTGAATTACAAGATGGAACCCAACTTTTTTTCAACTTTACCAGGGTATCCACCCAGCCATTCTGTTTTACATGTGAAAACAGTGTTTAAAGTGTGTATTAACAAAGCTAACGACTATAGTTACTGGACCACAGCCTTATAGACTCCTGGCATTTAATAGACAAGATATCTGAAACAAACCTAACTGGTGTTCCTTCACAGATAACCTGTTCTATTTATCCTTAAAATTATTTCGCCATGATAGATTTAAGTAGAAAACTTTGCTCATCAATTTTGGCTGGTTGTCAGGGTTTCTTTTGCTATTTACTAACACTCTTCTCTGGCACAGCCATGTTTAATCATGATTTCCCTGATTACTGTTCTGGTTTCCTACTTAGGAACACCACTTGGGTTGAAGACCTAATTGTCTTCCACTACCACTTCTCATATTTACTTATCTTTGCCTTTTTCTTCTCTGTATTCTGGGAGTGTTCAAGTTTTTCATGCATATTACTCTATTTTGTGGGATCAATTCTTTTGATTGCTTTACTATAAATTTTAAGTCTTATTACAATTTTGGTTTCCTTGTATTATTTCAACCAACCTTTTTTATGACACTTCTTTTAACTCAACCTGTTTCTCCTTACCGCCCTCTGGTTTCACTGTTTCCTCAAACCCATGATTTTTTTTTTAAGACACCAGGAGATTTATCCTAAATTTGTTACCTGTTTTTCAAACATGACCATTTTCAGAGAGAAGCACTGTCTTCAAAGCCATTCTTTCCTTTCTCTTATATTCTGGAATTTCATAAGCCACATGCTAGGCTGCTTCTATGTACTTACACCTTTGACAAGGAGAGCTCTGTCTAGATCTAATGTTGTTGCACAGACAGGGTAACACGTCCTTAGTCTCCTCTCCATGTCCACTAAATGCTGGCAGGTTCTCTGAGATTTAAACTTGGAAATAGACATGTTCTACTCTCAGCCTGACTAGTCATGTATGACAGACATTCCTTTTAATGTGTGTGGAGAGAGTATAATTCTTCCCACTCTGACAGTTGGTCACTCCTGTAAGCTGTCACATGCATTGTTTGTAGGAACCTAAACACACAGCTCTTACTCTGTTTCCAAAGTGTTTAAGTGACTTGTACCCAAGAACGTAGGGCACCTTCTCTATCTCCCTAGCTCTCCTGCTGCTAGAGCTGCAAGTTGGGAGGTAGGGTTTTTAATTGAAAGTGAATAAAAAAGAACTAGCAGAGATGAAGAGAAGGGCCAAGTCAAGGGCTCTGGCATGACTGGTTCCACAGCCTGTGAAGGACAAACCTGTGCCATTCAGCAAGACATACGGGCTTCCCAAAGTGAGGCATATTATGTAAGTAAATTTTTTTCAATGTGCCCTACCTTGTGTGGAACCAAGACTAGAGACCAGAACATGTGCTATGTAGTCCAAGACTATTCTCAATTGTTCCATCAGCCATATCAGAGAAGATTCTGCCAAATAATGGCATATGGCAATTTGCTTTATACTGTGATTGCCTGTGCTTACAGTCTTCATGCATGTTTTAACAAGAATTTGGAAGTGGTATATCAGGGCCCAAGTAGTCTGTTACCACCTTATCCCAGAAATGTCAAACACAGTTTAAGTACTACATCATCTTCCACCACTTGAGAACTCAGATTATAGGCTGCAGTTGTGCATTTAATGCATACTTTTTGTAAAAGACAAAATTAATTCTTACATCTTTCTGAAGTCAAGACACAGACTTATAAAGAACAACTGATGGCAACTGTTTTCTCTCTCCCTCCAGGGTTAACATTTGTGTAACTATCTCTTTTGGTTGGCACGCCCTGTACTGAAGAGGAAGAGCCATCTGCTTCACTGTCTGAAGAACACCACTGTATGGTATTCTCCTGCTGGTAAGGAGACCGTACTGAAAACCCACGTACTCATGAAGCTGATCTCCTTTTGAGACATTAACAATCACACTATCAAAACCACTTTCTAAAGTGATATACATCTTTCCATTCAAAATCAGGTCTAAATTCAAACTTTATCTTATGACTATGTTCATACTGTTTATTATGGCTCTGAATTCAAGTTGAGTTAGGTCTAAAACAAAGATTGATTTTAAAAGTTCTTTTCCTTTGAAATAACAAATTGCCCTGTATGAAGGTGGCGCCAGGTGGCACTAACTCAATGTTTAATGCAATCTTACATATTTTTATCTGCTTCAGATTTTTTACTCATTGATGCCATTATTACTAGGTTTAATTTTCTTTAGAAGACAATAATCTACTTGTAAAAATGTGACAGGATTCCTTTCCTGTTGCAGATCATTTTCTCTTAGAATTATGACTGATGATGTGATGGCACCACTTTTAATAGTCTTTCTGCATGCTCACCTTAAAGGGAATACTATCAAGTAACATCAACCTGCAATAAATAAGAATTTAAGGATGTTCTAGTTATTCCAGTTTGCTGAAATACTTTCCTATGAATTCATTTTGCACTGCAATTTTGTTATAATAGGTTATATCAAAAAAACAAAGTAAATAAAACCCAATCACCATCCAAATAATACTGAATGCCCTGGAGGTACATGGCTCTATTATCTGGTTTTATAGTTAAGGCAACTAGAATTTGACTAACTCAAACTGACAGCAAGGAAGCAGGCAGTACATCTAAGGAGAGTTAAATCCTAATAGTCTAGACCCCAGGTCAGCAGACTGTCCCGTGGACCAAATATGCCCAACTCTCTGCTCTCCCCCACCTCCACCTATTTTTGAAAATAAGTTTTACTAGAACACAGCCACATCCATTCATGTGTATGTTGTCTACAGCTGCTTTTATACTTTGACAACAGATATGAGTACTTGTGACAGAGATTATATAATGTGAAAAGCTTATTTAATTCTGACCCTTTATAGAAAAAGTTTGCAAACCCCTGGTTTAGACAACACACCCAAAGAACACAGACTATGGGAGTTAATTAGAAATACAGAAGAAAAACAGACATGAACACAGTTCTACAGAAAGAATTCCTATCACCAGGTACTTGTTTTACAAATGACAAGTATATGATAGATGAAATGCCAGTAGTGGCACTCTATGGTTTTCTGGTACATAGTGAGAAAAATCAAAATAGGACCTAGAATAAAGCACTGTTCGTGACCGTTGGCTCCATATATACCCTTCAAGAAGGTGAGCAGCTAAAGAATACAGGCATGAAAATAATTTCTAACTTCTGTTTCATCGATGTGAAACATCTAGAAAGCCAGATCACATGAAAACGACAAGAAGTTACAAATATAAATATATTTTAAAAACCATGTGTGTGGCAAAAAAAAAAGTTATTAGCAAAGTCAAAAGTTAAATGACAAACTGAGAAATAACAGTCACAACCTATCTCCCAAAGAGATAATCCTTTCTCTTTAGAAATCAAGACACCAATAAAAATTTTTTAAAAAAATAGACAAATAGGCAAAAGATATGAAAAGCTGACAAAAAGGAAAGGCAAAAGCCCTTAAAAATTAAAAGATGTTCAACTCTCCTCATTAGAGAAATGTAAATAAAAACTATACTGAGATAGTACTTCTCATCTATCTGACAAAAATCCACTCTTGACAAGGCTAGGAAACTGAACATCACAGACGCTGCTGATGAAAGCACAGAATAAAATTCCCATAAAGGAGAACTTTGCAGTATCTAATGAAAAGTACACAGGCAGAATGACCCAGTACATACGCAGTTGTAAAAAGGAGCAAGGAAAATCTCTATGAAGTAATCTGCAGGATATATTGTAAAATAACAAAAAGCAAGGTGGAAAACAGAATATAGAATATAATCTTGTGTAGGAGATGATAAACAAGTATTTTAATTTCGTAACAGAAAATTAGTAAAAATGGTTACCTATGGAGGATAGTGGGGAGGAGGAGAGGAATTGGAAGTGAGACTTCTCTAAATATAACATTTGACTTTGAAACTTAAAATACATTAATAATATATGGCAGAAAATGAAATAAAATTAAATCAAAAAATGTAAGACTTACAATATAAAGAAATGGGAATAATTAAACCAATATTCATATCAAATTGTTAAATATCTGCAGAGAAAAGATTTGAGGAGACTTAAACTCAGTACTGTCTACATTCTTGGTGGTGTGCATTAGAACCACTATACCTACCCCCCCCAAAAAAAAAAGCCTGCCAAGAAATCTTGAGCTTTGATCAATTTTTAAAATTCTGCAATTTTAAGACATTTTATGTTTACTATAAGATAAAGCAAATAAGTAACTAAGTTGATGTTATTAAGGAACTACTATTTTCAGCTCATGTGAAAAAAGGAGAAAACCACTCTGCTGCTAACTCTGGCTTGGAAATACTGATACAAGTTCATAATTCATTTCCTAGGTCTGACCACTGAAAATATTCTGAAGCAATGTCCTCCTGAAGCAATGGCACCCAGATCTTGGTTTCCAAATATCATCCCCTGAAAGAGACTAGGACGTCTTAGAGAAAAAGTTTCAGGTCTTGGAAAAGCGTAACATGAAAAGTGACTTATTCAAACTGAAAATGAATGAAATTGAGAGGCATGTCCACTATCACCATTCTCTACCAAACATCTATTCATATACAAGGCACTCCATTTTTTGTTTTGTTTTGTTTTTTGCCTTCTTCATGTGCACTGGCTTTAGATTTACAGCAGTTGTGCCTTCCTATTTGCACAATCAGGATATTATAAAATTCCTATATGCTAGCAATGAATACATGGACACCAAAACTTAAAATACCACTTACAATCAAATCCAAATAAAATTTAATAGTTATGTGTAAAGCTAACAAAACATGCATAGGAATTGTATTCTAAAAATTAAAAATGTTGATGAAAAATCAAACAAATGGAGAGACATACTATGTTCATGGATTGGAAGACTCATAGTAGAAATGTGAATTCTCTCAAAATTCATCTAAATATTTCATGCAATTCCCATCAAAATCCCAGCAAGATTTTGTATAGATATAAACAAGAGTATGCAAAAATTTATATGAAAAGATAAAGAAACTGGAATAGCTAAAATAATTTTGAAACAGCAAACAAAGGGGGAATAATCAGTCTACCCAATTTCAAAAATTATATAGCTATAGCAATCAAGACTATGTGACACTGCCTGGGGGACAGATACACAGATGAAGAGAAAACTCAAAACTAAACTAAACTAAATACATCCAACTCATTTTTGATCTAGGTACAAAAGCAACTTAATGGAGAAAAAATAGCCTTTTCAATAAATGGTGCAGATCCAATTGTACATCCATAGGTTAAAAAAAAAATGAACCTCAACTATATACAGATTTAACTCCAAATGGATCATGGATGGACTTTAATGTGTAACAAAATTATAAAACTTATAAAACATAAACATAAGAGAAAATATTCAAAGTCCAGGGCTAGGCAGAATTCTTAGCTTTGACATCAGAAGCATGATCCATGAAAGAAAAAATATCAATTTGACTTCATCAAAATTAAAAATTTTTTATCTGCAGAAGACCCTCTTAAACGAATGAAAAGTACAGTGTACAAATTGAGAAAACATATTTGCAAATCACATGTTCAACAAATGACTGGTATCTAAAATATATAAAGAATTCTATGAATTCAACAGAAATGATCCAATTAGAAAATGGGCATAAGACAAAGACATTTCACCAAAGAAGAGATACAAATGACAAGCACATAAAAAATGCTCAATGTTAGGGAAATGCAAATTAAATCCAAAATTAAGTACCACACCTCTCAGAATGGCTAAAAGATAATGACAATACCAAATGCTGATGAGCATGGGGAGAAATTCAATCATTCATACACTGCTGGTGACATTGTAAAATAGTATTATCACTTCAGAAAAGGATTCTTAACATATGGCCCAGCAATAACATGCCTGGGCACTTATCACAGAAAAATTGACACTTCTATTTGCCAAAAAAATCTATACACAAATGTTTATAGCAACCTTATTTGTAATAGCAAAAATGTAGAAAGAACCCAGGTGTCCTCAAAGGGTGAATGGTTAAACTGTGGTACATAGATTCCATGGAACACTATCCAACAATAAAAAGAAATCAACTACTGATATACACAACAATGTTGAACTGCCAGAGAATTATGCCGAGTGGAAAAAGGCAATCCCCAAAGGATACACAGTATATGATTCCATTTATATAGCATTCTTAAAATGATAAATTTATAGAAATGCATAATAAATTAGTAGTTGCCAGGAATGGTGTGGAAGGTGGCAGGAGGGAAATAGGTGTGGCTATAAGGCAATATGAGATGGAAATGTTCTGTGTTTGAGTATACCAGTATCAATATTCTGAATATGACATTGTTCCATAGTTGACAAGATGTTACCATTAGGGGAAAATTGGTAAAAAGGGGCAATGGATGTCTCTGTATTATTAATATTTCTTATAACTGTATGTTAAAATATAATTTTCCCAAAATAAAACAAATGGATAATTTGTTAATGACTGAACTACACTGAAATGAAAATATAAAAAATTTTATTATCCTGAAACTATCTAAGGTTTTCTTAGAAGTCTAGTAAAACATGCACAGGAAACTCACTGAAATATACATAATCCCAAAAAGTACCTGTCTCCCAGGAAGAAATCTGTTTGTAGAGTCATATAATTCTCAATCAATATTGCTTTCCCTAATTATACATTTCAGTATTATTTCATATTCCAGAGTGTTACCTTACTAAGTGAAAATTCTTTATTTCTAAAAATTAATGAATTTAAAATCTTGCATATTCCTTCAGAAATTTAAGAAAAAAAATCTTACAATTTTTAAACTTAATGTTCTAGTAAAGCTTATAAAGACATAGGGAAAAATATGAAAATATTGATACAATAAATTATATAATATAGATATGGATATAATTTAGATATAATAAATCCTTTAGATATAATAAATCCAAGAATAATTGTGAATTTGGTGTTATGTAAATTTTCTACTTCTATGTATATATGTTCAAACACAAGCATCAAAACCCTACTCAAATGACAAAAAGAGAAAACTCAAGCAAATGTTAGATCCCCTTCAAAATGAGTCTCAAACTACAGTAATAGGGTATTGGGCAGGTGGGCGGGTATATACATACATAATGAGTGAGATGTGCACCATCTAGGGGATGGTCATGATGGAGACTCAGACTTTTGGGGGGAGGGGGGGAAATGGGCATTTATTGAAACCTTAAAAATCTGTACCCCCATAATATGTCGAAATAAAAAAAAAAACCTTTTAAACATTTAGAAATAAAAAAAAAAATCAATCAAAAAAGGTGAAGGAAGGGTGCACTTACACTCTGCTCACACGTGCACTTGTGCACTATACTATGTGAAAACAGATAATACACAGTCACAATTGGCCAACTAATGCCTCAAGTATATACAAGGTTCTCTCCCAGGGTTAATTTCATCCAGATTCTATAGTAAGAGTTATTTATCATGGCATAGTCCTCAGATCAAAATGCTTTTCTAAGAGCTAGGTCCCTTCATTCAGGAAAATTATTTTTCTTTTCTTTCTAACCTGCTCTAAAATCACAGTAATAAACTTTAAATCCTTTAGGTTTGAGAGTTTTGCAATAAAGCGTGGTACCAAGACATAACTCAATATAGAAAAAATGAAGACTGCCATTGAAAAATTAATCTGCTCCAAGGTATATCTAGAATACTTCACAGAGATTTTTTAAAAAATTACCAGGTTGTACATACAGCTTACTTTCGTACCTATTATCAGTATAGCACTTTAATTAATCACCCTAGAAAATTCACTAGTAATTTTTAAGTGATCAAGATTAGAAACTTACCCAGCTATAGTACTGGTCAAGAAACAACTATGTTATTTTTAGCCCTATAATAAACCTATAGTAAATGTCTTATCTCCTATGCATGATCAAAGAAAAATTCTAGCAAAGGGATCTAAAAATGTGGCAGCCACAGGATAATTCATCAGGAAGCACACCTTGCTTTTATCCTATTTGAAACTGCTGGGCTTTATAAACAATAAAAAAATAAACCAATGAGAGATGATGAAATTGTAATTTAAATGGAGCTAATCACAGGATAAAGAGACAAGATGCAGAAACAGATGGGAGAAGAAAAGAAACCAACACGAGGAAGGAAGAGATACAGAAGTAAAGACCAGAGGAAGAAGCTGAAAAAGAAAAAATTAGAAGAGAAACTGCAAGTCGGACAAGAAGGTAGAGTCCAAGAACAAGTAACAGAGAGGTAATACAAAAGAAATGCAAATATTCTTACCATGAATGTTTAAAAAGTTACTTATTCCAATGAAGGTTTTAAAATTGATTTTAATATAGAAAAAACTACAGTATCAGAGATAACTGATATGTTTTTTCTAAAAATTTGGTATGTGTTTAAAATTGTCATTTGATCGAGTTTCTTAAAGTAAAACAGTTTGTTACTCTGAAATTCAACCAAAGTGGAAAGACGATGATTGCCAACTCACTCGCCATTTTGTTTCTTCAGCACATACTCTATAAATGGCAATTGGAGGCCTTACCATTTAAATATTGAATAACCCATTGGTACTGTGTCAAATATACCATATGGAAATTCCTCAAAGAAAAACTTTCTCCACTCCTTCCCAGAAGACTCACAATTACCTAACAGAGTTGTATCTTCTTCTCTGGGACACTGCTCCAGGATCTGACAGGCTGGGTGGCTGAGATGGCAGTGGCATCATTGGGCCACCTGGAAAAATCAACCCAACACTAGCTTTTCACATATTTTTGACAAGTTTTAAAACACATGAAAAATAGAAGTATGTATGTTTCAACAGCAATCTTCAACAGTTAACTTCTATCAAAGAGTATCAGTAAACCTATGGAAGCCTAATATTAAGAGACTCCTCCCATCCTTCACTCCAGAAAACATATACAAACACACACACTTCATTAACATTATAGGCCTGGCATCCCACTGCTACATATTTGCATAATGGTGTTCTGGTGAAGTTTAATTGCTTTAAAATACCTTTTGTTCTCTGCACCTGTCTGATGAGCATCCACCTCAACAGTTACTAAAATTTAGATAACTTAAGACCTTCATTTACTCATTCAGTAGATTATATATCAAGCACCTGTTGTGTCAGGTACTTGACTGGGGCTATCCAAGAATATTTGGAGCTTACATTCTAACACTAAATAAGCAGACTAATAGAAGTGATAGTAATGTTAAAGGGTTCTCTGGTCCAAGAACGCTGCAGGCCAGGAGATAAAAGATGAAAGAACACCTTTCCTCCTATCCCTAATGTTATATGGCTTGAAAACATGACAGAAAAATGGCAGAGTATAAATGGAGAATGTTATATTTTGCTTAATAAACCTTTTGTGAAAGTATCTGTTGCTATGAATTAGGACAATAACTCCAGGGTAAGGTGGATGCCTCAAGATTCATTCAGCCAAATGAAGAATCTTCCTCAATTTGCCCTAAGACGTCAAGGGTCATGTCTACAGTAATAATTCCACTCTCCAGGGCTTAATTACTGAACATTATTCCTTTTTACAGTGATCTCCAGCATGCCCTGGATAGCAGCAACCCCCAAACAGTCCCACAAAGCTTGAAGATACTGTTTCAAAATTGCTGAATTCTTGAAAGTGAGGCTCATAATTGATAGACTGCCCTGGAATCAGCATGTCAGCTCTTGCATTCTCATAGAACTCCGCACAGCCTGTGGAGTAGAATGTCAAGACTCAGGGACCATGTAATAATCCTGTTCTCAGAATAGACATTTTAGAGAAGGTATCTAAAACTTTATATTCAAATGTGTTCCTAGCCAGGTGTAGATTCACTCGTCACAAATAAGCAAAGATATGTAATAATCAAAAAATTTAAAACTAACAACCTAGCCTCTGTGATTCTTTTAGTAACAAGAGCCTGCTAGTATGGCTCCTAACTTACCAACTTCCCTAAGGTATTGGTCATATTTCTGAACCCCACTTAAGGAAAAAAAAAAAAGCCTAGACAAGAAGGGATATATGTTCATCATGCAAGTGGGTAGCAGGCTGAGAAATTCTAGAGTAGAGAAATTCCACCTTTTTAGGGCCTAGATTCCTAGAGTGTCATCAGGGCTCGAGCCTCCTGTCTCTGGCACCCTCCAGGTGCTACATTCTGCATGGAGCAAGGAAGGCAGCCATTTGGCAGTCCACACACAACTAGAAATCCAAGAAAAGGCTGTTTTTCCTTGCTACTCCTACAGAAAAGCACCAAATGGGACTCCAATTGACCTGGCTGGTAACATCCCACTCCCTGAACTAACACTGTGTCTCCAAGGTGATGCCATAAGGTTCTATGATGGGAGAAAACACCAAAAATGATCCCTGAGGAAACTCTCATAACTCATGGAGTTCCAAGGAACACAACCTGTAACCTAGGACTCTAAGATGTTCTTGGGGAAAAACTGTGCTAATGTTCCAAACCATGCCCCAGGAATGGGCATACCATATCTCTAACAATTATTTAACTCTATTGAAAAGGAAAAAAATAGTCAAAATGTCAAAATAATACTTTTATTAAATGCTTGAAACTCATATTTTGGCTCCACCTAGGATATATTCTTATTTACTATAAAGTGCAAGTACATATACAGGTCTCAGAAATCAATTCTTCTAAGGGATGACTGCCAACTGGATTAATTTTCAAAATCAATATCAATACTTAGAGCTGCTGCTACCTATCATCCTACAGAAAATTCTGGCTGCATAGTAATTCCAGAGAGCACTTAATTCTTTATATTGGGAGACTGCTTTTACAGAAAACTTTGTTATGACTCCTACCTTATGCTTTAAGCTTAAAAGAACATTGTAATAATTAGATTAGCTAATTGTTCCAAATATTCTCCCCTCATTAAAACAGCTTACTATTGAAACAAACTGTCAAAGATCACCACTTCTAGTACAGGAAATAAACAGGCACAGTAGCTTACATATCAATCTACAAGTATCATTAATGATTTAAAGTTTTATTATGCTACATTCTTTGTGTCACTAAATATGTATTTTTTAAAGCAAATATAATTGAGAAATACATCTACTATGCATAACTAACATGCAAGAAAGAAAGAAATGGTTAATCATAAATCATAAATTCAACAGCAAAGAAAGTTCACAGTTTATCTGTTTTGTTAGAAGATACTGTCAAGTACAGATCACATGCTCAGTGGTCACATTATGTGTACCTCAGTCCTAACAATGTGTTTCCAGCTCTTTACCCATCTGAACTTGTTTCCCTTTTCTCTTCAGTCCTACAGCCACAGCTAGACAACCTGAGCATCTATGCCATAAGTTACTTATAAATTTAGTTTTGTGGGGCACTTTTTGGTTTCTGTACCACGTTTAATTCAGGGAAAGAGAAGAGGAAAGAGAAGTGGACAGAGAACTAAGCAAGAGGGAAAAAAAACAGAAGAGCAAAAAGACTGATAAAGAGCAGAAGCAAGAAAAAGACACAAAAACAAAATGTCACATTCTCTAAGACTGTATGAATACATTCAAAAGAAGTGTCCAGAGTCCCTAAAAAGATTAAATTCTGATTTCACAAACACATGATTCCAATAAAATGAAAGAGATGCTTAAAGAGACTAACATGGCCAAGTGGGTATTTTTCTGATGAGCTCAGATTTTCAAAGGAGATGTTTAAAAGACAGATGTATCATGCATATAAAAGAATGTACAATCTCTAAAATTAGTATCAGGAAACAATCTGAGAATGAAATGAAATTTGTAAAACACGGAAAAAAGTTTTAGTCACATTACATTGTAGCAACTCATTAGAGACAACATACTTAACACTATACCTACTTTCTTGGTCAAAGAAAATCTTCAGAATATACCCAGAAACTAAACACTAGAAAGAGGAAACTTAAATCCAAAGGTAAGATACTAAAGGACTGAATCTTACACTCTAAACTGTAGCTTCCTAACTTGTATGAATTACAACATAGGAATTTGGACAATCTCATGGAACAACTATCTTCACCTTTAAAGAGAAGTAACAAATATGAGGGCATCTGGGAGCTGGCAATATCCTACTTCTTGATCTGGGTGGTGATTGCCCAGGTGTTTATTTCATAGTTGGTTGAACTATACATCTGGTTTTATGCACTTTGTATTATATTTCACCAAAAAAAAAGGTTAAAAAATTTAAAAGGTACAAGATGACTGAAGGAAAGCAAACACTGACTCAATTTTCAAAAACTATAGTCATTTATATTTAGTATGTATACCTAGTAAGATTCTTACAAACTAAGAAAATAGTTTGTAAAAACTAATGAAGCTGCCATGGGAATTCATAAGATACAAAGCTGTGAAATCTTTTTCAACAGGTGTTACTTGTTAGGAACTATAGCCTGTAAGAGGTATGAGATATCCTATTTGTTTGGCACAGTCCTCATGATAACGGGATGAGAGTGGGCCCCAAGATGGAGAAATGCCATGAACGCTGGAACAGTTGCTTTATTTCCTAACTTCAAAGAAAAGAATTATTTAGCAACAGCATCAAATTCACTCCAGGACAACCACTCTGGGTAGGTGTTCCGAAGTTCTATGCTCTGCCCTCTCAATATTTGAATGGAAAAACATAAGAGGCATAAAATAGATTTAATGGATAATGAATTTGGGAATTATAGATGAATTTAGAGATTGTTTCCTGAAATAAGAATCAGAAGCCTTTGTTAAAACATAAATGGTGAAGATGCATGGGTGTCTAGAGGAATAAATTTGTGGATAGGAAGTTAACGGTGTTCCCAGTGACGGCTTCCCTTTCTTCTATGAAGGGCATCTGTGAGGAGGGAGGGAATAGGACCCTGAAAAGAATGGCAAAGTTGTGAAGAGCTGATGCAAAAAATGGACATGAAAACTGGAAATACTGGGGAAGTGTTGAGATTTAAATTTACAAATGGCAAACAGTACATTTTTACATTTTTCTCCAATGGATACCACATTCTACACATTCTAAAAGTAACTCCATAACTTAAGTGAAGACATGTCATTTATATTTTAACAAAGAACTTTCAGCCCTAATTTCAAAGAATGTATGCAAAATTTTTAGATATAAAATTCTGAAACCTACTTAACAAAAAACCCTGCAAATTTTAATAAAGTTTATCAATAGAATAACGTGACTAAAAAACTAGATTTGGCCAGAATGCATATAATCAAAGAAAATGAGAAAATAAACTGCAACTCACTTATAATTAGAGCTTCCCAGTAGATAAAAGAAATTAAACGACTTTCATGTGTACTAAGTGTTGTCTGGTAGGTTGTTACAAAGCAATGAAGTTTAAGATGATCAACTAAATCAGGGATCCTCAAACTTAAACAGGGGGCCAGTTCACTGTCCCTCAGACTGTTGGAGAGTGCACACTGTGGGCCCAGGACCAGTCAGCTGCTAAGCAGGACAGGCAACAATGGCAAAAACACCCGGAGGGCCAGATAAATGTGCTAGGCGGCCCACATGTAGCCCGCGGGCCGTAGTTTGAGGACGCCTGAACTAAAGGATAGTTTAAGTACAATAGTTTAACTTGGTTTCATTCTATTTTCATTTTGAGATAGTTAAGCATAATACAGTCAATATTTTGCCCTTATCCTTCAGGAAATATCTTTAATAAGGGCAAGGATTAATGCTGTAAATAGCAGGGCTATTTAAACAATCTACACTAGACCTATAATGTCAATATGAATTCCCAATGAAACATAATTAATGGCATATGATTTAATAAATGGGTGCCTTTGCTATACATAAACAATGTTTATCATGACGTAATTTTTTTTCAAATTAAGAATTGTACCTGAAACATATTTTTTATTTCATATTATGGGGGTACAAATGTTAAGGTTATATATATTGCCCTTGCTACCCCCCTCCCCGCCGAGTCAGAGCTTCCAGCACGTCCATCCTCCAGGTGGTGCACATCACACTCATTATGTAAGTATACACCCATCTCCTCCTCCCCTCTCCCACCTGCCTAACACCCAATACATTTTTTTTGACATTTTGGTTACATTTTGTATCTTTGCCTCTCCCTAGGAAGGGTTAGACGTATGCCCTTCCCCTCCACAATGCTTACCACATCCCTAAGATGTGGGTCTAATCCCCGCCCCCAATCCCTGGT
Source organism: Microcebus murinus (assembly GCF_040939455.1). NCBI lineage: Eukaryota > Metazoa > Chordata > Mammalia > Primates > Cheirogaleidae > Microcebus > Microcebus murinus. The sequence continues at coordinate 23,514,502 of NC_134122.1, read as the reverse complement.
GAACACTACCACCATTTGAGTACCATAGTTTTAATCAGTACCAATTTGATGGTGAGTACATGTGGAGCCTATTTTCCTGATCTTGTGTCATCTCACTTTGGATAATGGGCTTCAGCTTAACCCAGGATAGTATAAGCGGTGTTAGCTCGCTGTCATTTCTTAGAATTCAGTAATATTCCATTGTAAACATATACCAAATTTTAATTACCCACTCATGAATTGACAGGCACTTAGGTTGTTTCCATTTCCTTGCAATAGTGAATTGTGCTGCCATAAACATTCGGGTGCAGATGTCTTTATAATAGAATGTCTTATGCTTTTCTGGGTAGATGCCTAACAATGCTATTGCTGGGTCAAATAGTATTTCTATTTTTAGCTATTTGAGGTATTTCCAAATTCTTTTCCACAAAGGTTGCACTAATTTGCAGTCTCACCAGCAGTGTAAGAGTGTTCCTCTCTCTCTCCACATCCTCGCCAGCATGTGTTGTCTTGGGATTTCTTGATATAGACCATTCTCACTGGGATTAGATGGTATCTCATCGTGGTTTTAATTTGCATTTCTCTAATGATTAGAGATGTTGAGCATTTTTTCATATGTTTGCAGGCCCAAAGCCAGGAAAGGACGCAACAAAAAAAGAAAATTACAGACTAATATCCCTCATAAATATAGATGCAAAAATCCACAAAATTCTAGCAAATAGAATTCAGCAGCACATCAAAAAAATAATTCACCATGACCAGGTGGGCTTTGTTCCAGGATGCAAGGCTGGTTCAACATTCGCAAGTCTATAAATGTAATTCACCTCATAAATAAAAACAAGAACAAAGACCATATGATTCTGTCAATAGATGCAGAAAAAGCATTTGATAAAGTCCAACACACCTTTATGATAAAAACTCTTAAAATATAGGCATAGGCGGCTTATATCTTAAATTTATGACAAACCCACTGTCAATATAATTCTGAATGGGGAAAAACTAAAACCATTCCCTCTTTGAACCACAACTATACAAGGATGCGCACTATCTCCTCTTCTATTCAACATAGTGCTCGAAGTCCTAGCTATACCAATCAGGCAAGAGAGGGGTATTAAAGGCATCCAAGTGGGGGCCAATGAGAAACTCTCGCTCTTCGCTGATCATATCATATGACTTAATTTTTATCAGGAGCTGTTAAAACACTAAATGACAAAAAATATTATTAAAATTGAAATGTTAAGACTTAAACTTTTTATTATGTTGCCTATACTCTCTTCCCAGAAAGTTAATTTCTAGAATGATTGATCACAGATACCAATAAAAAATAGTATTTCAAAAACAACTTTTTCCTTATATTCAACTTTCAAGACATAACTGTAAGAGACAAAAGGATGTCATATTGTCTTCTAATGGTCCACAGGCTTGGTTTTGTTTTGTCTTTGTCTTAAAAAATAATCTGATTTTGGTGAAATGAAGAGTGATCTAAAATATGGATGCAGAGCCAGTTCTACCACAAAACGTGTCACTTGAGCAAGTCAGTTAACCTCTGGTCTCAATTTCCATCTCCAACGTCATGAGATGAGGAGGAGGGCAACATGAGGTCATGTATGGAAAGCATTCTGCATGGAAGCTGACACACACAAAAGCTGCTGGAACACATGAGGCTGTTTCTTCTATTTATTGATATGCATGAAATCCATAGTGAATGGTCCTCCACCCAACAAAGATAAACATGGTCCCTATGGTCCCTGTAACTATGAATCATGTCATCTATGCATGTTAATCTAGTTATTAATACTTTGTGACAGAGGAGGAATATCACCATTCGTAACAGGTCTAGGAGTGGTGGGCAGCTCCACTAAGCATTAAGAAAGGGACTGCAGCCAATTCTTGAAGAAACCATTACAGAAAATATGCATAGGGCACTACTAAGTGCTACATGTCACTTTTTTCAATTTTACACAGAGTATAAACAAAGAAAATGTTATCCTGTTAATGCCAAGGAGTAGTATGTTAACTTTTCAGTTCCGTGATTTAACTTTTTTTTTATAAACTATGATTACTTCAAAAATTAGGAGTCATGCAAGTTCCTATGCTCAGTACATTTTATAAATTCAAATGTGGACTAACTTTTATTCTAAATACATTGAATTTTCAAAATAATCCCCAAGATGACAGATATTCAATTAAGTTTGTAAGTGGCTATCTTGAATTAAGTCAAGCACTTTAACAATGATAATAGGAAACCAAAATAGAAAATGACTCATAGAAAGAAACTGGGATATGAAAGTTGTTTTTTTTTTTTTTAAAAGGAACTAATGAGACAATGGGATATGATCACCAGAAAAACCTATGTATCTACCTAACACTTCACATACTTTTTATGCCTTATTTTTTCTCAAGACAGACCCTCTGTATCTCCAAAAAAGTATTCCCATATATAGTTTTTTTGCATCCATTATGTGACAAAATAATTTCTTCAACCTAGTATCTATTCTGGATTTAGATTCCCACTCTTTCAAAATACAGGCTGGAATTCATTTCCTTATGTTGTTAATGCCTATATTTTTTCATGTTCCTCAGAACTTTAAAAAAGGAGAAATTTGCAAACCCTTTACAGTATTTATTGATTCAATCATACAGAGTGTAGTTGAGTCTCACAAGCACCACCATCTCAGAGATTAAACTGAGTGTGCCATTATGTAATCAAAAGAAAACCCCAAAACAAGCAAAATCTGCTCCAAATGAGAAGGAATCAGCAAAAGATCTCCAGATACATGAAAAATCAGAGTGAAAGGACACCCCCCCCAAAAAATAACTCTATACAAATGGAAACCAACCAAAATAAGAATATTGAAATAACTGATAAAGAATTTCAAATATGAACTGTAAGAAAGCTCAATGAAATATACAAGAGAAAATAGAAACCTAAAAACAAAAACTACAAAAACAATACAGGTAATCAATGAATAATTCACTAAAATTATTTTTTAAAAAAATCAAGAAGAGCTTCGGGAAATTAAAAATTCATTTGAGGAAATACAAAGTACAGTGGAAAGCCTTAAGAGTAAGCTAGATCAGGCAGAAGGAACAATCTCACAGCTAGAAGACAACGCATTTAAATTAAACAAGTCAATCAAAGAGAAAGAACAGAGAAATAAGAGGAATGAACAAAGCCTATAAGAAATATGGGATTATTTCAAGAGGCCTAACGTAAGACTCATAAACCACCTTGAGAGTGAAGAAGAAAACACACAAGATCTGGAAAATCTACTTGAGGAAATAGTTGAGGAAAATTTCCGAGGTCTTTCTAGAAATCTGGACACTCAGGTACTACAAAAGCACAACAGACTCCTGGAAGATTCATCCATCACCAAGAGGCAATCACCATGACATACTGTCATCACACTGGCCAATGTTAACAAGAAAGAAGCACTCCTGTGAGCCATAAGGTAAAAGCATCACATAACTTACAAAGGAAACCCAATCAGACTAACTGCAGACTTCTCAACTGAGACCTTACAAGCCAGAAGGGACTGGGGACTCATTTTTAGTCTTCTAAAACAGAATGATGCATTGCCTAGAATTCTATATCCTGCAAAACTAAGTTTTTTATATGAGGGAGAAAAAGACTTTCTCAGACAAGCAAATACTGAGGGAGTTTGTCAAGACTAGATCTGCCCTGAAGGAAGTACTCAGATCTGCATTATGCAGTGATCAGTACAATGGACACCCACCAGTGTAACCATCCAAAAACTAAAGTTAAGAGCCCAGACACCACAATGGCTCAAAATCTAAAAGCAATAAAGTTATACACAACAGGATGAACAGAAATCCACCCCACTGATCAATTCTTTCAATGTTAATGGCTTGAACTCCCCTCTGGCTAAATAGATAAAAATAAATATAATCCAAGTATTTGCTGTCTCCATCTAACCAAAAAGGACTCATTCACACTTGAAGTGAAGGGATAGAAAATACTCCCTGCAAATGGAAACCAAAAGAAAGCTAATGTAGTCATTCTCATATCAGATAACAGACTTCAAATCGACAAAAGACAAAGGTGGTCATTATGTAACAGTGAAGGGAACAATTCAACAAGATGACATAACAATCCTACATATCTATGTACCTAACACAGGTATGCCCAAATTCATAAAGCAAATCCTACTTGATTTAAAAATAATAATAAACAACAGCATGGTAATACCCGGGGACTTCAATACCTCACTGACAGAATGGTACAGATCCTCCAAAGCGAAAATAAAGAAACAATGGATTTTAAATAGGACTTTAAGACAAATGGGCCTCACAGGCATTTACACAACATTCTACCCCCAAACTACTAAACATTCCCTAAGACTGATCACATCCTAGGCCACGAAACAAACTTTTGATAAATTAAAAAAGACAGAAATTATACCATGTATCTTCTGAGACCATGGTGGAATAAAATTAGAAATAAACTCCATCAAAAACACTCAACTCTAGACAAAATCATAGAAATTAAACAACCTACTGCTGAACAATTACTGGGTCAAGGAGGAAATAAAGATGGAAATCAAAGAATTCTTCAAACTAAATGACAAAGGGGACAAAAGTTATCAAAATCTGTGAGATTCTGCAAAAGCAGTCCAAAGAGGGAAATTCATAACCTTAAATGTATGTCCAATAGACAGAAAGATCACAACTCAACAATCTAATGAATCATCTCAAGGAACTGGAAAAGCAAACCAGTCCCAAACCCAGCAGAAGAAAATAACTAAGATCAGAGCAGAACTAAATGATATTGATTCCAAAAGAATTCTACAGAAGATTAACAAAACAAAAAGTTGGTTCTTGGAAAAGAGAAAATCAACAGGCCTCTCTCCTGATGAACCACAGACAAAAAAGATCCTGAGATAAGCTCAATCAGAAAATGAGATATTACAACTAATACCATGGAAATACAAAATATCATCTCTGAAAATTATAAAAATTTCTATGCACATAAACTTGAAAATGTTGAGGAAATGCACAAATTCCTTGAAACACAAAACCTCCCTGGGCTCAATCAGAAAGAACCACAACTCCTGAACAGAACACAAGTAATGAAATTGAAGCAGCAATAAAAAAAAAAAACCTCTTCCAACAACAAGTCCCAGACTAGATGGTTTCACAGCCAAATTTTACCAGACCCATAAAGAATAACTGGTTCTGTACTACAGAAATTAATTGTAACAGTGAGAGAAGGGAATCCTCCCCAACTCATTCTACAAAGCCAATATCACCTTGATACCAAAGCCAGAAAAAGACATAGTAACAAAAAACTATAGACCAATATCCCTTATAAATGTAGATGCAAAAATTCTCAATAAAATTCAAGCAAACGACTTTCAGCTGCACATCAAAAAAATAAATAAATAACAATCCACCATAAGTAGGTGGGCTTTATCCTAGATAGGCAAGGATTTACAACACATGCAAATCTACAAACATCATTCACCACATAAATAGAAGTAAAATCAAAGGTTATATGATCCTCTCAATTGACTCAAAAAAAAAAAATTCAACGAACGTCAGCACCCTTTCATGGCAAGAACTCTTAACAAAATAGGCAACAATGGAACATACCTCAAAAGCTTCAAAAGCCCTATGGCAAACCCACAGCCAACATTATACTTAACGAGAGAAAAATTGAGAGCATTCCCACTTAGAACTGGACCCAGAAAAGGTTGCCCACTGTCACCACTTCTATTCAACATAGTGCTGACGGAACCAGAGCAATTGGGCAAGAGAAGAAAATCAAGTGTATGCAAATGGGGAAAGTAGTAGTCAAACTATCACTCTTTGCTGATGATATGAACTTCTATCTAGCAATCCCCAAGGATTATGCCAAGAGACTCCTGGAATGGATAAATAAATTCGGCAAAGTCTCAGGTTACAAAATCAATGTACACAAATTAGAAGCATTCCTATGCACCAACAACAGTCAAGCCTAGAATTAAATCAAAGACTCAATACCCTCCCAAAATAGCAATAAAGAAAATAAAATACCTAGGAATATATTTAACCAAGAAGGTGAAAGACCTCTATAGGGAGAGCTATGAAACACTGAGGAAGGAAATTGCAGAGGGTGTAAACAAGTGGAAAAATATATCATGATCACAGATAAGCAGAATCAACATTGTTAAAACGTCTGTAATACCCAGAGTGACTTACAGATTCAATGCAATCCCCATTAAAATACCAATATCGTTTTTCACGGATCTAGAGAAAATAACTCCATGCTTCATATGGAACCAGAAAAGAGCCCAAATAACCAAAGCAGCTCTAAGCAAAAAGAACAAATTGGAAGGCATAACTTTACAAGACTTCAAGCTATATTACAAGACTATAGTAACCAAAACAGCCTGATATTGGCAAAATAACAAAAACACAGACCAATGGATCAGAAAAGAGAACCCAGATATAAAACCATCACCATACTGTCATCTGACCTTTGACAAAGGGTGCTGGGAAAATTCAATAGTTACATGTGTAAGACTGAACAGGATCTGTACCTCTGACCACTCTCAAAAATTCATGATGAATAACAGACTTAAACCTAAAGGCATGAAACTATAAGAATTCTACAAGAAAATGTTGGAAAAAATTCTTACAGACATTAGCCTAAGCAAAGAATTTATAAAGATGACCCCAAATGCTATCATAGCAACAACAAAAATAACTAAACAGGGGGTCTGATCAAATTAAAAGGCTTCTGCACAGCCAAGAAATCAAAGTGAATAGATAACCTACAGAATGGGAGGAAATATTTGCATGCTATACATCCAATAAAGAGCTGATAACCTGAATCTACAAAGAACTGAAGCAAATCAGCAAGGAAAAAACAAAATCAAACCATCCTATTAAAAAGTGGGCAAAGAACATAAACAGAAACTTTTCAAAAGAAGATAGACTAATGGCCAAACACATGAAAAAATGCTCAATGTTTCTAATCATCAGGGAAATACAAATGAAAACCATGAGGTATCACCTAACTCCAGTGAGAATGGCTTTTGTCAAAAAAAATGGCAAAACAACAGATGCTGTCTTGGATACAGAGAGATAGGAATACTTATACACTGTTGGTGGGACTGCAAACTAGTACAACCTCTAAGGAAAGTTGTATGGAGATACCTCAAAGAACTAAAAGTAGATCTACCATTTGATCCACTACTGGGTATTTACCCAAAGGAAAAAAAGGACATTTTATGAAAAAGACACCTGCACCTGAACATTTATAGAGGCACAATTCACAACTGCAAAGAAGTGGAAACAACCCAAGTACCCATCAATACATGAGTAGATTAATAAAATGTGGTATATGTACTACTCAGCTATAAAAAGAATGAACTAATACCTCTTGTATTAACCTGTATGGAACTGGAGACCATCCTCCCAAGTGAAGTACTGCAAGGATGGAAAAAAATATCACATGTATTCACCATTAAATTGGAACTAATCAAAAACATTTATGTGCACAGAAGGAAATAAAACTCATCAGAAATCAAGCAGGTGAGGGTAATGAGTAAATTCACACTTAACAGGTATGATGCACACTATCTGAGTGATGGGCACACTTATAACTTTGAGTCAAACTGTACAAAAGCAATTTATGTAACCAAAACATTTGTACCCACATAATACTCTGAAATAAAATAAAATAAAAAAGGGAAGGTTAAGCAAAGGGCTTTCCTAAATCACCAACAATCAGTAATCTGAAAAATCTCTTTTTTCCTCAGAAATGTAAATGGAAAAGGGTGGTCAAACTCCAAACATAATGCCTGTGAGAGCCTATGGATACCCTTTGTTATTTAAATATGGAAGTGGAAATAAGCCACCTTCAACTTCTCTGAGCCTCAAATTTCCTTAAGTGTTGGTCCAAGGACACACAACTATAGACTCTGCTTCTAAATAAATGAAAACGGAGACCACAGCCAACGAATTAAACTCTGGATGTAAATCCCACGTTTTCAGTAAATCCACAGACCACCTGATCATGGCACACCTTCCTTGCTATCAGCAGCAATGATCTCTTCCCCATTTAGCTCAAAGACTTACTTCCCTAATCTAACATACATGATCACTAGCCTCCTGAGACATGAGCATTCTCAAAAATATGGGGGATCTTTGGACATAAGAGTCCCAAATGCTGACAATTTTTTTAATAGTTACTGGGTTCAGCAATTTTTTTAAACGAGTTTTCATTTCTTTCACAAAACTTTTTAAGCTTTGTTAATCCATAAAATAACTTCTAGATAGAGATACTGCCATTATATTTTTATTGATTCCTTACATAATTCCATGATGGTTAAGAAAAACTCTACATAATTTCAATCATTTGAAATTTGTTGAGACTTGCTTTATAATTCTATACATAATCAATGTTAAATGTTCTACATGAGTCTGAAAAGAGTGGGTTGTACAGAAACTATGTAATGTTCTATGTTCATGAGGTCAAATTTGTTAATTATCTTCTTTAAATCTTCTATGTCCTTCTAAATTTTCTATCTGCCAGATGTATTAATTATTCCAAAAGGAATGTAAACTTTCCATTAGGATTTTGGATTTGGCTATTTTCCTTCTATTTTTGTTATATATAATTTGTATCTACAACTAGTGAACTGAACTTATTGTGTTGTGATCCTCTTCATCTCTAATTCCCTCTGCCTTAATGTCTATTTTATCAATTATGATATCAATATAGTTATATCAGCTTTCTTTTGATTAAAATGAACCTGAAATTTTCCATTCTATTGCTTTCTGTATTATGTTTTAGATGTGCTTATAAACCTAGCATCTCAGATTTTATTTATAAAAGCTAACCACCTTTGTCTTTTCATTGAATCTAGTCTATTTACATTAATTGTGATTACTGACACTTGCATTTATAACTATTGTGTTATTTTGTGCTTTGTTTTTCCTGCTTCGTCCATGTTTTTTCTTCATCATCATAGGCAATGGTGTTAAAGTCTATTTTTCTAATTTTTCCCCTTCTGTTCTCTTTAAGTCATGTCAGTAAATAGGTAAATAATCAATTTTTGCTTGTATTATTTATATATATATAAATATAACCTTCTTAGTTAAATTCTCATACTTTTAGCTGATGGCAAAACAAGAATAAAATCTTCATGAAATTTTGATATAACTACCATCTGGTCTTTAAGATTAACCTAATCTACAGAAGTACAAGGCTGCCCATAAAAATGATAGCAACAGGCTCTCAGAACAACTGCTGTTTCGACAGTAACCAATCTGCTTTCAAATATTTTATCCTAGTTTTATTCAATGAAAACTAAGGTATATTATCACAAAATGGTATTTATGTATCAGATGTTATTGATCCTTGTGGCAATCAGATGTCACTAATTGTGTTTATACTATCATAATTCTCTTAACATCTAGCCCCAAATAAAAACCAGTTGAAATCAAATTCCTCAGAAATAAAAGAATGTCATTTCATTTTTAATGGGGAAGAAACAGATTATTATAGTCATCTTACTAATTTTTTTCTTAAGTTTTACACAAACTATCCTAACTGTATGATCAGTTGTGAGAAGTGAACAGGTACAAAGTTTAGCATTATGAAACAGTTAAGTTCAATACATTTGGTGACTATAGAAGCAAAATCTAGGACATCACTAAGAAAAGGTTACCTGGCCACTACCAAATGCCTCACAGACAAGGGGTCTAGGATAAGATCCCTCGAGTCTGCGGCCCAAAGACCTCATAGTCCTAGAGTTGATCAGACTCAGGAAAAATGCCTCAGGCCTAAAGGCCATCAATTACAAAAGATAAATAGTGTATTATCAGTATTTTACAAGAAAATAACTGCCATAAAGACTGAATACAGAACTCTTATGGTCAATGTAATCTGTCCTACTAAACTACACTGGAGAACAATAGACAAAGCACTGAGTAAATCTGGAATCACAACAAAGGGAGTTAATTGCCGGTTTTAGAAATTCATGGTATCACGTTGTATCTGCTTCCACCATGGGAATTTGCATAGGACACCCGCTCCAATAGGTAATGCTTGCACAGGCACTGACAAACTTTGTGTTCAATTCTTGTTTTTCTGTGTTCAGTGTTAAATGACCTTTTGCCTTTATGACGTTCATCCTGTTATGCTTTTTTGATAGGCTAGGTTTCTTCCTTTGATCCATTATATACTGACTCAAAATGATTTATCCCTTCTAAGCCAAACTTACTGTTATTAGACTACCTTACCCATCTATCAACCAACAGTGTGAACTTTTGTTCTTTTACTACATAACATAGCATAAATGTGAGATATATGAAGTCCCTAGTGAAACTTCATCCTCCACCTGCTACTTTAACAGCCCAACAATGTCCAACAAGTTGTAGCAGCCACACTTTGTGACGTTCCCTCACTGGCTTCTCTCTAGAGCTCCACCATGTTAATTTCAGCTTTGCCACTTTCTAGCTGGGTAACCTTAACACATATCTTCTGAGCAGATGCCTCGTCTGGCTCCCTCAGCCCCACACTTAAGCCCTTATCCTAACACCTTCACCTTCTAGTGTCTGCAGGACCATCCCCTGCACTCCATGTGCATTGCCACCCTGATTGTATTCCTAAACTGCTGCAACTATCCTGTGCCTCTTCTGCTCCACTCCCTTGACCCAACCTCCTCTCCAAAGCCACAATCTTTCTAAAATAAAAATATGCCTTTGCTAAAAAAAAAAAAAAAATGTTCCCCTCAGCCTTCTGAGGGTTCACTGAAAAATCAACTCACAAAAGGCAGATTAACTAGAGAAAAGGCATATCAATTTTCTCAGTGCTCTGCCTCCCACAGGGCTGGTTCCTCCTGGACACATGCCAGGGCAGCTCCTCCTTGGACACTTTTGTCAGTCACACTCAGGTCCCAGAATCAGAGTTTCATTCTCAAGTAACCCAGAGTTCTCACCACCCTCCCTCCCCAGCACCCCTATCCTACATTTCCCAGTCTGAGGAGCTAGCTTTTTCTCAGATGAGTCATTCGTGGAGTAACATTCTTGGACTCTAAGAATGACTTTCCCCTTAAGTGATAATGAACCATAGTCTATAAGGGTAAGACCCTGCTCTTATCACAAAACCAGCCCTCCACAAGTCACAGTTATACATCTGTGTACAGGATTACTTTTATCATCATTATCGCAACCACAAGGCAGCTGAAGGTAAAGGACTGAGGGTGAAGGCAGCAAAAGTAGAAGGGTAGGGACACAGTAGGGAAATGAAGAAAAATCACAAAACTAAAGTTCACTTCAAGACACTGCTGCCTAGGGGGCTTAAAAGGAGAAAGCAGCACAGGCCAGCCACATAAACTCTATGAAACATGTACAAAAACATGTGGTGTGCATTCCAGGGACAGGATGGAGCATAAAAGCATAAGAAACAAGGCACAGAGCATCAAAATATTTCATATTGTAAGTGGCTTTTTACATCTTCACCTTAAAACTGGAACTTTCCACAGATAAACCGTGTCTAATAGCAAAAACTATCCTCTATTCAGTGTTTACTACTACGTTTCCAGGCATGGTACTTGGTACTTTTATCATTTATTTCATCTGATCAGCTCAAAAAGTCCTAACGATGAGTTTTTTTTTTTTTTAAATAACAGCTCACATTTATTGAGCATTTACCTTCATAACAGCTTTGAGTTAGGTACTAGTATTATTCCAGTTAACAGGTGGAAAGGTTGAATCAGAGAAGTTAATGAAATTGCTTAAGATCACAGAGTTATCAAGTAGTGAAGCCAAGAACTGAGCCCAGGCAGGTGCACCTGGGTTATGCACTAAAACCTAAGACAGCGTAGCAAAGTGGTTATGCACTACGATGTAAACATCATTCCCACTTTAGAGAGAAAAACGTATAAAAGTTAACATGTACCAAGGTCTCACAGAAGTGTACAGCTGCGCTGGGATATGAATCCACCTCATCTTTATTATAATATCCCTCTTTCAATTAAGCACTATACATATTTAAGTATTTATGAATCAGGATTCTTAATTTAAGTTGAACCTCCATTTGTTTTCAGGGCCCTACTTTCCAAAAGGAAAAAAAAAAAAAAACTGTAGTGTGTTTGTAACTGGCTAAATACTAAACCACACTCTAATGTATAAATTATTCCCCAGGAATTAATAAAGTACTTAAGAAACTTGTATTAACTCTTTCACACACCACAAGGTACCACTCAGTGAACTGAATTCTTAATTTACTAAAATGGTGCCCAAGAGGTTCAGAAGCACATAACTTCTCTAAGGGCATCAAGACAAAAAACTTGTAAAGCCATTTAGGAATATAAACTAAATTCAGAACAAAATTAAAATTCAAGCTACAGGGTAATACTGTTCTAGTGGATTAGCCTCTGGACCTGCAGAATTTGGCAGAAATGAAACTAAAGGGAAGTTGGAAATATCTAGGTCTTCTGGATAGAAAAACACCTTGGACGGAGCATTTGGGCCCAGTGGGTAGGGCACAGCTTTGACTGCAGCGATCAAAGAGCAGGTAGATGAAGAGTTATCGTGCTCCTGCTTTGCCCAAGTACTTTTGGCAGAGGCAGAGTAAGAGCAGTGGCTTTAGGAAGTCCGCTGGTCTCCAACTGGCAGCCACCACCTTCCCATTCTCTTCCAGCCTCTTCACCCAGGGGGTCTAACCTTCTCTATAAACCTATCAGCCAGGAATATTCCTCCCTCTCAATGTCTCACAGTGACAGCACATCAGTAGTTACAGGTCTCCAGCAATCTAAATATCACTGTACACATTGTACAAGACAATATCAACACTACTAATGCAAAATTAGGCTCTTTAATCTATAAAAATACTACTCCATATACTATACAATATCAAATTAACATCAAGTGTTGTCAAAGTAGTACAAAGTTGCTCTAAGAATATAAAATCATTTCTGGTTTGTGCAATTGGACAATTCCTGGAAGAACTGGCATCCAAGCAGGGTCTCTGAGGACAAGGACAACTTAGTAGGCTAACATCCCAATGGAGGGAACAAAAAAAGCAAGCAGAGGGAATGGCAATGGCAACAAATGGAAGTGAGAAGGTGCAGACTTCTCAGCAAGAATTTTAACTGTAGGAGTTTAGCGTATGACGTGAAACTCCAATTTTTGTAGAAGAGGAGGATAAAGAATTCTCACTTTCATTGCTAATTTTTCACATGTGGTCTTACTGTCTTCTATTAATACTAATTCTCCTTTAGTATTTTTGCTATACCCAATATCAAGTAGAGATATAACTAGCCATACTTGGTATGGTTTAATTGTTCTTTTCCAGTGTTCACGCTTTCTTAAAATAGTTTCTTCCTTCAATAAAATAATACTGCTGTCCTTATGTGATGTGTGCTTTTAATTCTATTCCTATTGAAAGACAAGTGTGCTGCCATGGACACTCAACTGCTCAGACTCTACATTCCAACTGGTCACAAGTCTAGTCATTTACCACCTCCCTAAGACTCATCTTCCAGAAATCCAGGCCTTTGACATCCCTTAATACCTACAGAGAGCTCAGGAATTTTCTTCTTCATTTAAAAGCACACGATCTAGAAGTACAAACTCCTCTCAACAGGAGGGGTTAGGGGTGGGGGGATCTCCTTAGATTTTACATGCAGAAGTTTGATTCCACCTTCAGAATAATGTCTTGCATACTTTTACATAAACAAAAAACCTTAAGCTCACTACTTAAGTGAGCTTCTCAAAGCAGCATTTTGTCCCCAAAGGCAACACTGGCTCCATCAACAGAGAGTCAGAAAAACTTCTGCAAATTTTTTAAAAAATAACTTTTAAATTTCTAATGATGGAGTCTTCAAAAGCTAATTGGGCCGAATCATCACAACGTGGGTTCAAATCCTACCTCCACTACTTTATAGCTGTATGGTCCTAGACAAATTTGCTCAACATCTCCATGACAGCAATAATGGCACCTACCCTCACACTCTTGCTACGAGGATTAAATGACGCATGTAACGTGTCTGGCCTAAGTTAAGTGCTTAACAAACGTTAGCTCTAATTATTACTACAAAGGTACCAGAAAGCATAGCACATTTGGAAAACTTCAAGTTTGCTATATCAATACCATAGAAATATGTCTGTGGTGCTGGCAGGATGGAGAGACAATAAGGTGGAGCCTAGGAAGGCAGCAAAAGTCAAATGAACAGCCTTGCATAAAGGCTCACTGGAGCTCCACTAGCGCATATGACACCTCTCAGTGTGCTGGAAACCTCCTCAACCAGCCCCAGAGCTTGAGTAGCAGGACAGGCTGGCGGAACTCATTCTCCTCACTGGTATTCACACGTGAGGCTCAACCAGCTTTATAGTGAGCAGCAGTCTTGCATGCACAAGAGCTTGAATTTTATTCTGACGACAACAAGTACTCCACTGAAAGATTTTAAGCAGGAAAGTATAGGCCATTCAAAGTTGCAATTTAGAAAAAGACTCTAAATCTTAATTAGACCCAAAAAGTTTATCTATAAGTACAAATGCCAGAAGCATCTAACAATGGAATTGTTCTTAATGGAAAAATCAAACTCTAAAATATTTTAAAGAGGTTTATCCTGAACCAACATGAGTGACCCTGGCCCAAGGAAACAGTCTCGAGAGGTCCTAAGAAAGTGTGCCCAAGGTGGTTGGGTTACAGTTTGGTTTTATACACTTTTAGGGAGACAGGAGTTGCAGACAAAATCATAAATTAAATACATGGGAAAACAGCCAGGTGCTGTGGCTCATGCCTGTAATCCCTGCACTGAGGGAGGCAGGGGTGGGAGGAGTACCTGAGGCCAGGAGTTCAAGATGAACCTATGCGATATAGTGAGATACTGTATATACAAAAACAAACTCTTTCAATTAGCAAGGTGTGATGGCATACACCTGTAATCCTAGCTACTTGGGAGGCTGAGGTTGCAACGAACTACAATCACACCACTGCACTTCAACCTGGGCAAGAAACCTCATCTCTTAAAAATAAATTTTAAAAATTAAGAAATACATGAGAAGTATGTATATAGCAATTTGGCCCGAAAAGGTGGTACATTTAGAAGCGGGAGCTTATAAGTCTTCAGTTGGCAATGGGTTGAAAGAATTAACCTTTGTCTAAAAACTTGGAGTCAGTAGAAAGGAATGCTAAAGATAAAGGGGGTCTGTTATCTATCATATTATGCCATGCTAGAGTCAGGTTGGAAAGTAAGCCAATATATATTTGTGTCAAGACAACCTGTTTAGCAAAATTGATGGGCTGCAGGCAAGACTTAATCCTTGCTTTCCATGGTCTTAGGTCTCGTTTATAATTTGATATCTTATTGTCAGAGTCCATTTTGTCTTAAGATCTCTATTTTAACATTAATGCTGTCCAGTCTGTCTGAACTGCCAAACAAAAGGGGTATGAGGCATGTCTGACCTCTCATCCAGTCACAGCCAGAAACTCAGTTTTTGTTTCTCTGGGGCTCCCTTGGCCAAGAGTGGGTCTATTTAGTCAGTTGGGGAGCTTAGGATTTTTAGTTTAGATTCTAAAATAATCATTTTATTATGCTTAAAAGAAAAAAGAATTAGATAACTATAATGAGTGATGGCAGTGTAATTCCAACAGACTGAGAACATTTGACCACTGATGCCACAGCAGCCCGAGTCATGTAATCTAAGCAGGGTGATGTCCATCCTAAAGAGATTAAAAATACTAGAAACTATTTAACATGAAATATATCTCAAATTTCATGGTACAAGGTTGTTTACTACAGAGAAGGAAATATTCCACAGAAACACTGAAACAAAGTAAAAAGAAAAGGCACAGGGAAAATAGATAATGTTGAAGGATCTTCAAAGAGCTGTGGCATCTTCCTAGAATTTGTGTTTCTAAAAACATGTTACAGGTCCTGATAAGTGAGGTTACCATAATCCTATCTTCAAATCAAAAAATTTTCTGGAGAAATGAAAACTCATGTTATTGAATGATGTTTGCCATGTAAGTAAAACTGCATTGCAAATCATGCTTATTGTAAAATTGTATGAGTAAAACACACTTCATGTGTTTATATCACTGAATATTTAAGATTTTATGTACTTTTTTCAGGAAAGTATCTCAAAAAATGACAGCTACTTCATTCAATTGTTTACATGATATATTTATATTAAATAAAAAGGTTAGTTTTGTTTCTTTTTAATCTCATTTGTTTCTTAACATGCATAATGCCCTAGTATCTTTTTTCAAACAATGTGTTCTTCTGAAGATATTTAAGCTGTGGAAATGTTAATCTGGAACAAGTCAGGTCCTAGAGAAATAAGGATATAGATTATATAAATGTAAGCATTTTTACTATAGAATAAATATGAGAAAATCCTCCAAATCCAAAATGCAGTTCCTAATGACATTCTTTCCATGTACTACAGTAGTGATTGAATTATTAATACGTTCTGTGAAGCCACAAGGTTCTACAGCATCACTTCGAGGCTTCTAAACACTTGCAATATATTTAAGACCTATAATAAAGCACAATGGTCATTAGATAGATACAACTCCAAATTCTTACATATGGAAGTCCTCCAAAGCATTACCCCGTGTAGTCAGATTAACTTGTGCTTGTGCAGACCTTGAAATAAAGCATCTCTTGTTATTACTGTACAAGCGTATGACTTGCAGTATTCATGTCATAACTACAAAGGCTCACCACTCATCACTTTCTGAATTTAGGACTGTTGAAGTTTTACATTCACTCACAGAACTTACCACCAAACATAATTCTGCGACACATGTGCCAAGTTAATTATACACCAGACAGGACCTACGCACGTACATCTGACTGAAATGTGCTTCAGCATACCCCATTATATTGAGTCCTACAAAAACAAATGAGAACACAATATCCATGTATTCTGAGATCATAACATAGTTTTGATGTTTGTTGCAAATTTGGGGGTCTTTTCTATTAATATAAGAGCAGCTGTTATATTTTTATTCAGCTCAGAAATAAACTTTCTATAATTCCTCTTTTAAGCTTCTATATCAGTACAAGCAGAGCATATCTTGAAATTGTAAGAGAAACTGGTTTCAAAAGCTAATAACTGCTAGTAACTACTTAAATCAATCAAAATTTTCTCATACAACTGAAATACAGGAAAAATTGGATCCTCAGCTGGCTACAGAGCTTTGGTTTGCAAGATAAAAGTAGTTCTGGAGATTGGTTGCACAATAATGTGAATGTACTTAACACTACTGCACCGTACACTTACAAATTACAGATGGAAAATTAAGGTGTATTTTGCCACAATTTTAAAAACATTTTTTAAATTGGGTATGGAGTTTTGTTTTCCACTTTTTACTTTGTGTTCTTTAATCCTGAAGACATTTAACTCTATAGATTTTTCCATATATACAGTTTTCATGGAGCCATTCCTTTTATTGGTTTGATCTAAATTTGTGAAAATTAACATGCACTTTCAGTTTTTCTGGTTTAATGTGTTTAACAACTATGCGATTTGGTGTCTACACATCTTCAATGTTATAATTTCTTCATAAATGGTGCCTTTTTAAAGTCATTAATGTTCCCATAATAATGTTTAGTGCTTTCAACTAGATGCCATTCTGTTTTCTTTCTGTGTTTGTTTGTATGGTATCTTTTTACCCATCTCTATTTTCATCTTCCCTTTAACAATTTGATTGAAGTGCTACTTGTGATTAGCTGTATTTTTAAGGAACTATTCTATTCTTATCTTCTATAACAGAATTCAGTCCATTCAAAATTTTTAATTTTAATTGTGAGATAATTGTAGATTCACATGTCATTTTAAATACTACAAAGAGATCTCACTCACCCTTGACCAAGTTCCCCCACAATGACAACATCTTGAGCACCAAGTGCAATACCACATACAGGATATTGACATCAGTACAGTAAAGATACAGAATACTTCCCTTACCACAAGGATCCCTCCCTGATTCCCTTTTGTCAGCCATACCGACAGTCTTCTCACCCTCAGCTGCTCTTTAACCACTGAAAAACACTAATCCATTTCTAGAATTTTGTTATTTCACAGATTTTATATAAATGGAATCATTCACTATGTAACCGTTTGGAATAGGCTTTTTATCACTTAAGAGAGAGATTCATCCACTTACATTATCAATACTTTGTTCCTTTTTATCAGGAGAAATAATGTTGACATAGTATACCATGGCTTGTTTAATCGTTCATCCATTGAAGAACATCTAGGTTGTTTACAATTTGGGAGTATTACAAATAAATCCTCTATGATCATTTGGGTACAGGTTTTCATATGGATATATTTTCGTCTTTCTGGGATAAACATCCAGGAGTGCAACTGCTCAGTTATATGGTATGTTGCATGTTTAGTTTTATAAGAAACAACCAAACTATTTTCTAGAGTAGCTGAACCATTTTACACTCCCTCTAGCAATGTACAAGTGTTGGTTCTCTGCATTCTCACCAGCATTTGATGATGTCACTTGAAGTCATTTAAGCAGTGGTTTCTCACTAGTTTAATTTCCATCTCCCTAATTACTAGTGATGTTGAACACCCTTGTGTTTATTTGCCACTTTAATGTCCTCTTCAGTGTGATGTCTGTTGATGTCTTTTGCCCATTTTCTAACTAGATTGTTTTTTAACTATTGAATTTTGAGATTTCTTTACCTATTCTAGGTCCTAGGTCATTTGGCAGATATAGCGGTTATAAATATTTTCTACCATCTTGTAGCTTGTTTTTTCTTTCTCTTAATACAATCTTTCATGGAGAAAAAGTTTTTTAAATTTAACAGATTCAAATCCATTTTTTTCTTTTATGGATTATGCTTTTATTACCAAGACTAAGAACTCATTACCTAAGTCCTGGACCCTGAAGACCTTTTATTCTTCCCTAAAGGTTTATAATTTTACATTTATGTTCCTGTTCCATTTTGATTTTGTATAAAGTTTTTATCAAAGTTCATTGTTTTGTCTATGGACATCCAATTGCTCCAGCACTGTTAAGAAGGCCATTCTGCTTTTGCACCTTTGTCAAGAATTAATCATATTTGTGTAAATGTATTTTTGGTCTTCTATGCCATTGTATTGATCTATGTGTCCTAATTACTATAAGGAAGGCCTTAATATCAGTAGAGTGATTCTAATGACATTCTTTTTCAGATTGTTTTAGCTATTCTAGGGCCTATGTCTTTCCATACCAGTTTCTTAATGATCTTGTCTATGTCTATCAAAATACTTTGCTGAGATTTTTATAGAACTGAGTGAAAGCTGCTGTATCTACTGAATCTTCCAATATGTGAACACGATATGCAACAACATTTACTTAGGTACCCTGATTTGTTTCATCAAAATTTTGTAATTTTCAGCACAAAGATCCTATACATGTTGAAGTTTATACCTGTTTCAAGTTTTTGTGGAACACTTGCAAATGGTGTTTTTAATTTCAATTTCTATATATTAAGATATAGAAATGTGGTGTTGATCTTGTATGCAGCAACCATGTTGAGTTCCCTTATTAGTTCAGAGTTTTTCCTAGATTTCTTAGGATTTTGTGTATGAACAATTATGTTATCTGTAAAGAGGGACAGTCTTGTTTCCTTTTTATCTGTATGTCCTTTACTACTTCTTGCTATATTGCAGCGGCTAGAACTCCCAGTACTATTTTGGACAGCAAAACTAAGAGTACACATCCTGCCCTTGTTCTGAACCTGAAGAGGAAAAACAGTCCACCCCTTACTATTAAGTATGGTCTTAGCTAGAGGTGGGTTTTGGTAGATACTCTCAAAGTTCTTCATTTCTAGTTTTCTGAGTTTTTATTCATGAATGAATGTTGACTTTTGTCAAATGTTTTGTGATCAACTGATATTTTTCTTCTTTAGCCCGAAACACATCGATTTTCAAATGTTGAACCAGCCTTACATGCCTGAAATAAATCTCACTTGGTTAAGTATTTTTTATATATCACTGGATTTGATTTGCTAATATTTTGTTGAGGATCATAGCTTTTAAGTTCATGATACATACTGCACTGTAAAGGTTTTTGTTTATTTTTTCCTGTCTTTGATTTTGCAGTCAGGGTAATTAATATTAGACTTCTAAAATGAATTCATAAGTCTTTCCTCCTATTTTCTGGAAGAAAGTGAATAAAATTGGTGTTAATTCTTTAAATGTTGGTAAATTCTCCAGTGAAAGCATCTGGGCCCAGAGGTTTACTTTTCAGGACCATTTAAAGTTAGAATTCAATTTCAATAGCTGTAAGGCATATCTTTGTTTTATTGTGCTTTGCAAATACTTTGTTTTTAATAAATTGAAGACTTGTAGCAACATTGTTGAGCAAGTCTATAGGTGTCATTTTTAGCCATTATAACAGTACTTTTTGTACAATATGTACAATACTACTTACACTTAATAGCTTATTAAGTGTAAACAACTTTTATATGCACTACAAAACCAAAAACTTTGTGTGATTCACTTTACTGTGGTCTGAATCCACAGTATTTCTGAGGTATGCCTACATTCAGGTTGTCTATTTCATCTTGATTGAGTTTTGGTATGTTTTAGTATATAGTTTTTGTTTTTTCATTTTAAGGAAAACTAAAACTAAAAACTAAGTTAAAGATATTCCCTTTAAGTTGTCAAGTTTAAGTATGCAAAGTCGTTTGCAACATTATCTTATTAAATATTACTCTTAACAGCTGCTGCTTCTGCAATGATATCTTCTATTTCATTCCTGATCATTGCGATTTGGGCCTTTTTCATCTTTCACAGTCTTGCTAGAAGTTTATCAATCCTACTGATCTTTTCAAAGAAACAGTTTATTTTTTTCTTTCCTATTTTCAATTTCATTGACTGCTCTTTACTTCCTTCTGTTTGCTTTGGGTTTATCTTGTTCTTTTTGTTTCTTGAGGTAGCTTAGATTGATTTAAGACCTTTCTCCTTTTCAAATATAATCACTTAGTGCTATAAATTCCCCTCTCAGCACTACTTTAAGCTACATCCCACATATTGATATATTGTATTTTCATTCATTCTCATATGTTTAAAATTTTCCTTTGAGATTATTTATAAATGTGTTTAAGGGTTTGGAGATTTTTCTGTTGTCATTTTTAGTTTGATTCCATTATTATCAATGAACACATTCTGTAGGATTTCAATCCTTTTAAAATTTTTTAGCCCTTTTCACGGGCATTTGAAAAAATAATATATTCTGTTGTTTTGAGTTAGAGTATTCTAAGTATGTCAGATTCCATTAGTTGACAGTTAAGTTCATCTATAGTCTTACTGATTTCCTGTATAGTAATTATAACAAATTGCTGAGAGTGGGGTGTTAAAGATCACAAGTTTATCTCATTTAAATTTATGTATATAGAGAGTATCTAACTTATTAAATTTATTTCTCCTTTTAGCTCTATCAGTTTTGCTTCATGTATTTTGAGGCTCTGTTAGGTAGGTATACATTTAGAAGCATTATGTCTTCCTAATAGATTGATCCTTTTATCATTGTATGTCTTTCATAATTTTCTTTGCTTTGAAATTTACCTTTTCTGGTATTAATATAGTCGACTCCTGTTTTTTCAAATTAATGTTTGTATGGCCTATCTTTTTCCCCTCTTATTTTTCAACCTACCTGTGTCATTGTATTAAAGTGACTTTCTTCAAAACAGCATGATTTTGAATGTTTTCTTTATGCCAATCTGTCCTTTCAATTGGTATATTCAGACCACTTACACTTATGGCAATTATTAACATGGTAGGCCTAAACCTGCCATTTAGTTGTTTCTTATTTCTCCTTATCTTCCCATGGGTTATGTAACCTTTTTATATTAATAAATCCATCTATGGAAAAACAAGCACCACATGTACTCACCATCATATTGGTATTAACTGATCAACACTTAAGTGCACATGTAGTAACGTTCATCAGGTTTTAGGTGGATGGGGGGAGAAGAGGATGGATATATTCACATCTAATGGGTTCAGTGATCACTGTCTGACAGATGGACACACTTGAAGCTCCGACTCAGGTGGGACAAAAGCAATATTCATAACCTAAACATTTGTACCCCCCCTGTAATATGAATAAAAAAATTTTTAAATAAAAAATAAATCCATCTGGAGGGGGGTGGGTATATACATACATAATGAGTGAGATGTGCACCATCTGGGGGATGGTCATGATGGAGACTCAGACTTTTGGGGGGAGGGGGGAAATGGGCATTTATTGAAACCTTAAAATCTGTACCCCCATAATATGCCAAAATAAAAAAAAAAAGATAAATCATAAAAAAATAAAAAAATAAATAAATAAATAAATCCATCTGGATTCATGCATAGTGTGAGTACATCACTTTGCATAGCTGTCTTAGTGGCAGCTCTAAGGATTACAACATGCATATATAACTTGGCACACACTACTGTTACCAACGTTTTTATCACTAGAAATATAGAAAACATACCTTCCATTTAGGTTCCTTTATCCTCCCCACTTTAATTATCTTAAATATTTCCTCTGTAGACATTTAGCACAACACAGTTATAATTTTTTGCTTCAAATATGATTTAAGAAACTGTTATAGTTTACTATATTTACCCCTATATTTATCCATTCTAGTGTTCCTTTCTGAAATTGAAAGCTTTCTTCTGTTATCATTTCCTTTCTGTTTAAAGAACTTTTATCTAAAATCTTTAAGAACATGTTTGCTAGCAATAAATTCCTCTCACTTTCCTTCAAGAAGATTTTCTTTTCCCCCTCACTCCTGAAAGATTTTTGTTGTATAAAGCATACATAGTTAGTGGTTCTTTTCTTTTACTTGAAAAATGTTGTGCTACTTCCTTCTGGTTGCCGTAACTCCAGATGAGAAGTTCCTCTAGTTTGGATTTGCTTTCCCCTATAAGTAACACATTTCGTAATTCCAGCTACTTTCAATAATTTCATTATCTTTAGCTTATAGAAGCTTAATCATGATGTATCTTGACATGGATTTCTTATGGTTTATCCTGTTTGGGATTCACTCAACTTCTTCAATCCATAGCTTTATGTCTTTCACAAGTTTGAGAAGTTATCAGATTGTTTCTTCAGATACTTTTTTGGTCCCACTCTATCCTTTCCTTCTGAAATTACAATGACATGAATGTCATCTCTTTTATCATCCCAGAGGTCTGCAAGACTCAATTTGCTTTTTGTCTGTTTTCTCTGTTGTTCACACTGGTTAAGTTCTAATCATTTGTTTTCAAGTTCACAGATTCTGTCCTCTGTCATCTCCACTCTTATTGAGCCAATTCAGCAATTTTTTCACTTTGTATTTTTCAGTTCTATAATTATCTTTTGGTTTTTTGTTTTTTCAAAATTCTATTTCTCGGCTGAGATTTTCTAATTTTTTGTTTAGAGAATTTGTAATATCTTGTTAAAACATTTTTATCATAGCTTTCAAATCCTTGTCAGGTAAGTCTGTGTTAGGACCTGTTGATTGTCCTTTCTCATTCACAAGTGATTTTGCTGGTTCTTGGTACAAGTGATCGTTTAACTGTATCGTATACATTTTTGGTATTAAGAACCCTTGAATCCTATTTTAATCTTCTTTCTCAGGCAGTTTCCCTTCTTAAAGGTATAATACCAGGGATGAGTGGGTGTGCATGTTCAGCTACCTGCTAGGCCCTCCCTTCTCCATCACCCTGACAAAAGTGAGGTACTAACTCATACCACCTTCTTGCAGACAGATGGGATAGAAGTTCAGCTCACTGACACCTTCCCAGGCAACTGACTCCAATTCACCATTTCTGTTGCCTCTGTTTAAAATCAGCTCTCCCTTGGGCTAAGCTAGTACCAGGGAGGGGGAACCTAAGGGCTAAGTCATACCATTTTGTTGCTGCATAACAGGAGTGGAAGTTCAGCACCCCAGTGGGCCCTATTTATACCACAAGGGGTGCAGAGGGAGTACAGTGCCAACCAGCCCTCTTTCCCTCCCTCATTGTACCTTTTTGATGCCAGAGGATGTGGAGGCTACCCTCCCCACTAGAAGACACAGGCATGGGAGTGGTCAAGTGTAGTGCTAAGTTGCCCCTACTTACACCACCACATTGTGGCGGGGAATGCCACTCCAAGCTGGATCCTGCTGACACTAACCTGGCAAATAAGTTGGAGCATCACCTGCTTCTCCTCCTGGGCACAGGGTAGAAGATCAGCTCCACACTAGACCCTGTCAATACCTGGCAGGGAAAGTGAAGTACCACTTGCTTCTGCCAGCCAGGAAATGAAAGATTAGCTCCCTGCTCAGGCATGCCTCCAACCTCTGGGTGGGGAACCAGAGCATGCCTGCCTGCTGTTGAACCCTGGGAGGGGAGAGGGTCAGTTCTTTTGGGTGTTTAGCTAGATCAGGGTGAGTCCTGATAAGTTTGTTAGACCACCCTTCCCCTATCCTTTGGCTATAGGGAACAGAAAATTGTACCTACTAGTGGTTGAGGGTTGGTGGCTTCTACAGCACCCTGTGCAGGACATATAGGAGATAAGGAAACTCATGGGACTCACTCATCATTTCTCAAGTCCCCAGAACTCTAGACTGTCCACAGTCTTCTTTCCATCTTTCAGCATCTTCCTTTGCTTCCTTGTCATACTAAGTCTAGGGATTTTGAGCTGTAAGAAGGTAGAGCTTGAGAATGGGACAGCTTCATCTTGGTCAAACAGGAAGTCTCTGGCCCATTCCCATTTCTTCATCTTACTTTGCTATTCTATACTGTTTCCACTTTTCCTAATTCTTACTGGTTTGGTTAGGGTGTTATTCATTCCATTTTTCTCCTATGAATTTGAAAGTTCCATACTTGTCTTATTCCTTAACACTTACTACCACAACAAAAGGGAAAGTCACATATTTCGCTACACTTTCTACCCAACTGATCCCTACACAAAGACATTTTATTTTTCAATCTTCCAAGACAAGATCTGTAATAATTTCACTGCCCCTCTTCCATTTGGCAAATATTTGAGCACCTACTGTGTACCAAAGATAAAACAGGGAGCAAAATAAAGTTCCTGCCCTCATGAAGTTTATATTCTTGTGGGGAACAGGGGGGAAAAAACCATATGTACCATTATGTATCTATCCCACTAAGTTGAGAAAGCAGTTGCTTTAACCAGGTAATAATTAGGACGCAGTGTGGAAGCAGCTTAGTGAGCCAGATAGGTAATAGTGGGAGATCAAGTCAGAAAGACAGCCAGGACCACACACATAGAACACTACAGGCACATAGTGAGGATTTTAAATTGTATCTGAAGTACAATAGGATTTATATTCTAAGAAAGCAGTGGAAAGACATGATTGGATTTGTGTCACTTTGGCTGTTGGGTACAGAAGTTAAAAGTAGGCCCACCATCTACAAGGCTTGTTAGTGGTGATAGTGGCCTACAATGGCAGCAATAGGCTGATTACAACTGGTCAGTTTCAAGGTATAATTTAAAGGCAGAGAAACAGAATTTGCTAATAGGATTGAATGTGAAAAATGAGAGAAGGAAAAGATGAAGGATAACTCCAAGATGTGGGGCCTAAGTTATTGGGTAAATTATAAAGCTACTTACTAAAAGAGGGGACACTGGATGAGATTCAGAGGAGAAAAAAAAAGTTTGGTTTAGATTTAAGAAGCCTATTAGACATCTAAGCAGCAGCAAATGTAGACCATTTGGAAATATAACTCTAGACTTCTGGGGAAGGTTGAGGCTATAGATAATCTGAGTAGAAGATTGCCGACAAAGAGAACAGAAGTAAAGAAGAGTAAGAACTGAGCTCTGAGGCTAGGAAGAAGAGATTCAATAAAGAAAACAGAACTAGCTGCACTCAGTGAGATAGGAGTTGAGTGTCCTGGATTCTGAGTTAAAGGTTTTCAAAAGAGTAATTTGGTGTCACATGCTCAGAAGAGGTTGTTTTTAGAGCCTCTAGAATGTTTTTGTGTCCTTCCTCACACTTGTCCTCCTCACCTCCTGAATCCCACCCTCTGTTTCCCTACAGACTCCTGACTCTCACCTCCTCTTTCCTATACTCCATACAGTGGTATCACAGCTACTTACGGTAATTTGAAAGGGCTAGGAGAGAAGGACAGAAGCATAATTAAGTGGAGATTCACACCCAAAAACTGCTGCTTCTTTCAGGCTTAGGCTCCACCATCTACTAAAAGTAAAAGGCATCAGAGTAGAGTCAGAAGTGCTGGTTTATGGGACAAAAGAACCCATCAAGGAAAAGTGAAAGGACTACAGGACAATTTTGAAGAACCAGTTATAGTTAGAAACCATAAATTTGTGGACAATATTGTATACTGACTCACTCAAATCTATTCCAGCCTCCCAGAAAACTGCAGAAGCCAGAAAACTAAAAACCACATTTCCTAACACTCTTGCTACTATAGTTCTGGTCTGAAGTTCTGTCAGTCACAGCAAGATAAACACGAATCATGCAACACATGAACTTGTATGCTCCAACTGAGTTGAGACAAACTGAATCAAGTGGGAGAGAGAAAGTATGTGACATAGGCATCTTGTTCTTGTGGACAGCAGCCAAGGTAGCATGGTCCTGGGGCTGAGCGGCAACATTCACAGCAACAGCCCTCTCCATGGCTGGGCTAGAACAGTGGCTACCCTGGCAGCCCAGTTCTACAAGGTGGATGTGAGAGTTTCTCCTGGCAGGCCACACTGGAGTATGTTTTTAAGCACCCTCAAGAAATCATGAAGACATTTAATTCCCTGTAATAAATCCCATTCTGCTTAAAGAAGAATTAGATTCTGTTCTCTACAACCAACCCCTGACCAGTACAATCTTCAAAGTTGTTCTAATTTATCCAATAGTGCTGAGCAACGTGGGTACAAAAGCAGGTAAGGTAAGGAGTTTATGCTGGGTTGCAGGTAAGCATGATAGGACAAATTAAACAGACAAAACACTTCAGGGTCTTGATGTACAAGTTAGAAATGACCCTGGAATCCAGGCTGAGTACGGAAGGAAATAAAGCTGCTGCTAACACACAAGAAGTCAGAAATAATGAAAAAGACAGACATTTAGGACACCAACTAAAGGAAAGCAGAACAAAAATGAGCATTTCATAGTTACAGTAAAGAAACTTCTTTGACCTCATTAAATGGTAACATACAGTTATAAAATGTAATGAACACCTCAGAAAATGGAACATTCCTTTCATATACCATTTGTACGTACTCTCCCAAAACCAGACATCCGTAGGATATCTATAAAACATTGTAGACATTCCAGAAGTTTCTGAACATAATTTTTGCTAAGAACTAGCCCTACTGACTCTGGGCATTTTGGCCTTCTTTAGAAATTAAGCACCATCAAAGCAACAGAACCACAGGAAGCAGTTCCCAATTTCTTAAGAGATCTGAACTCATTCACAGACAGCACACCTGTGAGAATGCCAAATACACCACCTGAAGTAGCAGCTTCTTCTTTCTTAGCACTGCCCTTATAAAAGGTTATAATATACTGAGAGGGAAAATTTTAAGAGCCCTTTTCTAGACAATGAAACCTATTCCCCAAGCTCAACTTAGCCTTCAATTCTAATCAGGGGTAATGCCAAAGTGGTAGGCTGAATAACTGTTTAACTTAAAAATGTTAATATTATTTGTGCACTTTCGTTATAGTGAGAACCACAATAAACTTCGCAGATTTACCAAAAATACTTCCTGTATCTATTTGGGGGGGGGGTGCACAAGTTATTTGGAAATAGCAACACCTTACTGGCTGAATGTCAGAACCTTTAAAAGTATCATAGTCCCCTACAACAAATTATGACATTCCTAGAAACTGATCCAGCTTCTACTAACTGTAATTGAATTATGAAATGCAGAGCCTTTCTAGGACCTAGGAATATAATTCTAAAATAAATGGCAGGTCATTTACATTTATTATAAATGGCAAAAAGATTTGTTTTTCCAAATAGATAACAGATTCCATTACCATGCTTTTATAATTACTGGCTTCACTTTAAAAGAGTTATTATGTATTAGAAATGTGAAGGAGGGCAATTTTTAAGTCCTTGAATCCTGTTGAACCATATCCCTCTTCAACCACAAAATAAGAATTTATATCAAGATATAATGCCAGAATAATAGGAATAATGTGAGAACAATTTACAGCACTGACATTAAAGGATGGAACCCTGCTAGGATTAATTTGTACAACTGTAGTCACACTTATCAGTAAGCCAGGCCCTCTAGGTTAATTATCCAGAAAAAAACCAAGGAGACTTAAAGCCACAATTTGATAATAAATCTTTAAAGTTTTCTGTGGATGATCAAAAAATAAACCAGTTTAAATCTCCAAAAATCTCAGTTATCAACTAGTGTCATTCAAAATTTTTAGACATATTAACTTTTAATAGTTTGAATAAAGTATCCTTCAGCTTATAATAAGTTAATCATCATCTAAGCATAGAGGCTTAATGCTAACCAAAATTAGGAATGAGAAAGCTACATTCTCAAATTGCAAAAGTAGATGAGTTGATTATAAAAGCTAGATTAGTTTTCTCAATAACTGTAAATGTACTTCCAAGTAACATGTCTAAAAGCCAACTCACTACTACTGCCTTAGAATAAGCTGCAATTGTGATCATCCTCAAGGAATGAATGGTTGGGATAAAAAAAAAAAAAAAGACACATCAACTGTGTCCAATCTTATGAACACAATATCCAAAGGGAAGATGTTTCACCAAGTAAATTCATCCTTCACAGATTTATGTTTACCAAAGATATGATGCCAAAAGCACAAGCAAAAGGACAAATCAAAATTAAAAACATCTACCTTTCAAAGAACACCAAGAAAGTAAAAAAAAAAAACCCACAGAATGGGAGAAAACATTTGGGAATCGTACCTAATGAAGCACTTGTATCAAGAATACATAAAAAACCATCACAACTCAATAAAAAGATCAATAACTAATGTAAACATGGACAAAGGATCTGAATACATGTTTCTCCAAAGATGTGGAAATGGCTAATAAGCACATGAGGAGATGCTCAACAACATTAGCCATCAAGGAAATGTAAGTCAAAACCCCATGATACCACTTCTTATTTACCCACGATGGTGTAGTGGGGTCTGCTTTCTGTTGCTATGACAGAATACCACAGACTGGGTAAATTATAAAGAAAAATTTATTTAGCTCATGGCTCTGGGGCTGGGAAGTCCAAGAGCATGGTTCTGGCATCTGGTGAGGGCCTCCCTGCTGCTTCATGACAGGGCAGAAGGCATCACATGGCAAGACAGAGCAAAGGTGTTTATATCAGTTCAGGTCTCTCTCTTCTTATAAAGAGACCAGTCCCATCATGGGGACCTCACTCTATGACCTTATCCCTAAACCTAATTATCTCCCAAAGGCCCCAACTCTAATCAACATAAGGAATTGGGGATTAAGTTTCTAAGATATGAAATTGGGGGTACATATCCAAACCATAGCAGACGACAACTTTAAAAAAAAGAAAAATAAGTGTTGACAAGGACATGGAGAAATTAGAACCCTCATAACACCGGTGAGGGAATGTACAATGATGTGGTCACTTAGGAAACGTCTAGTGGTTCCTCAAAAGCTTAAACAATTACTGTAATATGACCCAGCAATTTCACTCCTGGGTACATACCCAAGAGTAATGAAAACATATGTCCATATAAAACTTAAGTGTCAGCATTACTAATAACCACCAAAAAGAACCCAAATATTTGTTTATCAGCTGATAATAAAATGTGGCATATCCACACAATGTAATAAAAAGAAATGCAATAAAGTTACCCACTCAGTATCTGTGGGGGATTGGTTCCAGGACCTCCTGGGATAACAAAATCCACAGATGCTCAAATTCTTCATATAAAATGGCATAGTACTTGCATATAACCAAAGCACATTCTCCTGCATACTTTATTTTTTAAAGATGGAGTCTCACTATATTACCCAGGCTGGAATGCAGTGGCATGATTATGGCTGGCTACAGCCCCTAACTCCTGGACTCAAGAGATCCTTCTACCCCAGGCCTCCTGAGTAGCTGGGACTACAGGCACACACCACCATGCCCAGCCTCTCCCATATACTTTACTTATAATATCTAATTGAATGTAAAAACTCATTTTTTAAATATTTTTGTAGAGACAGGATCTTGCTACATTGCCCAGGGTGGGCTCGAACTCTTGGCCTCAAGCAATCCTCCTGCCTCAGCCTCCTGAAGTGCTAGGATTACAGATGTGAGCCACGTCTCTCATATACTTAAGTCATCTCTAGGTTATTTATAATATCTAGTACAATGTAAATGTTATGTCAAGAGCTATTATACTGTATTTAGGGAATAATGACAAGAAAAAAATCTGCACATGTTCAGTGCAGATAATTTAATATTTTTGATCCACAATTGGTTGGATACAGAGGGTCAACTGAATTGATACACACTATAACATGGAACACATGAAAACTAGAAACTAGAAAACACTATGCACTAAGTGAAAGAAGGCAGTCAAAAAGAACATGGTATAAGATTCCATTTATATGAAATGTCTGGAACAAGCAAATCTATACAGACAAAAAGTAGATCTGCGGTTACCTTAGGTTAGGGGTTGAGGGATATGGAGTGATTATAGCTAAAGAGTGAAGTTTTTTTCAGGAAAGATGAAAATATTCAGGCCGGGTGCAGTGGCTCACGCCTATAATCCTAGCTCTCTGGGAGGCCGAGGCGGGCGGATTGCTCGAGGTCAGGAGTTTGAAACCACCCTGAGCAAGAGCGAGACCCCGTCTCTACTATAAATAGAAAGAAATTAACTGGCCAACTAATAAATATAGAAAAAATGAGCCGGGCATGGTGGCGTATGCCTGTAGTCCCAGCTACTTGGGAGGCTGAGGCAGAAGGATTGCTTGAGCCAGAAGTTTGAGGTTGCTGTGAGCTAGGCTGACGCCACAGCACTCACTCTAGCCTAGAGTCTCGCAACAAAGCGAGACTCTATCAAAAAAAAAAAAGATGAAAATATTCTGAAATTGATTACCAAACATTACACAACTCTGAATATCCTACAAACTATTGAATCATACACTCTGAATGGTTGAATTGTATGGTATGTGAATGTTATCTCAAAGTTTTTCTTCAAGTATATAAATGTGGGAATGGTTAATGGGGAACAAAACTACAGTTAGAATAAGATCTAGTATTTGACAGCACAACAGGGTGACTACAGTTAACAATTTATTATACATTTTAAAATAACTGGAAAAATTGAAATGTTCCTAACAGAAAGAAATGATAAATGCTTGAGGTGATGGATATCCAAATTACCCTGATTTGATATATGCCTGTATCAAAACATCAAATGTACCCCATTAATATAACTATTATGCACCCATAATTTAAAATTTAAAAAAAATGTTAAACATATACAAATAAGGAGCTTGCTTCCTCCCAAGAAGATCAAAATGAAGAGAGGGGAAATCATCAGAGTGCTTCATGGAGGTGGTCCAAAGGCACAGGAGCTGGGAGCCTACATGAGTACCAACCATTTTCTGCAAAATGAAAAATGGCCTCATTTATATATTAACTATTTTTTCAAATTTAAGTTCATTGTCTTTAACAAAATATGAATCCATTTAAATGAAAAAAATTAATGTTCATTATATTTAAAAACATATCTTTTATTTCAGGGTATTATGAGAGTACAAACATTTTGGTTACATTTTATGTCTTTGCCTCTCCCTAGTGAGGGTTAGAGGCATGCCCTTCCCCCTTCTACAATGCTCACCATGTCCTTTAGTTGTGAGTTTGCCCCCTACAACCTCCTAATCCCCGGAGAATATTACTACCAAAAACATACCTACTTAAATGATGCGTAAGAGCAGCAAGGGGATAAACAGCATCAATTAACGCAGTAAAAAATACATTAATTCAGTACTATCAATATAAATGTTCAAACCAGCATTTTCATGGTAGGAAGCTACCTTTTGGATTTTCTTACAAAAATATAACTGCATATACAAAGATGTTCACTGCATGATCATTTCCACTAATTTAAAAAAATACTAAAGGCCCATGAGTTGAAAAACTAGTTGTGAAAATTATGGTACACATGGAATACTGGACAGTCACTAAAAAGATTTATGTAGGCAGTTCTAGAAAGATTCCTAAGGCACATAAATAAAAAAGCAAAAGACAAAATAGAGAGCATATGATCCTATTTTGTGTAATTGAAAAATATAAATACTGACATATGAGTGGAGATTTTATGGGGAAAAAAACACAAAAAATACTTAATACTAGTTACCTTTGTGAAGGATTAGAGGAAGGAGACCTTTTATATAATACATTTTTCCCATTTGGTTTTTAACTGGGTTTTTATATGCATATGTCAATGTATACACACATTTTTCTGATTTTTAACTCAATGTTTTCTATATGTGTATACACACCCACCTTTTCAAAACCACACTGCTTTCCCTTTCTGTATGAAGTTTAGGCCTTGCCATACAAATACAAGCAATGTAGACCTCTTGAACTAGGATATTAGCATGATCTAAAATGAAATCATCATCATTTACAAGCAACTTCAATATATATGCCTAAAAGCAAATTCACAGCTCATAAATGTAGACCTTAAAATAGGCCTGATTCTGTTTTATGATACATTACTTCATTTCAAATAATTCATAACACTATAATGTACTAATCAGATTGGATAAAGTGAAAATATTTTTAAAATATCATTTGTCATTTTGCCTCTGTAAGACATCTTTGTTCAACAGTTACAATATTTCAACTACATATTTCCACATTATTCTTCCCAATTATTTTCAGAAGGAAAGTTAAACATGCCCAGAATAAGAATACCTTACTAGTAACACGTTACTTTTAGGCAGTCCTGTTCTTAATATGCTCTACATAGTAATCTAATTTTCATAGCCTCCAAAGGGACAAACAGGAAAAGCATTATCATTCTCTTGCATAGTGATCAGGTACCAAAATACACCGCATATCATTCAATATATGAAAAAAAATACAACTATAGGGATAAACACCCTTTGTGCCAGAAGTGCTCGGAATTCAGACTTCTTTGGGTTTTTGAAGGGTAATTATAGCATTACATGACACTCCCTGAGGTAGGGAAATGCACATCATAATCAAACATTGCTATTTC
The DNA here is from genome assembly GCF_040939455.1 of Microcebus murinus. Taxonomy (NCBI): domain Eukaryota; kingdom Metazoa; phylum Chordata; class Mammalia; order Primates; family Cheirogaleidae; genus Microcebus; species Microcebus murinus. The sequence goes on along the minus strand of NC_134122.1, from coordinate 23,481,371 downwards.
TGCAAAGAAATGTATGAATATTCACATAAAGTGGGAAAAAGTCATCTGTTCAGGTCAAGTTTTTCCTCTAAATGAGTTACAAACCACATTTTGCTGTCATAATTTTATTTTGAAACTACAGACACAGGATTCTGACCCTATGCTGGGTAGCTTTCAAATGGAAAATTATTTTTCTCTACTGAAAAATCTCAATTCTAAATCCTTAGAGAGATGAGTGTGTGGAGTAAAACCTGACAAAGATCATCTCAGGGTTTCCTGGATACCCAAAAGCATCGCTTCTGTCCCATTATTAGTTGCTTTCATCAGCCATATCTAAAGTCAATAAAAGCTAAGTCTGAGGAGCCAGAGGGGAGATAAAATGTATTGCTATTTAATTAGCAGCTTCTTGCTTGTTATCCCTGAAACCTTCTACATGAATCATCTGCAAACAGCTGTTTCCATTCCATTCACCCCCCGCCTTTTTCCCCTCAGTTTTGCCTTCTCTACACTGAAGAGCCCCCACACCTACCTCCTTCAACCACTGTGTATGACACTGCTCTCTCATTTCACCATGCTGGCCACTCTCTTATGTATATGCTCATTTGTCAATGTTCCTAAGATATCACACCCCGTACTAAATGCAACAGATGTTATCTGATCACATAGTCTGGTTACTTTTCTGGAACTGAACATTATCTTTACATCTAACAGTTTAGGATTACTAAATCTAAGTACTAAATCACATTTTTGCAATTGGTATAAAACCAGTGGAAGAAAAAAAATCACTTACTATTAAATTAAAATTTATAACCACTTTGTAACTAATAAGTATATAAAAAGATAGTTTCAGTAATATACGAAGAGATGTAAATAAGAATGAAGTATCACAGATTAAATGATACTATGTCTGGAACCTGCTTCAAAAAATGAAGAGAAACAGGTGGGATATAGATGAAACAAGATTAGCTGTTAGTTGGAATTGCTGCAACTGGGTGATGGTAAATATATATTCTACCATCACATATATTTACATTTGTCATGATAAACAGTTAAAGCAATAAAATATGGGTGAATTGAATTTAATTTACCATAAATATTTATAATAAAAAATGTATAATAATTTAGAATACTGTCAAAGCAGCTTTGGTTAGACAAGAAATGAGGACTTAGTAAGTGTAAACTACCTTTTTGAAGGGCGATTTGGTGATATGAAACAAAAGAGACATACTCTATGAACCAGCAATCCTACTTCAAGGTCTTCACCATAAACTAAGGCGATTATCATTTATACTTTTATACATGCTATAATTTGCAATGAATAACTGATTTTTACAAAAACTAAACCATTGGGGGCAAAAGTCTAACCACATTATTAAAGTTATCTTAAGAAATATTTGCCTATAGCTTCACTATATATGCCTAAGTATATATGCCCTTTTATTTGGTTAGCTCTTTTCCCTATGAGAGTATACTGGATGCAACCAAGAGAGATGGTCTTTCATAGGTCTGTTAGAGGTAGTATGTTGGATTCATGCAGCCTAGTTGTGGTTTCTAAAAGCATGCCACTTTTATTATAACAACCTATAAGATTTTCCTGCAAATTAAAAATTAGTTGAGCAAAATGTCAGAAATCCAATAGAACTCAGGACTACTTACATACAACTTTTTAAAAAATTTTAAGTCTGGTACAGTGGCTCACACCTATAATCCTAGCACTCTGAGAAGCCAAGGCAGGAGGATCACTTGAGCTCAGGAGATCAAGACCAGCCTAAGAGTGAGACCCCATCTCTACTAAAAACAGAAAAATTAGCTGGGTGTTATGGTGTGTGCCTGTAGTACTAGCTACTCGGAAGGCCCAGGCAAGAGGCTCCCTTGAACCCAGGAGGTTTGAGACTACAGTGAGCTATGATCATCCCTCTGTACTCTACCCAGGGCAACAGAGCAAGACTGTCTCAAAAAAAAAAAAAAATTCTTTAAGACATTATTCAGCAATTTTTTGTACTTTTATAGACAAATATAAAGCTGTATTATTTAGCAATATTAATAAGTTTACACAAGCTGGTTTATTTTGTTGATATGTCCTTTAATCTTTTATAATAGTTCTATGGAAATGGTTACTCTTATATTTTATTGTCTATAATCAAAATCATCATTTTGGTCCCTGGGAACTGGGATTATATAAAAAGCTTCACATGCTATCATAATAAAAAGAATTTTAAGCTCAGTGTCTAAATTCTCAGTTGAAAAATATACCCATATTTTTCTCCTTAAGTTGGTATTCTTTGGATATTAATGAAAATATAAAGTTACTTATTTATAAATGTAAGCAATAATCCATGGCATTAAAGAAATACAGAGCAACAGATTAAGATGCTATATATAAAGATTAGGATGTTAGACATAAAAGGTTAGGATTACTATTATATATGTAATTAGAAAAAGTAGGCTATTAATGCTCAGATCATGAATCCTTATGGACTAGATGTTTAAGATACAGTCTGTGACTTTAAGATCTCAAATCTCTACATTGGAGTATCACATCAGAATCTGTGTTTCAAGCATCACCAAAAATGTGGTTCGGTAAAGAACATTAAGAGAAGCTGTCTTTACCAAAGAGCCTAGGATCTTTTTGGTAACAGTAATAAGTAAGTACAGTTCCAGAAACATAACTAATATTCATTCCAGTAGTAGAAGCTACCATTTTATATGTGACTTGAATAGTTTCCTAAAGCTTGTCCCTCTGTTAAGAAAAAGTTCAACATGGAAAGCTTACTCTATTAAAAAACAAAAATTAAGCATAGAAAAAGGAATTTCTTCCAAATGTTTGACCAAAAGAACTTTCTAATACATAGATTTTGAAATTGTCCTCAACTTTTTTCTGGGCACAGGTTTAGTAAAATAATAAGAGAAAAATTAGCAATATTGGTAATACAGAAAATATGAAAGCCAGCAACTACCTCAAATTGACCCCATTAGGATGACTTTCCTAAAGAATAATTTTTCAGTTTCTATTATAACAGTAAAATTAAGAGCCTACTATTGCTTTGAGTGCAAAACCCATTTTTATAACTAAAAGTTAAACAGGAGTTTATTTCCTATTACTGAGAAGGTATTGAGCCCCTAATAAGAGCTACCTCCTAACTATTTTCACCCCATGCTCCAAACATTTTAAGGATTAGTCTTTTATACCTACTTCTCAAATTAAAAGAAAAAAGTAGTAAAAAAGGATTAAATAGGCTGAAAGTTCATCAAGTTAACAGACAAGCAAAATACTGCTTTCAAAGGGACCACTAAGTAGGTAGGCTTTCGTGGTACGAGTGAAAGTTCTAATGTGTTGATTTGGGCATTAATTACATGTATATGTTCCCTTTGTGCAAATTTATCAAGCAATACACTATTTGTCTTCCTGTTATGTATATTTCAACAAAAAGTTTACTTTAAAAAGATTCTGTTGTTTATAATCAAAACAATCTACTCAATGATTTCAAATGCTAAAAGAGGATCAGACAAATGATAAAACTAAGTTGAAAAAGGAGAGGCCGGGCGCTGTGGCTCACGCCTGTAATCCTAGCTCTTGGGAGGCCGAGGCGGGCGGATTGCTCGAGGTCAGGAGTTCAAAACCAGCCTGAGCAAGAGCGAGACCCCGTCTCTACTATAAACAGAAAGAAATTAATTGGCCAACTGATATATAAAAAAAAAAAAAAAAATTAGCCGGGCATAGTGGCGCATGCCTGTAGTCCCAGCTACCCGGGAGGCTGAGGCAGAAGGATCACTCGAGCCCAGGAGTTTGAGGTTGCTGTGAGCTAGGCTGACGCCACAGCACTCACTCTAGCCTGGGCAACAAAGTGAGACTCTGTCTCAAAAAAAAAAAAAAAAAAAAAAAAAAAAGAAAAAGGAGAAATATGAATCGTATTTTCCTAGAATATATCCTAGATTTCATTGTGGGGCCAACAGTCCATTTACACTCATTTCTCCCAAGCTTATTTCTACATTGCGATATACATCATATGATATGATCCTTGTCACCATACAAAGCAATACTAAGAGGCTTGAAGAAATAGAAACAGGTCATATAAACTTTGCAAACAAAAGACCGGGAAAGAGACATTGTATTGGTTAAAGCAGAACCTTTACCCAATCTATCAACACATCATTCAACTATGTGCACTGTGGTAAGCAAAATTCAAAAATGTTCTACCCCAAACTCTAGAACCTATGACTAAAAATGAGATCTCACTCCTATGGTGATGTCATGTTCTGGCACATTTGACCTGAAGATAGATTATCCCAGTGGGCCTGATCTAGCCACATAAGCTCTTAAAAGCAGAGTTTCGTTCAGCTGAAAACAGCAGTCAGAAATACTGAAAGTATGAGAAGGACCTGATACATCATTACTGGTTTGAAGATGGAAGGGCCACATAAGAAGGAATGCAAGTGGCCTCTAGAAGCTCCAACTGACAGCCAAAAAGAAAACTGAAACCTCAGTCCTACCACCACAGGAACTGTACTTGATTAACAACATAAATGAGCTTGGAAGTGTATTTTTCCCTAGAAACTCCAGATATCAAGACCCACTCAAACACTGACCAACATTAGCCATACATTTTCTTCCCATCTTTTACAGCAAGTTCTGGAAATAAGCATAGGCAGAAATGGTGATAAAAGCAAAAAAAAATACATTCATTCAGTCAACAGTTAATGGGTTCCTACTATACCAGGCACCGTGCCAGGTGCAGGGAATGTAACAACAAATAAAATAATCCTGTTTTTTGAAATTCACTGACTGGTAACAGACTGACACGATAAACTGTAATGAGAAAGGTACAAATTTAGAGCACAGAGTATGCACAGTAGTTACGCAAAGAGTACTACAGAAACCAAGCTAATTCTTGGTGTTGAGGGCACAAAAATTAGAAAAGACTACATGATGGCAGTGATCCTGAGCTGGAACTCAGCAAATGAGTTGAAATTTGCCTGGCCAAAGGTGGAGTGGGGAGGGGATATGGCAGTATTTGGGGTTATAGAGACCTGCAAGGCACTAGTGTGATGGGGAAAGGGTGCACAAGAGTGGAACTGCTGGTAATCCCTTACTTAGAGTGTCAAAAAAAAAAACACAAAAAAAACCAGGAAGAGATTACACTGCAGAGGAAAACAAGGCTCAGACTACAAAGATCCCCAAAAGCTGCAATAAGAGCCATTATAAGCAGAGATTCATGGTGAAATTTAGGTTTTGGAAGCTATGTGGGGGATGGATTAGACCAAAAATTTGGGCAGAAAGCATGGTTAGAATGATGAGGACAGATCTGAGAAATAGAAGAAAACCCACAGGATTTCAAAACTAACACCAGGTGGCGAAGGGGTGGGGATGATCAAGAAGAGGCAGACTCGAGAAGTGTGAGGTTCGAGCATTGGGTAATTCAGCTGATGGTGACATGAAGAGAGATAAAATACTGGCTGAAATAAGAACTAGTTACAGAAGAATAGGAGAAAAGACTGGAAATCTGATTAGAGAGGTCTATAGGATGGTGGACAGTTCTTAATGCTAGGCTCAACTTGGTAAGCTTTGTGGCTCCAAGGAAAGTTTGTTAGACTAAAGAAGTAGTCCAAAGGTATCCTTTGGAAAATGCTGTTATAATATGCCAAACAATAGGTAGCAAGCACATTCAGGTGGTGGTAGTAGGAAAACAGAAAGAGATATTTCCATGAACAATGGGGCCCAGCAATTGATTAGACAGGTGGGCAAAGCAGGGTCTGAGAAACATTACTTTAAAAAGTCAGGCAAAAGAGCTGGATGAAAAATGTATTCTATTATTTATGCACTTACTCCAAAAATATAAATGCTTACTGTAGGTCAGATGCAGCTCTAGATCATGCAATGATGACCTTGGCTTGGAAGATACTGTATTTGAGGTTATGATACAGTGGATCAGACCCAAAACTCAGGTCAGGAGCTAGAATGAGGAGAGACAGACAAATTCATTTTGTTTAGGAATGATAAGTGACAAAGACTAGAGGAAATTACAAGAAAAAAAATGCCAAAGAGGAAACCTGAAGAACATCAACACTTATGAGGTAAGAAGAGGAGAAATCAGTGCAAAATCTCACACATTAATTCATTCAAAGCTCAGCTATATTTAAGCACACAATATACTGAAGGTTCTGAGAAAGATACAATCTCTGGTCTCAAGGAACCTATACTACAACAGGAAAGTTTATATATACATAACTAATACTAGACAGCAACTTCTGAATACTATTAATAAAGTTTCAAAAAAATGCCATAGGAGATGGGAAAATATTCTAGCTTGGGTTAATTAGGAAATATTTATGAAGGAGAATTCATCCAAAGTTGACCCTGCAAAGAAGAAATGGGGCATAAGAAAGGCACAGAGGTAACAGGTAAAAGCCAAAGACCAACAACAGTAGGTGGAATTTTACATTATTTTAGTCACTGTTTGCAATTACTCTCATTGCATAAAAGAAAAGAATAATCAAAAAGTTGAGTGTAGGTAAGACAACAGGCAGCTACCATTCAGAATGAGCCTTAAGTCTAACACTACACAGCAATTCTTATACAAGAAGAATGAGAAATGATAAAATGTAATGGGAGCAATAGAGAAAAAGCTCAGGTAACAATAACAGAGTTTCTTTCAAGGATGTCATATTTTAAAAGACTATAGGTCTTTGCTGTAGTAATCCCACTTATAGAAATCTATCACACAGATACACCAACACAAGGAAGAGACTATCCATATGTAAAATTATTCAATATGGACTATATGAAATAACAAAAGACTGGAAACAACCAAGTAGCCAGAGGTCTGGTTGAATAAACTATGGCATATCCACACAATGATATATTATACAGACAAAGAATCTCTCCATGTACTATGAGGAGATTTCCATATTAAGTTGGAAAAAAATCAAGTTGTAGAAAATTGAGATACACTACCTTTTACATAAGACTGGGGAAATAAAAATGTGCATATATGCAAAAAGAACATGGGAAGAATGAACAAGAAACTCAGAATGAGAGAAGATATTTCAAGTTACATCTGATAAGGATTTAATGCCCAGAATATATAAAGAACTCTCATAACTCAAAGACTAACAATGCAATTAAAATGGGCAAATGAGTTCGATATTTCTCTCCAAAGATATACAAATGATCAACAATCAAATGAAAAGATGTACATCATTAATTACTATGTAAATACAAGTCAAAACCATAATGAGATGTCACTTCACAACTAGGATGACTATAATTAAAAAAAAAAAAAAAAAAAAAAAAGGAAAACAAGTGTTGGCAAGGATGTGGAGAAACTGGAATTCTTGTACATTGCCAGTAGGAATGTAACGGTTCAGCCACTGTGAAAAATAGTTTGGCATTTACTCAAATAGTTAAACACAGAATTACCATATGACCTAACAATTCCATTACTGGACATACCCAAAAGAATTAAAAACAAGTACTCAAATACATGTACACAGCAATACTATTCACTATAACCAAAAGGTGGAAATAACATAGGATGTCCATGAACAGATGGATAAACAAATTGTGGTATACACATATAGTGGAATATTCAGTCATAAAAAGAAATGAAGTAATGACACATAAAACATGGATGAACTTTGAAAACATTATGCCAAGTCGAAGAAGCCAGACACAAAAAGTCTTGTATTATTCCATTTATCTGAAATATTCACAATAGATAAATCCATAGAAACAGAATACAGAGTGATGGTAGTCAGAGGCTGGGGGGGGGGGTGGCAGAGAATAGGGAATGACTGCTTAATGAGTATGGGATTTCCTTTGGGGGAGATGAAAATGTTCTGGAAATAGAGGTGGTGATCATACAACGCTGTCAATATATTAAATGTCCCTGAACTGTTCACTTTAAAATAGCTTTATGTTATGTGAATTGCACCTCAAAAAAAAATCTTTTAAATCTAAAAGAATGGTTTTATGGTTACCTGTGGAAGGAGGGAGCAAATGAGTTGAAGGAACAAGCAAAACTCCTGTGTATACATTCCTACAGTTTGACCTTTGAATCCTATAAATACATTTCCAAAGCAGTAAAAAAAAAAATTAACTAATCCACATTCACTTTATCAAACTTAAGTTTAAGAAATAACTTTTCTTTTGTCACAATATGAAGAATGTTTCTTTAGAAAGTAACTTCAGATATGTTGTTTACAATATCTTTACCTGTGTTTAAAACAGCAGTGTGGCTTGTCATCCATGTAAATGATTATTCTAAGTACCAACCAAATAAGCCCTTGAGTTCTTACAACAGTAACACATGTTTTGATACAGTCTCACCTGACTCACATTTCTGGGCTGAGTTTCCAGGGCTGGAAAGAACAAGCCAGAAGCTTTGTAGTTTGATCATGTCCCATTTATTTTTGTTGCTGCTGTGATTGCCTTTGGGGACTTCTTCATAAACTCTTTGCCCAGACCGATGTCTAGGAGAGTGTTTCCAACTTTTTCCTGTAGTGTTCTAATAGTTTCATACCTTAGGTTTAAGTCTGTTATCCAGCGTGAGTTGGTTTTTGTGAGAGGTGAAAGGTGTGGGTCCTGTTTTAGCCTTCTGCAGGTGGCTATCCAGTTTTCCCAGCATCATTTATTGAAGAGGGATTCTTTTCCCCAGCGTATGTTTTTGTCTGCTTTGTCAAAGATTAGCTGGCTATATGAGGATGGTTTTACATCAGGATTCTCACATCTGTTCCACTGGTCAATATTCCTATTTTTGTGCCAATACCATATTGATTTAATTACTACAGCTTTGTAGTATAGTTTGATATCTGGCATATTGATGCCTCCCATTTTGTTTTTGTTGCCTAGAATTGCTCTTGATATTCGGGGTCTTCTTTGGTTCCATACAAAGCATAAAATTATTTTTTCTATATCTGTGAAGAATGCTGATGGGATTTTAATAGGTATTGCATTGAATCTGTAGATCAGTTTGGGTAGTATAGACATTTTGATGATATTGAGTCTGCCGATCCACGAGAACACTCCTACACTGCTGGTGGGACTGCAAACTAGTTCAACCTCTGTGGAAAGCAATATGGAGACACCTTAAAGCGATACAAGTGAATCTACCATTTGATCCAGCAATCCCATTGCTGGGCATCTACCCAAATGATCCAATGACACTCTACAAAAAAGACACCTGCACTGGAATGTTTATAGCAGCACAATTCATAATTGCAAGGCTGTGGAAACAGCCCAAGTGCCCATCAATCCAAGAATGGATTAATAAAATGTGGTATATGTAAGAAACAATGGCGATATAGCACATCTTATATTTTCCTGGTTAGAGCTGGAACCCATACTACTAAGTGAAGTATCCCAAGAATGGAAAAACAAGCACCAGATATATTCTCCAGCAAACTGGTATTAACTGAGTAGTACTTAAGTGGACACATAGGTACTACAGTAATAGGGTATTGGGCAGGTGGGAGGGGGGAGGGGGGCAGGTATATACATACATACATAATGAGTGAGATGTGCACCATCTGGGGGATGGTCATGATGGAGACTCAGACTTTTGGGGGGAGGGGGGGAAATGGGCATTTATTGAAACCTTAAAATCTGTACCCCCATAATATGCCGAAATAAAAAAAAAAAAAAAAAAAAAAAAAAAGAACAAGCCAAAGCTCACTGCTCACAGGCCGACCACCCAGGACTGCATTAGTACTGTGCTCTACTCAAATTAATCAACTCAAAAGACTCAGGAAAACCAAAGAGGACTTTCTAATTCACTTTTACTTTGATTTTGATGCTTCTATCTAAGCAGTCTGTTAAAAAAAGCTCCACAGTATCATCTTGCTTCTGAATTTTTTAAAGGATTTTTTAGTTTCAAAAAGATCTTCTCACATATGACAAATATACTTAACAGTTTTCATTTCAAAAGCCTTCAGTTGATAAGCCCTGAAATATCTTAATATTTTAGGACTGGAAAATATCCATAAATCCTATGTTGTGTAGCAAAAGTTAAGTTTCAGAAGAAAAATACAGAAACTTCAAGAGCTTTCTGATGGCAGTCTACAGGCAACATCCAACTTTTAATCAAGTACAAGGTTTAAATTAAGATTACTGAGCCCTGGCTGATTTTTCTTTTTTAAGCCACACTTTTCCTGACAGTACCAATGTACTAATTTCTCTCATTTCTGAGATCTACTAAAATTATACTTTTGTCAAGCTTAACACTATATATAAAGTTTGGTCTCAATCTATAAGCAGCAAAGGATACATGACAGATCTTACAGTATTTGTTTTATAACAAAGACTAGTAGTTGAACAAATTGCATACATCAAGTAGGACTTATTCTGGGATAGCTGTAATTAGTATTAAATACAGCAATTGCTTAAAATATAAGATCTTTGATTAAAATCTATAAGCACCACAAACTAGCACCAGAGATTAATTTAGTTTGATTTCTGATGATTAATATTTGTAAAGAAAAATTAGGCAAAATCCTTCTATCTTTATTAGGTTTTTCATAGAAAAGAAAATATTGTTTTTTTAAAGAAACTCTGACATTGAAATACACAATTGTGATATTAAACAGCAATTTATAGTAACATGAGTTTATTCCATATAATATAAAAATACTTTTACTTTACTTGTAGCTTTCTCCAGAGTTCAAAGTATGTGTAATATGAGAACTTAAGGACAAGGGATAGGAAAAAAAAAATAGAAAAAAGCTATCATTTCAAAGGAGGGCAAAGATGAAAATTAGAATCAGGTCTCTAGAAGGCCTAACTTCTTCAGTGCATGTGGGGAGGGAGGTGGGGAGGCAGATGCACATATGAAGCTGAATCATCTGGAGCTTGGTAAACCCACACATGAGTTATCAAGCCAATTTTTATTTAATGATGGGTGATTGTATTCCCCATCCCCTCTCATGACTGGCCACTTCAGGCCACCTCCAGAGGGGCCCACACTGTTGAACTGCTTCTGCAGCACCTCAACCCCACATTTATCACTCTCTGCCAGGTGCCATCTATATCCAAATCTCAGTTCTCTATTCCATCTGAAATCCCAATCACAAAAAGAATCATCCTGTCTAGTGACTTGAATAAATTTGATTGCCAGTATTAAATTCACTCAAGTATCACCAACAGAAATATTCCTTTTCAGTTTTTATACTAAACCACAAGTGACAATACCTAATGCAACAGCAAGGATATGATAAGTCAGTAAATTCATTAACAAGCCAAGAAACTTCAAAAAGTAAAAGAAATACATGACATTTGTCAGGGAGAGGGTCAGGAAGAAAGAGGGAAACAATATAAAGAATGGAATGAGACAAAAAGGACAACCAAGGTAAGTAAAAAGGTCACAAAACAAGTAATAAGTAGTGCCTTCTGTGTATTTTAGTTGAGAAAGGAGAAACACATTAGGGGTTCATTTGATCTGATAAATTAATGAGTACAATAATAGCTATGATTTATTAGGCAAGACATTGTGCTAAATGCTTTACATACATTATCTCTTCTAATCCTTACAAAAACCTTGTGAGAGAGATTGACTTTGTTTTATAAATGAGCACCTGAAACAGACAAGCTACATGACTTGCCAAGGTCACACAGCTCATAAATGGCAGAGCCAGGATTTGAATTCTATTCTAAAACTCATAACACTATGTTATAATGCCAATACATTATAGCAGATGGTCTTAAAGCATGTTTTTTACATGTTTTTAACAAGATATTCCCATAATATGACCTTTAAGACACGATGTTAAATGAAAAAAGGCAAGTGTCCTAAGAGCCAGCCTCGAAAGTAATTAGTACGCTACCATTTGTATAAAGTCAAAGAGTTGAGGGGAAAGACATACACGGCTTTATCTGCGTAAGACAGCACTGAAACACCACTCATGAAACTGAGAACAGTGACAGCCACAAGCAGAGGTAACTAGGGGACTGAGGATCAAAACATCAGAGACTTTCACTACCTCACTCTGGTATGGTATGAATTCAACCTTCTCAGTTTTTTATAAGAAATAAGCACTACATATCACAAGAGTGGAAACAAGCACCAAATGCACTCACCATTAAATTCATACTAACTGATCAACACGTATGTGCACATATGTAAGTTAATATTCATTGGGTGTCAGGCAGGTGGGAGATGAGAAAAGGGGATGGGTAAATTGACACCTAACAGGGATAGTGTGCACTGTCCTGTGGTTGGGCACACTTATAGCACTGACTTGGGTGGTGCAAAGACAATATATGTTAACCAAAGGATTTGTACCCCCCATAATATTCTGAAATAGAAAGAAATACTACATAACACAACAATGTAACCACGAGAATTAAAATCCTGTAATGAAAGGATACCTTAGCCTGTTTACCAAAGCTAAATAAAGATGCTTAAGAATAGTAACAACATACCTAATTTTAATCAAGCATCCTTTTTAGATGTTTTTACCTGTAAAGGATGCCTATTAACACTGCTCACATCCTAAATATGAACCAAAGATGCTGTCACGCATGAAAATGAAAAACCAGTTGCAGTGAACATGGGAGAAGAAACTGCAGGTAGAAAGTCTTAATAGATGTATGGAAGCAAAAAAAAAAAAAAAAAAAAAAAAAGGCCAGATATAGTCAAGGGAGAGGGAGGAATGGGCAGAGCAAAGCCCATACCTGGCAGGCCCCAGGTAACACAGCTGCAGAGCAAAGCCAAGCTATAGAAATGTGAAAGAAAGATGAAGTCACAGAAGCATCTAAATTAAGCAAGGTCAGGAATAGGAATTCTTACTCCCAATTAGTCTGGAAAGCAAAAAGCTGAAAACAAAAATCAAAGTACATGAAGACCAATTTTATTTGTCATCAAATGAATAATATAGTAAGAATCAATGCTCCTTTGCTTGCCTTATAAAACTTTACTTTTAGATACTATAATTTTATATTTAAAATAAGATTAAGCACCCTCTCCCTATTTTAAAAGGTTTGAATAATGACTGCTTAAAAACACCCTCCCTCTTTCCCTTCTCTCCCTCCTCTCTCTGGCTAGTTTAAGCAAAAAGGGATACATTGTAAAACAAACACTGTAAACTTCAGGAAAACTGAACATCCAAACCTCAGGACCAGCAAGAACCAGAATAGCTCCAGGCTGCAGTGATTTGTAGAGTTCCATAAAAGAGTGGAGAGAGGATAGTACAGAGATGTGACCAATGGGGCCCCTACTATGTACCAGGGCATGCTGAGAAAATGGTACATTTTTGTGAGCCAGGTGCTACCCAATTGTTGCCTACTACACTATAGCATTCATACATAATGCTCTACTAATTTACATTATATTCAATATACAGGTCAGTGTGGCACTTAATGCCAGGATACATTCTAAGAAATGCATGGTTACATGATTTCGTCATTGTGGGAACGAAGTTCAGAGTGAACTTACCACAAACATAGAATAGTCTACTACCCACCTAGGCTATACAGTACAGCCTATGGATGCTATGCTACAAACCTATACAGCATGTTACCATACTGAATACTTTAGGGAACTGTAATACAATGATAAGTATCTGCATATCTAAACAAACCTAAACATAAAAAACATACAGTGAAAACGTGATATTATAATCTTCTGGGACCATTGTTGCATATGCCACACAATGTTGACCAAAATGACATCACACAGCACATGACTGCACTTAAAGTTTTAAATACTAAATTTATGTATATTTAAATTTAAATTTCACTCCTAATTTTCATTTACAACTATATGCTTCAAATTTTGTGCATACTGCCATAAAAAACTTGAATGTACTGAACTGATTCAATATCAGTTGTTGGGAGAATTCGACACTAGAATCAAAGATTAAACAGCACTAACCAGAAATCAATGGTACAAACATGTTTATCAATCCATCTTTCAAAGGAGTTTTTTATTCTTATAATGAGCCTGTAACTTAAGATACCACATGGCTTTTTCAAAAAGATGAATAAAATAGGCCTGAAATAATTTAAGTTCCCTCAAATGAAGGGAAAAAAACAAAATCTATGGTCCTTATTAATGCACTCTCAGTCTGAACCACTAAACTACAACAATACCAAATTCCTCCTAAAATCCACTAATACATTATGATAATTAAAATGGCTTTCATAATTTTTAAAAAGTTATAAAAAATGCTTATTGTTTAAAGCTTAGAACATTCAGGAAATAAAGGAAAATCCCCTATAGCACTGTAACAGAGATAAGCACTTTAAGCAGGTTGGTCTACTTCTTCAATCATACTCACTGTATCATATTATAAAACTGAATAATTTTCTATCTGTTTTTACTATTATATCCCCATACTTTAATCTTTATGCTTTCCAGTAAGATTTTACATTATTTCTTATTTCAAAAGCAATCTAAGCTCATTATAGATCAGAAAATAGAGAAAAGCAAAAGAAAATAAAACACCCACAATTCTACTCATCTACTCTACAGCTGATACCAGTATCTTGGTGTGTTGACTTTCATACCCTATTCTACTTGCATATATTAATATACGAATGGCCCTACATCAAAGAAAGCTGATACTTGAAGACTTCCCATGACGTGAGCTCACATCATGTACAGACGGCAGCACAGTGTAAAGACTAAGAACAAGGGCTCTGGAGACAGCCAGGGCTGCAATTCAAAGCCCAATTCCATCACTTAAATGGAACACATTAACTTCTATGTAGCTCAATTTCCTAATCTATAAAATAGGACTGCAAAGGTTATAAGACACTGCATAGAAAGACCTTAGCACAGCGCCTGACATATGAAAAGCATTCAATAAAAACAAGCTATTAGATTCCACAACAAATTCTGTAACCTCCCTTTTTCAACTAATATATTCTGAAATCCTTTCATATCAATTGAAGCCACTTCTACACTATCCTTTTTAATACCAACATAGTAGTCTTCTGTTCCACATCAGTCACTGTAAAAGCAACCAGAAATTCAGATCATCATCGTGGACAGGGTCACTTGCTGTTGACTGATACATATGGGGACAGAGGACTCGGCCAACCCAGCTTGCTCCCTAAAACAAGGGAATAGAAGTCAGAGCAGGTCAGGATTCTCAATGTTTCCTCAACTAGCTGATTTGGGACAATGCAAAGGCCAAGTAGGATTAGGCTTTAAAAAACTATTTTTGTTGCCAATAGTATCTGTGATGAAATTCAGCTTATTCACCCAAGAAACAGCAACTTTTGAAGCAAAATAATTGCGAATTGAAAAAAAAAACTCTCTTAAGCTATATCTGCAGCCAATGAAATCTTAAAGTTTTTAAATTGTTATCAAGTATTAATTGCATAGAAGCATACTATATCCTATAACATTTTATGCTTTTGATTCCGGAGAACAGAAGTTAGAGATGCAGATGGTCTTCATCTTTCCAAATGTTTAACACTCCATGATACCAGACTTAAGTAATTTTCAAACTTCAAGAGTTGGTAAGAAACCACCAGCTGATGATATCAAGTTGCCACAAACGTGCAAATGGCCACATTCTTATCTGTAATTAACTCTCACATCCATTGAGCTTCTTCAAATCTTAACCACGTTCTTCTATGTGTATGCTTTCTCTCAATCATTTGTGGGCATTGGGGCTTTGTTTTTGTTTTGAGACAGGGTCTCAATTTTTTGCCCAGGCCGGGATGAAATGGCACAATCATAGCTCGTTGTACCCTCCAACTCCTTTCAAGCAGTCCTTTTGCCTCAGTCTCCACAGTAGCTAGGATTATTGGCACACATCAAAAGGATAATTTTTTCTATTTTTTGTAGAAACAGGTCTTGCTAATGTTGCCCAGACTGATCTCAAACTCCTGGCCTCAAGCGATCCTCCCATCTTGGTCTCCCAAAGTGCTGGGATTACAGGCAGGAGTCATTGTCCCTCAATTGTTAAAAGTACTTTATCTTGTGCGTTCAGTCTGCTCTCTGATAGCCAAGATCCAAGTCTTATTTTTCCACAGCTATGACAAGCAAGAGCCCAATTCAGAATGTACTGGAGGTCATTTGGAATGTATTATCTAAACATGAAGGTCATGTTGTTTGGTCCTTCTACCTGTTTTGCAAGAATCCCATTATGATCTAGGCATTGAGTTCCTCACTCCTGTTGCTGAGTCTCTTTCTACCTGTATCCTTCATGTTTGTGTCCCAAGCGCTAATCTGAATCTCCAGATCCTAACACAGCTTGCCTACTTGTATGTCTGCTAAGGTCCTGTTTTTCTAATTACAGATAAGAATTGTGGCCATTTGTACTCTTGTGGCAACTTGTTATCAGCTGGTTGCTTCTCACCAACTCTTGAAGTTTGAAAATTACTTAAGTCTGGTATCATGGAGTATTACATTTGGAAAGACGAAGACCATCTGCATCTCTAACTTCTGTTCTCTGGAATCAAAAGCATAAGCTGTTTAAGCTGACCTACCAGATTCTGAACCCTCTATATGGCTTAAAGGGCCCTCCCAGGCCAATTGTACTGCATTATATTTGTCAGTGTGCCTATGCCCTAATAAACTAGAAGCTCCATGAAGGAAGTATGTTTTATTATTGTGCCTTTATTGCCTTATATAGCACTTTACTCACTGAAGCACTGACTAAATAAACTCTACTGCTCATATACTTTTAAAATTTTAGTTGACTACAAGTTGTACATATTTATCATGTGTAACATGTCTTGAAATATGTATACATTGGGGAATGACTAAATCGAGCTTAACATATGCATTACTTCACATACTTTTGTGGTGAGACTAAATTTACTCCTAGCAACTCAACAAAATACATCATTAACTATAGTTACCACGTTGTAAAGATCTCCTAAATTTATTCCTGAAATTTTGTATACTTTGACCAAGATCTCCCTAGCCCCTCCCACTCCCTGCTGCTCACACTCTTTAGCTAATCAGTACATGCTACAATATGAATACATGTAGAAGTTGCTAACACTTTTCCAAAACCACAAGGCAAATATGCATACAGTAAATTTGAGGGACACATTACTACATTGCTTCCTCTTAGTCTTTTGCTATTTGCATTTCACTCCTTTCAATTTCTTTCTTCTTGAAGTACATCTTTTAGTAGTTCCTTCAGCAAAAGTCTATGAATCAACTTTGTCTTTATGTATAAAGATGTTATTTCACTCTTTTAAATATTACTTTAAATGGATATAGAATTCTAGGTTGGTGGTGGATTTCTGCCTCAGCATATTAATCATCCTCTGCTACGAGCAAAACACCTGCCAGTTCAGATGTCTGCTCTCCTAGATTGCTTTGGTTTTGTTTTCTAACATTTCACCTATGTCTAGGTATGAATTTATTTGTATCCAGATCTGAAACTGCTACAAGCCTTGAGAGCTCCCGCTTACTCCCCAAACTTAGTTTTCATTTCTGGCTCCTGGGGATTTCCTGGTCTTTCAAGCCCAGTTATGTTTGTTTGTTCTTATTATATATTGTCCACAGTTTCTATGTGTTTTTTGGCAGAGGGTGGGAGTCCTCAATATCAACTCTGGCAGCAATGTTGCCAGAAGTCTCCAGTAGTCACAAAATATGATACTGATAATGATTACTTACCATTCTGTCAGATGATAACCACTCACCTTTTGTTCCCCAGCCTCAACAACAGGTTTTAAATTTGGAAAAAATAAATATTCCCAAGGCATTTTAAGACCATTTTGTCACTATGCTTTTCAAATGGCTTCACAGTTCTTTCCTTAAGAATTTCAATAGTATAAGAACACACTTGTTGACTCCATTTTCTCCCTATCCACTCATTCCATAATCAGCTTCAATCTACTTTATACTCCTACAACTCAAATGAACTTATACTCAAAGATTGTCATTTCTCACCTTAACAGATCCAATGGCCTTTTCTTGGTTCTCATCTATTCACCTCTCTGCAACAATAATGACCATTCCAATTTTTCTATACCAGTTCAAATATTTATCATTCCTATACTATATTTCAATCATTCCTTAACTCATCCCTATCACTCCACACTCTCCTCCCTGTAGTTCATCCAGTAAATCACAGCCAGGATCAATGGGTCTTCACAACAGCTATATGAAGTAGGTGCAATTATGTAATTCTTCAGGGAAGAAAATAACACTTAAATAAGATTAAGTTAGCCAATCCAAGGATACACAGGTAGCAAGTGGTTGAGTCAGTTATTTTATGCCAAGCCCATTGTTTTAAACAACATGCTATACTGGCTCCACAAATATTTATACCAAAAGCCCAGAACCCTCTTAAACACATAACTCACCTATCCAAACACCTTAACAGCCCTGTCTGGATGCCTCGAAGATTCACATTGATGTATCAAAACCAAAATCATGATCATACTTTCCAAACTGAAGTGAACCAACCTCAGTGAATGCTAGTACTAACTAGTCACATAAGCCAGAAACCAGTATGTTACCTATAACATTTTCTAACTCACCCTCCATATATCCAACCTATTACCAAATCCTGTCCATTTTTTGCCTCCCAAATCTCTCTATTGCATCCACCTCCCTTGATCTCCAGCACAACCACTCTGGCTCAAGCTGCTACATCGTCTCACCTCAACTACTGTTATAGCTTAACTCACCTACAGTCATTCATTCTGGTTTCTTCCAACCCATTTTCAACTGTGCAACAAAAATGGTACTTTTATTTTCCCCCCAAGATGATTTTAAAATACAAATCTGATCATTTGATAAAAGTTTTGGACTTAGCAGCAAAGCTTTAAATCAATCTTTATTTCATAGTCTGAAACAATGGGAATGCAAAGATTGGTGACAGCTAGGTTTCAGCCACAAAGATAAAATTTTCAGCGAGTCAAGAATGATGCCAATCCAGAAACAGAAGCAAACTGGAAGATGAGGGCAAAGAGGACAATATCTAAGAGGTTTTGAGCACTTACCTCTAGTTATTCCTGAGGTGGAACTGAATCCCAAACTTACCAGGTTTTAGGGTATTCTTCTAGTTATGCTGCAATACCCCAAGGACACCTCCAACCCTTAACATTTGTACCCCCATAATATGATGAAATAAAAAGGAAAAAAAATCTTTTTTCCTTAAGTATTTCAGGCTGAGATTCTAGCTTGCAACTAAAAGTTTTAGCTTAGGAAAAAAAAAAGGCTTTAGAAGAGCCAAAGCAACAATCTTAGAAAAGGGGATATGTCTACAAGGCAAAAATAAAACAAATTCTACATAAAGTAAAAATACCTTTGGCCAGCAAATATATAAATATGCTGTTTATAAACTCACGTATCTCCTTCCTTTTAAAGGTGTTACATAAAATGCTTTAGGGTAAAAGCCATGTTTTCTTTTATGTTCTGCAAATCATCACAGCTTACTGTAAGAGTGGAATAAATGCTGAATAAAAAATTAGAAGTAAAAGCATGACTATACAATAGTATAAATCATAGAGCTGCATCCCTGGGAACTCCCTCCCTTTGGAAACAGTTTATACATGCACTCACGTAAATAAAATATTTTTCCAGTGACATTTTACCACTATTCTATTTCCTGGTTGTGATTTTGCATTGTCAGATATTATAAACTCACCTTGCTCTCGGCCAAGAATCCTAAATATTACCCAAATATACTGAGAACTGGTGCAGTATGGAAGAAAAAAATTAGCTGTGGAAACTACAGATTCTATCCTATATAAACACTTTTTCTGTTGCCATCTGGTGGTTCATGCGTAAAAATCAATGCTGACATCCATTGTATAGAAGGAGTTGGTTACACAGAATCAAAATCTTTCATTCTTTTGCATCACACCTAACATGTACGGAGAAGATAAAATTGACCTTCCTCATGAGAAAACCACAAAGCAAAATAAACTAAGGATAACACTAAAGAGAAAAACCCACAGACACTACACCACCTCTGGAAAGGAGCACCCTTATCTAAGTATGATAGATTATACCTATATGAACCCTCCTTATCCTGAATCTGAAATACATTCCTAACTAGCATGCTTAAGGTTGTTAAAATTCCCGCTACCAATTATTCTTAATAAGGGCAACTACTGGAGCTCCCCAGCTATCTACACTCTCCCCAAAGTCACACCATAGTCATTATTTGGTTATTTCCCTGTATTTCTCTTCTTGGAAAGTTCCATTCATCTTTGTAAAATCAGGCTTACAGAACTTCCAAACTTCTCATGGTAAAAAAATTAGGTCTAGAATACAGAGGAGAGTTCTAAAATGGAGAAAAGGTGATGCAACATTGCACAAAAGGCTAATTTTGTCTATGTAATAATATGGGCCCCAGGGGCCAGCACATTATCTGAAGCCCACATCTCTAAAGATGGCCTTGTCAATTTCAAAAAAATTTAGAAACACAGCAAAGCCAAAAACACTGCAGAAACTGTAGTCTCAGCTCATGTTCAATAAGCTAATTGCCAAAGATCAGTAAATTGATAAATTTACTTGACTCATGTATCTGTTAAGAAATTGGATTTAATTGATAGCTGTTACCTTCACTAGATATTGTCTGTATATCAATAGATTGCCCACTAAGCCTGTTAAATTGAAAAATAATTGTGTTAATTTTAAGGGTTCTTTACTACATGTCCCTAATGAAAATAATTATACCAACATAACATTCAGTTGAGCAAAGAAATAGATACCATCTACTGATTTCTGTAATTCCTGATGGTCACTGTGTAAATATAAACATTTCCATCCATCACTATTTTTTTTTTCATACTAGATTTATTTATTTCTCCTTATGGTTCTGTCAGTTTTTTGCAATATATATATTTTTTTTACTTTTTTTTTATTTTGGCATATTATGGGGGTACAGATTTTAAGGTTTCAATAAATGCCCATTCCCCCCCCCCCCCGTCCATCACTATTTTGTATCCTTTTAGATTTCTCACTAAATTACCTCCAGATTTCCATTAGTCTTGCCCTTTCTTCTTTTAGCCATTTAGATAAATAAGCATCTCATATTTTAAGGAAATTTATTTCTCTAATCTTCAAGCTTACATTGATAAATTATGGCACTAATTTGTTTTACAGAACCTAAAATTTTGAGCATGAACCATTTTGAGGCTAGAGTATATACATCATGTCTTAGATGGCAGTACCTAAGGAGAAACGTTATATTGCATCTTAGTTATCTTCAACATTGTAAATTCTCTGGCAAAAGTAAAGTGAAGAAAATGAGGTTCTAAGAGCTAAGACATATGGAGTTATAGAATCCCCAGACAGGAGACACACACAGTCTGGTGAAGGACAGAAAGGATATGACAACATACGGAAGATCAGAGAATCAGAGCAGAACGATTTTCAACATCTAAACCCCTCCTCTTATAAGTGAGAAAATAGACTCAGGCTAACAGACTTGCTCATATGGCAAGGTAGTTACAGAATGAAATAAAAGCCAGGTATGACATAGTGTGCCTTTCCCATTGGCCACATCTGTTTCTAGGAAAGGTTTTTTAAAAATATTCTCATTCCCACAATACCCACAGGAGATTGAGGCCAGGCTAACAATGAGTCTCTGGCTCTTGAGCTGCTTGTCAAGAGGCCAGACCAACTACATACTAGACTAGCAAATGCATAAACAAAGGTTTCCTAAAGCAATGCTCACATATTATTTTGTGTTTGGTAAGTAGTGTTAATATAATCAAGCTGTAAGAGTAATAAATTTCTCCAGGTCTCAGGTACAGGATCGATAACTGGCAGGTAGGTATCTGTCACACTATGACTGACTCTTGCATTTCAGGGATTCATTGAAAAACTTATAACTGTAATTTCTACATGCTACCATAGGATGGCAGGAGGTGCCATATTTGCAGTCCCAAATTACAAAATGTATTCTCCCTCAGGATTAGGGGTTCAAATGCTTTTTATTTAAAAGAAATGGTACAAATTTAGGGGACACTCAATTAAGAAAATGCCTTACAGAAATGTTAGACCCAATTAATTAGAATAAGAGACTATATAAATTACAGTGATCAGTTCCATTAGGTAGAAATGTATCATTGCTTACTAGGAGTATTTAACTAAATAAACTCACATTAACACCTTTACTTTTTAAAAAATAATTCCTTAATTCTTTATGCTACACCTTTCGACCTGATTTTCATTCCATATGCTCAGCCTTACTCAGCTTTAATGCACTGGAACTTCAAGGGTCTACTTTCTTCAATTCTTAGAGAAATTTAAGCCATGACCTAATCAAAATCCTCACTGTGTCCATTCCATTCTCTAGTTTTAGTCAACTGATATTACCCATCTCTGACCACTGGGACACCTTAAGACAGGCCAAAAGGCAGGCAGAAAGACAGTACATGCCACAAACTTCAACCACCTGAAACACCAAATCCCATGTACCACAATGAAATGCAACAATGCTTAGGATGAAAATAATATAAAGGCAACTGGTAGGCAGGATTAAACTACAAAGTCTTATCTGACATCACCTAACTACCCACTTAATTTGCAGCCTTACAATTTGTTTTATCCCAATATTTGAGAGTACAGGAAATTTCCTGGCTAGGTATAACCCCAGTACATAGCTGAACTTAACTGTGGTTAGATAAAATGCATGCTAAAGCAAACAAATAAAACACCTGTACCTTACAAACTCCACCTCTTTGTTTAAAAAATTCATATACTTAAGTGCACCTAAAAGAATTTTCCAAAAGTTCCCCCAAAAAATGGTTGGTTCATTTCCAGTAGTCAATTGTAGGGTGGTCAAATCTCTGCCAACAGACCCCAACTCACTGAGCTGGAACTCAAGCTATGTTGGGGTGGAAGGGGAGGTAAGACAAATACACCAAAATGGTGATAGTAATTTTACTAGGAGAGAGGAATGGGTATATGTAGGGGTTTATGTATATTCTTCTTTTATCTTTCAAATTACTTAACGTAATTTTTTACTGTTTTGTAATAACTAAGGCAACCTGAAACTTGAGGTCAGATAACAACCAGGTATTCAGAAAACATCTACTACCATCTTCCCTTTGGCATAGACTGGATTGCTGCCCATTTCTCCCTGACCTTATAAAGGCAGAGGCTACTTGGGAGACATACAAGCCCAGTGGTTACAAACTCAAATTATGTTCATAGACTCAGATCAGGCTTCTCATTTGGGCTTCACCCCTACCAGTCCTGAGATGGCAGGCAAATTAGTTAACATCTCAGTGCCTTGGTTTCCTCACCAATAAAATGAGAACAAAAAATGCTACCTCTCAGGAGCTGTCATGAAGAATGAGCACTTAGTGTTTGGCACAGAAGGGCTAGATAACAGCTATAGGTGACTACAGACTGAAAAGAGGGTGATAACTGCTTATTGTTGGATTTACAAGACAGTAACCAACCAAGTGATCAGTTGCCGTCTGTTAAATAACTCAGTGGTCTAATAAAAATTTAATTAAGTATCTGAGCATTTATTAAGTGTAAGATCCTTTATTAAGACTCTCTAGTGAAGCAAGGTAGTCCAGAAATCAAGTTCCAGTTGAGACTCAAATTGCAAAGCTGTAAGTGGAAGGCAGTCTTAGGATAAGAGGAAGATGAAAAACAAAGCACTTTTGGATTAACAAAAAATATGGACACAAAGGAAACTAAACTGGTAGTGAATTCAAGTAACACTCCAGCAACCAAGTGGTTGAAAAGCCTAATTAGTAGACCTTACTCAATGTTGGGAATTGGCCTAAGTAGTCCAGACTACAGGGTATCAGGCCAAGGGTGACAGAATTGGGTGAGATTGTGGATAAACACAAGGATAAAAAATGTAACGGCCGGGCGCTGTGGCTCACGCCTGTAATCCTAGCTCTTGGGAGGCCGAGGCGGGCGGATTGCTCAAGGTCAGGAGTTCAAAACCAGCCTGAGCAAGAGCGAGACCCCGTCTCTACTATAAATAGAAAGAAATTAATTGGCCAACTGATATATATAGAAAAAATTAGCCGGGCATGGTGGCGCATGCCTGTAGTCCCAGCTACCTGGGAGGCTGAGGCAGAAGGATCACTCGAGCCCAGGAGTTTGAGGTTGCTGTGAGCTAGGCTGACGCCACGGCACTCACTCTAGCCTGGGCAACAAAGTGAGACTCTGTCTCAAAAAAATAAATAAATAAATAAATAAAAAATGTAACGGAAAGACACAAGAATCACTTGTAGAGTTTTTAACTGCATGCTTCTGAGAACCAGCAGGTCTGAGGTGGAGCCCACTTAATTGCATTTTTAAATTTTCGCTGGTAATTCTGAAGCACACCGCAGGCTAGCACAAAGTAGGAGCATAACAGTCTCAGTAGGAACAGAATATGTG
This sequence comes from Microcebus murinus, assembly GCF_040939455.1. NCBI lineage: Eukaryota > Metazoa > Chordata > Mammalia > Primates > Cheirogaleidae > Microcebus > Microcebus murinus. Next base: position 23,457,117 of record NC_134122.1, on the reverse strand, counting down.
AGTAAAAACCCGATTAGCTCAGGGTGAAATTTCCAAGTTTGAGATCATAAACCTGGAACAGGTATAAGTGAAGATAGGTTCCAGATCCATAAACGTTACTGGAATTGGGAGGTTGAGGGCTGGGAGCAGACTACAGGCCCAAATCAACGTTAAAGGGAAATCAAGTCATGTGATCTCATTTAGAGGGGTTAGGGCAATGATCATCAAACTTGGCTAAACATCAGAATCACCTGGGGAGTCTCAATATCCTGATGCCCAAGTCAAACCTCAATTACAACAAATTCTAGAGGATCCAGGCATCAGTAGTGTTTAAAGCTCCTGGGCAATTCTAATGTGCAACCAAGTTTGAGAAAAACACAGGGTTAGTAAGTCTCCAGAAAGTCACCAGGTAACTAGAATGAGGAAAAACAAGGTAATATAAGTTAGTGGTTCTGTGTATCAGAATCACCTGGAAAGGAAACTGTTGCTCGTAGAATATAGCCATCTTCTACAGCTTTACCAAACTCCCCAGATGATTCTGATACATACCAAAGTTTGAGAACGATTGGTGTAAGTGACTGGAAATAACTCCAGATGAGAAACTAAGGACTATGAACACCTCTCCAAGACAGTAATTGACAGGAGCATTCCTACCCTCTGGCCCTGGTGAACACAAGCTGAAATCTATGGGGTGTATAGGACATTACCAGAATCAGCAAGCCTGTGAAAGATGCAGCAGTAAAGCTAAAGGCACCACAGACTTCACACATATCATACTTATGATAAATCCTTTGCTTCAGAAGTCATCCTTCTAAACCACTCACATCTGGCTTCTTGTTGGACAGCATAAAGCAAGCATGCATTGCCACCTGCCTTTCAGAATTAAAGACTTGGCTTTTTAGGAATCCAGCATTCACAAGCAATTAAACACACACCAATAAGCAGAGTATTTAACTCAGAAATTCTCATTACCATGGAGAAGAAACTCCAGGACATATCAGTTACATTTGGAAGATATGAACCTAACATTTCACATAATGATCAATTACATACTTGTAACATCAGCTATAAATATCTAACTTTTACTGGTCAATGTTGCACATATCTCCCATCAAAACTAAGCATGCCCACATGAAGGTCCATAAAAAAAAAAAAACAGAAGTTAGGAATAGCTTCACCTGGCTACATAGTAATAATGTGGTACTTAAGACCAGTTCCAACTTAGTGGTAACTATCCCATTTAGAATGTTACATTTTATCTAATGAGATTCAAGAGAATACATTCCTACGCACATGACCAACTCATCATCCCATCAGAAATCTCTACAGCAGCACCAGAATTTTCATTTTCAAGATACATGAGCTTTTGTCAAATGGTGACATCTCCTCTGTAATATGAATTTTCAATATGATATAAAAAGTGATAGATATATTACACATTTCACAGAGCACAGAGAACAGAAACCTGTCAATGAATTTAAAATTTGTGACAACCTATTTGAAATTTTACACTAAAAGATCCATATACTTTCATAAACCATATAAATGTAAAACAGGTACCAATGTTTTCACTGTCAACAAGGAATAAAATATTCCTCCCTAACAAAGTTTGGCTGTTGCCTTAGTATGTTTTTTAAAGAATAATGTATTTTCATTAACATTTCAGTTGTAAAAATGCAACTCTTTATATAGCCTTCAAAGCACAACTGATAAAAACAAAACTTGAAATCCATGTAATATACTTCAAAACAAAGCCACTGGCAGATTTTTTTCCCCACCATCTCAATTTGTGACCACATCTTCAAATGTATATATACAGGTCTTACTGCAAAATGCAAGTCACTGTTTTAAAAAAAGGAAACTTAACAACAAACACCACTTCTATTTTAAAGGTCATCCTAAGTGATTTAGATTTCTTCACTTGAACCTGGCTTCTCTTTGGCAATCTACAGATCCCATTTTACAAAATGACTTAATAGATGCTTTTCTTCCAGACTAAGTCATTAAGCAAAAAGCAGCACAAATAAGTGAAATGAAAATTTTCCAAGTAATGGAGGGGTTAAATTAACCAGAAATATGGCAATTTGTTTTCATATAGTAAAACATGAAAGGCATTTACGAAAGGGGGGAACCACAATTTAGATAACATTACCTAAGCATTAATAAAAATATGAGTTGTTAAACTACCGGTTGATAGTTTTGAGTTCAGATCTTCAAGACATTACATTTAAATCATATTACTACATATAAATCACCTTCACATGACACAGAACACAGCTAATTTAAGTTTAATGGCTCTCATTTTCCAACAACCTCAGAGTACCAAGTTCCTTACCACGACAGCAGTCTTCCAGGATACAGCTAACGAACAAAGTTAATTTTTCCGAAAGCTGCCAACAGCAAAACAGGTTCACTATCCTGTTTTAAAGACCTCATCAAAGGCCATATTAAAGTAGTTATTTCTGGCTTGTTTGGGTTTTTGGGTTTTTAAGACCAGCAAACTTCAGCGAAAAAAGATGCTAACCGGCAGGGCGACAGTACCGGTTTAGGAAAAAAACAATCATCCAGAATTAGGGAGTAAAACACATTTCAGAAGAGATTCCACCTCCCTCTTCAAAAGGTCACTTCGAATCAGCAGATCCTCTTTCCCTGTTTTAGAGATCACCGCTGTATTCTAAACAGGAGCCAACAGAGGGAGAAAAACAAAGCAAAGTGGAAAGGCTGTGGGCACTGAAAGTTTTGCTCCACCGACTGTACAGCACCCACTCGGGGTCGGGCACCGGGACTCGGGGGACTGGGCGACGAGGGGAGGCGGCACGCGGGGGAGGGGCTGGGGGAGGCTCGCCGAGCCCGGCATTCGGGAGTCTGCGGTCCGCGTCACTCACGGCTAACAAGACCCCGCGGTGCAGAGACGGAGACAAATCAACCCATTTCTAGTCCGCGCCGCGGGACCGGCCTCGGGCGTCCTGTCAGGGAGCGGGCGAATGGGTCCCAACTTTGAAGGCGTTTGCGGCGTCTCGCTCGGGAGAATACAAGAGCAAAGCAGCAGACAGGGCGCGTTTTCTAGACAGCTCGCCGTCCCTCCCCGCCAGTCCTGCGCTGACCAGAAGACTCGCCGCGTTAACCCCTCTGCTCCCCACCCCCGTCCCTGGAGAGCCGCAGTCGCGCCCCGAGAACCGCGGGGACCCCGCACGCCGCGCCCCCGCCCGCACCTACCTTGCGCCAGCGCCCGGAACAAGTGCAGCTGGAGCAGCAGCAGCGCCCACCGTCCGCGGCGGCCCGGGCCGAACTTTGCCGCCCGCCGCCCCACACTCGCCGCGTCCTCGCCCGGGGGTTCGGGCGCCGCGCGGGGTCCCGGGGGCTCGCGGCCCGACACGGGCTCCGGGCCGGGGCGCGGCGGCGGCGGCGGTCGGGCGCGGCCGGGCGGGGACCCCCGCGGCCGCCCCGGGCCCGCGCGCTCAGGGGGCGCCGCGCCGCCGCCGGCCGCTGAGGGCCGGGCGCCCCGGGCCATGCCGAGCAGCCGCCACCCCGGGCACCGCGCAGGACGTCCGCACCGGCGGGACGGCCCCGAGTGGACGCGGCGCCCCCCGGCCCGAGGTGAGCGGCCGCCGGGCGCTGAGGGGCGGCGTCCCGGGTCCCCGAGTGAGGGGCGCGGCGCGGGCAGCGGGCGAGCCGGGCGAAGGAGAAGTTGTCAGCGAAGAAAATTCGTGTCTTGCAGTCCAGAGCCTCTCGCGGCCGCCGCCCCGCGGCCGGAGTGCCGGGCCCTGCAGCGCTCTCTTCCAGGGGTCCGCCGGGCGCTAGAAGAGGAGCCGCCGCCGCCGCCGCCACCCCCGCCCGGCGCTGAGGAGAAAGTGCGCCCGCCCGCGCGCCGGCTCTCGCCCTCCGCCGCCGCGCCGCCGCTCCCCATTCACAGCCCGGCCGCACGCGCCGCCCGCGCCCGCCGCCCGCCGCTGATTGGCCCAGGGAGGCGGCTCCCGAGCCCCGGGCCCGCCCCCACGGCCCTCGCTTGTTTTCAAACTCGCGGCGCCCGCCCGCCTGCAATTTCGCGCCGGCCCCAGTGCTCGGCTTGGGCGGCTTCCCGCGCCGGCTGCGCCCCCTAGGGACCCGCGGCGGGGACTGCAGCCGGCGCCGTCTCGGCACGCGCTCCCCGGCGGGCTCGCAGGCAGGGCGTGCGCGGGCGGGGCGGCGCCTTGGGAGCCCGTGCGGGCACCCAGGTGGGGCTGGCCCGCTGCGGGGCCGCTGGCCCTGGGCAGCCTGTGGGGTTGGGGGCTAGACCAGGTGCAGCGGGACTCGCAGATCCTGGGGAGCCCCGGGCCGAGGACAGGTGGGCGCGCCCAGAAGCCGCCCTGCTCCCACCTGCGGGCTCTGTGCCTGGGGTTACTCGCCAAGTTACCGTAATTGCAAATGAGCAACACGCGCAAGCGGTATTTTAATTCGTGGCAACAAAAGGCACCATTGGGTGCAAATTTGCCGCGTGTTCAGAGGAGTGGACAGGGTTTTGTAGGGGTGCCCAAGGTCACTCTTGGCCTGGGGACCACTGCGCCCGGCGTTCCCGCCGCGGGGTGGGCGGGTGTCCCGGAGGGATCTGCCGGGGAAGGGTCTCCCAGCGGGGCCTGGGAGCCCGCAGGGGTGCGGGGTGGGTGCGAGACTCAGCAGCATGTGGTAAGCATCAGCCGCGTTTATGGGGTGAACTAAGCGCTCTGGAGGTTGGAGGCAGCATTTTCATGGGCGGAGAGCCGGAGGTGACACGCAGGCTGATGCTGCGGGGAGCTGGTGGGGAGGAGCCTGGGGGCCTGAAATGATGACTAAATGCGATCACGTAACTGCTGGAGGCGAGAGGCTGGGTGTGCGCCCAGGAAGCACTTGCTGCTCTCTTTGCATGATCGTCCAGCCAAGAAAGACCCCCGGGGGGGGGAGGGGCGAGTAGGGCAGGGGCTGGGGGCAGAAGCTAGCTCCGTAGTAGGCTTTTTGCGTTGTCTGCAAAGTCTTAAGGATGACCACGTGAGCGCAAGATGGGGAGACAAGCCGGAGCACAGCAGCCAGGTGGAGGAGGATTCAGAACAGACCTGCTCCCCAGGCTGCCCTCTGCCCCCTCTCCACACCGTGCTGGAAGGGGCACAAAAGTAAAATGAGCTCCCAGGCGCCTGTCCTGAGAACATAGGGCTTGTAAGTGGGCACCGGCTGGAAGAGGACAGCAGTGACCTCCCGGCCCTGAGGACTTGGGGGTGAGACTGACTGGAGGCAGGGAGGGGTGTCTATTTTTGTTTTCTGTTGCCAGCAACCCTGGGTTTCTTCAAACTTGGAAGATTATGTGAGAGCTGGGGGTAGAGGGACAATACCTGTTGGTCATTGAGCACTTCCTGTGGGCCAGCCCTGTGCAGGAGCTCTGTGTGCGTGAGAGGTGCTGTCACTGGTACGGGTGGGGAAATGGGCTTGAAGAGATGAAGCGGCTTCCCCCAGGTCAAGAACTCAAATTCCATTCTCTCCATCCCCAAGCACCCCTGCTTTGATCAGAAATTGGGGGGTTGGGGGGCAATCTACCAGTGGAGCAGATCCGGACTTTGAGGTCTTAGCTCCACCCTCTTCAGTTGTGAAAATTGGCGAATTGCTGACTCTAAGTTCCTGGGGGGAAAGTTAGGAATCACTCCCATCTCAGAGGGCTGTGGAAGGAAAGTGAGATGATTCACATTCAATAAATGCTAGTATCCCTTTCTCTATACAGATGTGCCAATGCTTGTTCCAAGCTTCCCTTGCTGTGCCTACCAGTTGAGTGTGACCCATATTTAATCTTTCCTTTCAGGTAGTAACAGATGCCCATTACTTTCAAATAGAAACATAATGCCCATACAGTAAGTACCTAGAGGCATGGATATGACTTAGGCAACTTCTTGACTTTGGGACACTCCAGAAATGCCCAAAGCCTCTTTGGCTGTGATTCTACTTTGCACTTAACAGAACGCTTTGTGGAAATTTGCTTGGCAGTTGGAAAACCAAGTCAGTATGCACTAGGTTAGGAGAGACCAGTGGCATCAGTGCTACTAGAGAAGGTCCCAAGGCCACTCTGGGAAATTTTTTACTCCAATTAGAGTCCTGGGGAAGTAAAGCTATATGATAGCCTCCATTCTACAGATGGAGAAACCAAGACAGGAAAGTTTTATAGGCAAAGCAACTGTGTTAAAGCCAGAACAAGAATCCAGCTCTCCTGAGACCTATTGTAAGACTTTTTTTTGCCCCACTGCCCAGACTATGTTGCCTTTTACAAGACCCATTAGGTTACTATCTTGGGGAGTGTGTTTAGACTATGGCTATTTTCTCTCAGAGAATAATACAGAGAAACCCCTTTATAACTCTGGGGAGGAGAGAGAGCCAGGACAGGGTTGGAATATTTTTGCCCAAAAGGCCAGTTAATCTGTCTTACCCAGCCCAACAAACAGGCCTTAAGGAGTGAACATTTTATGCTTGTATACTCACCATATATTTAGCCATATATTCTAAAAAGCCATGAGCTGGAAGGATGTTACTTGATGAAAGCTGACTTATTTTTCTTAAAAAAAAAAAAAAAAATGAGCATCTCCCACTTCCCAGAACAAGAAGTTAAAAATTTCCCTGCTTAATTAAAGAGGGAGGGAAAGCGAGAGTGGGAGAGTTAGTTTTCAAAACAGGGGATAATTTAAGTGGCATTAGGATGATCAGTGAGACCACCAATATTTGCCCTTCACTATAATGTAAAGACTGGCTACTCCAGGTGTGGTTCATAGACCATCAACTTCACCTGGGAGCAGGTTAGAAATGCAGACTCTCAGGCACAGCCCTGCACCTACTAAATGAAAATTTGTATTTGAACAATATCTCAGAGTGATTCCTATGTAAATTAAAGTTTGAGAATCACTAATCTAATTAATCCCTTTGTGTCTCTTAGGAATTAATAAGCTTGATGAATATAACTCTCTTTTATGTTCTTGTATCTTCCTCTCTGCCTTCATTCCTCTTCTGTTTCATTCTGTCTTTTCTTCCCCCTCTTCTTAATGGGCCATGAGATAAAAGGGAAGCTTTCTTTAAATAATTGTAATTTTATTTTATTTTTAAGGAAAATGTGCAAATTTCTAGACCATCAATAGATTGAACTGTTTACAAATTAAAAACCAAAAATATCTTTATGGCATTGTGAAAAAAAACTGGAGAAAGTATTAATATCTCTCAATATAAATCAATAAGACTTAGAAGAGCAGCTCAGCTTTTGTAAGTCAATAAGTAAAATAGATGAACAAGCCCTATAGAAAGATGAGCAAATAACAGGAACAGGCACGTCTCAGAGAAATACGAAGAGAATAAACATTTGAAGAGGTGCACAAAAATAATCTAAAAAATGAAAGCAATGGGGCTTATAAAATTAAAGCCCTATTGTTTTAATTATCCTTTAAGGATTAATAATGACAAATGCTGGTGAGGGTATGTGGAAATGGGCATTCATATATTCTTAGTGGAAGTATAAATGAAACAGCCCTCCTGGAGAGAAACCTGCAAGCCATAGCTAAACTTGAAATATGAATTTCAATATGTTTTTGATCTAGCTATTCCAACTCACAAATGCAAAAGATCTGTGGATAAGGTTGTCCATTGCAGCATTGCTAAAAATAGCCCCCCCAAAGGAGGATATTTTACATCTACACAATAAATTTCTACAACTGTTAAAAGAATAGTTAGAAGTGTTGATACAGAAATGTCCATTCTATACAGTTAAGTGTTATCTTAAGTTATAGGACAAATATATATAGAATAATCTCACTTATGTTTATTGTCTCTGAAAAGATGAATGCCAAACTCATAATCAAGTTTCCTTCAAGGGTCATGGAATTATATGTGTTTTCATACTTTTTTTTTTTTTTTTTTTTTTTGAGACAGAGTCTCACTTTGTTGACCAGGCTAGAGTGAGTGCCGTGGCATCAGCCTAGCTCACAGCAACCTCAAACTCCTAGGCTCAAGCAATCCTTCTGCCTCAGCCTCCCAAGTAGCAGGGACTACAGGCATGCGCCACCATGCCCAGCTAATTTTTTGTATATATATTAGTTGGCCAATTAATTTCTTTTTTATTTATAGTAGAGACGGGGTCTCGCTCTTGCTCAGGCTGGTTTCGAACTCCTGAACTCGAGCAATCCGCCCACCTCGGCCTCCCAGAGTGCTAGGATTACAGGCGTGAGCCACCGCGCCCGGCCTGTTTTCATACTTTTTAAATTTTCAAATGTGAATGTGTACCTTACAATAAACTAATAAAGCACATTTTTTAAAAGCTGATGGTGATGAGCGTAATAAGTTACTTCTTACCCAGAACTCATTAAGAAATCTCCCCCATGAGTTCTCATAGTTCTGAGAAAAATAAACCCCAGTGCTATTAGAGGCCAAGTTGCAACACGAACTTGTCCACGTGAGGATGTTATGGCCTCCCGTTGCAAACCAAGGCCCCCGATCTACATCCTGGGGATTCTTTACAACCCCAAAACTGTGGTCCTCTCCTAATGAGAACTCCACCCTTAATTGCCTCAATGGTTCACTCTTAGATTCCCCCAGCTGCTAATCCCAGCTCAGCCTCACCTTTGTTCCGTTGCCTGGCAACCCGCTACCGAGCAGGGCGCAGCTCCAGGTGCTGCCTTTGAGCCCTAATGGGGCATGTGCTTTGGTTACCTTAGAGCTACCTAGTTTCCTGAGAATATTTTCAGAAGCTAAAATTTCATGAAGTTCTCTTATTAAGGAAGCTATGAAGTGAGAGGTACCAGGAATTTACCAAGCCTCCAAGAGTTCCTACCAGCTTTCTTGAAAAGTAGCTATCCCTTACCTCTCAGGCTGCTTTAAATTGGATGAAGCAGAGAGCCTTATTGCCTAGTCTCTGACCTGCACCATCAGCATCACCTGGGCATCTCCCCAAGCTATTGACTTAGAAACTCTGGGGGTGGAGCCCAGTGAACTGGTTTAACAAGCCCTCCAGGTAGTTCTAATGCACACTCAAGCTGGATCACCATTGGTGGAAAGTAACTCCTTCTGTTCTTGTTTTCCAGCAAGTATTTATCAAGTACCTGATTCGTGCCAGCCCCAGTGCCAGGCAAGAATGAAATACACAATTATAATAATTGTATGATAAGTGAAAGCACTTAAGGGTCTATCTGAGAAGGGATCTAACAGCCCGCAGGAATCAGGGGAAGTAACATCTAAACTGAGAGCTGCAGAATGAAGAATTGAAGCAACAGCCAGGAGAAAGTGTGTTCTGGGCACAGGGGACAGCACATGCAAAAGCCCAGAGTTTGAAATTTAGCATGAGAACAATAGGGAACCATGACGGTTTTTAAAATTACAGAATCAGAAATGTTTTTAGAAAGACCATTCAGACCAGGGACTGGGTTGAAGTGAAGTGAGACCTGCTAGGAGGCTGTCGCAGCAATCTGAATGTGAAATAACCAGGACAGTTGGGATGGGCAAGAAAAGGCAGATCAAGCTAATTAGAAGGTTAGATGGAATACATAGCTAAGAAAGCCAGGTTTGAGGATGACATTCTGTTTTCTGGCTTGAGAAACTGGAAAAATGACCATTTGGTTTCTGAATGGAGGGAACACAGGAGGTGGGTCAGACTTGGAGGAGTGGGGACAGGGAAGACAGTGCCATATACTCGATTTTGAATCTGTTAAATGTGATGTGTCTACAGGATGTCCACACACAGATATGTTCACTAGACATGAGGATGTTTGGGGGTAGGCCTGAGAAGGAAGGAGCAGTGGAAGATGACTTGGAGGAGCCTAGAACAGTCAAGGCAACGCTGCAGGGAAGTGAAGGATGGAAAAGTGCTCTCTAGGTTGAGCAACAAAGGTGTCCTTGCAGACGCCATGACAGCCCAGGTGGTAGAGGCACAAGTAGGAAGTGGACATATGACATTTTCAAGAGGTTTAGTGTGAAGGTGAGGCAGAAGACAGCAGGAGAAATATTGGCTTGTTTTCTATAGAAAAGGGGACCAAGGAGGAGGGGTCGTCACCAATAGCTCGGGGCCGTCAAGACCGCTGGGAATGTTTCCGAAGAGGGGGCTTAGCCTTCGACAGGGGAAGACCCTCTGGTCTACCATAAGGGAGAACAGGGGAGAGGGCACAGCTCAGTTAGAAGAGTAATTAGAGAAAATTGAGGGAGACACACCTGATGTTTTTCTTCTCTCTCTTTCTCTGAACTAGCTAGGTCACCTGTTGAATGTGAGGGGCGAGGGGAACTGGCAGACTTTCAAGGCAGTGCAGACAATGAAAGTTTATGATATTTTCTTTGGAGAAAGAGGGAGACTTAACAACATATTTAATAGACATTTCTTCACTTGATTTTTGCATAAGCACTTTAATACTCACAACAATCCCTGTGTGGTGGGAAGTATGGTTTGTTTGGTGGTTTTTTTTTTTCCGTTTTACTGGAACTCAGATAATTTGCATCATTTGCCCAGGGCCACTAAGCCAATGAGAGGTAGAGCTGGGATTTGAACCTATGTCTCCCGATGCTGCCTCCTGCTTTTGGGGCAGGCAGGACAAATATTGTACAAAGAGTATCATGAAAACTTGGAAAGGGTCTTTAAGAGCATCTTGTTTAAAAGAGGAAGTTTTAAGTCAAATAAAAGAAAGCTATCTTAAATTCCTTTAGGAAACAATGGGCTCCCAGAGTTGCCAGGGAGAATTGGGACTGGTCTTCACACTCGCCAAATCCACTTGTCTGCCTGAGGCATTCAGCTCCTCATTGCCATCCGTCAAGGTCATTCTATTTGGAGAAAGTTCTCCTAAATACTGAGGTCTTGTTTACACTGAATCATAACCAACCTTTCTGCAGCAGCCACCCACAGGTCCTTATTCTGTACTCTGGAGCTAAATCCAAGTGTCACTATCTCTCCAATCCCCAAAACAGTATGTGGAGTTCTGTAGAAAATAAACATTTATTGAAAGAATAAATGGTGGAAGGACCTCTAATCAAAAATTTGTGAGGCCTAGGTTTTAATCTAGCTAGTAACCAGCCAAATAACTTTGAATAAGCCACAATCCCTCTTTCCAAAAATGGTATAAAATAATCCTTTCACTGTGTTTACAGGTTCTGGGGGGTACAGGAATTCATTCGGGACATAGCAGGAAAGTGGCTGGGGATGGGAATCACCTGGGAAGTCTTCACTTACATGTCAGGCACCTGAGCTGGGATCAGTTGCTGGCTGGGCTCAATAGGGACTGTCAGCCAGAGTGCATTTGTGTGGCTTCTCCTTTTGGCTTGGGCTCCCTCTACAACCTGGCAGCTGGATTCTGAGAGGGAGTACCAGGAAGCTGCATGGCCTTTTCTGAATTGGCCTTGGAGGTCATGCAGCTTCATCTCCACTGCACTCTGTTGGTAGTAAGCGAGTTAGTAAGGCCAGCCCAGATCCAAGAGGAGTGGGAATAAGACTCTATCTCTGGATATGGGGAAAGGTGAGATCACATTGCAGAAGAGCCAGCAAGATAGGAGATATTGTTGCAACCATTTGGGAAAATACAATTTGCCAGAGATACCCCCTGAAGACTCCCAGAAATACATGAAGGAAAGAAAGAGACTTTGCAGGGGCCTGGAGTCCTGCATCAGAAGCTGATGAGATCAGCTTCTTACAAACACAAAACCCTCTAGCTAAGGGTGATAGGCTGAATTATTTCACTCCAAAATTCATATGTGGAGACCCAAACCCTCAGTACCTCCAAATATATTTGGAGAATTTAAAGAAATGATGAAGTTAAAATGAGGTTATTAGGTTGGGCCCTCCTAATGTGACTGGTGTCCTTATAAAAAGAAGAGAGAGGAGATTAAGACACAAACATGTGCAGGTGGAAGACCAATTGATCTTCAAGCAATCTACAAGCCAAGGACAGAGGCCTCAGAAGAAACTAGCCCTGCCCACACCTTGATCTTGGACTTGCAACTTCCAGAACTGTGAGAGAATAAATGTCTGTTAAACCTCTCAGTCTGTGGTATTCAGTGATGTCAGCCCCAGCAAACTGATGCAGTGAGAGACTAGGTGCCTCTAGCCATGTGGGCACAATCTCTAAGATTTACCATGCTGAATAGCACAGGACTTGCCATTCTTATTTAAGGGATTTTTTTTTTTTTACATACCTATGCACTTGGCATTTCAACTTCAATTGGGACATTTATTATGTGTTTGTTTCAATTATGGCAGTTTAACTCCAATTTTCTTTCCAACTGTTCATGTTTTTTCCTCACTTATGGGGCTTAGGATCCTTGGAGAGAAATTTAGCATTTTGCATATAGCTTTTACCTTTCACTTGTCTGTGTCACATTCAGTTATGAGGTAAAACTGAGAGTTGATCTACTCCATCATTCAGAAAAGTTACTAGGAAGAGAGGCTCATTTCTACAGAGCCACAAAGGGACTATGGAGAGTAGTTTGGTGATACGTATACATGAAAGTTCATATTCTTTGGCCCAAGATTGTAGTTCAATAAGTATATCTTTAAAATAACTGAAAATATGAAGATCTATGTTCAAGAATGGTTGTCTCTGCTTTGTGGTAAGAGGAAAAGATTAGAAACAACCTAAACATCTAAGATTAGAAATTATCCCACATTATGGTTTATCTGCTTTGGGAAATACTAAGAAAATTATATTTTCAAAGAATATTTAATGGCATGGGAAAATGATAAAGTAGTGTTAAGTGGGGGAAATTGTTTAAGCCATTTTTCTCCTACAAAATTTGGAATACATGGGAATATATTGGAGGGAGGGATGGATAGATAGACCTAAAGATAAATAAACATTAAAAAAGGACTGGAAGGAAATGCACCAAAATATTAATGGTGGATTAATTGCAGATCCTCTTTTTTTTTTTAAAAAAAATTTCTTTCCTTCTAAGAATTCTAAGATGAATGCATTTTACTTTATAATAAATAATAAGGAAACTATAATAAGTTATGTTTTGATGTGAAGATGGTGCTAGCAACTGTCTTCCCCCAGGGGAGGGGGGCAGACTTTGTCCCACGCATGCTGAATGATGTTTGGAAGTTTTAGTGATGCTGCCTCTTCCACCCTCTCCTTCCTTTCTCTCTCCTCCATCTTCTCCTCTAAGAGAACATTATAACTGAGTCAACCCCTGGTCCACTTGGCTTCATTCTGGGGCTGACAGTGACACCAAAGAACATTTGGTGGGAGGACAAAAATCACAAAATTTTAGAGCTGGAAGGGGCTTCAGAAACCATCTAGTCCAACATAGTTATTTATCCTGATGTCCGCCAGAAAAACAAGAAATGTACAACAGAACATCCCAGTTTGCCATAATAAGCCATTATGGGTCTCTCAACCATGAAGTTGTCTGAATCATTTTTGAAGCTATTTGTATTTTCAAGGCTGTGCCATTTCCATAAATCTGCTACCCACTGTGGGAAACACAGGATGGGGGGACACGGTTTAATAGCAACACATGTGAGAAAATCCTCGAGGCTGTGCTGCCGCTGCCTGTGAGCTCTGTGGGAGTCAGAGGCATGCGGTGGTGGTCCCGGGCTAATGTTAGGTCAGCGTGGCTTGCAGAGGCAGGGATGGCGTGGCTGCAGCCACATGCTCCGTTCCTGGTGGCGCAGCTCAAGAGAACGGCCACAAGCCGGAGCACAACTGGAGTGCAATGGCTGGCGGAGCAAAAGATACATCAACTAAAATGGGGGACACTGGAGGCAAATCTGGGCTGTTTTTAAATATCTCACTGTATGGATGAGTTACTAGACCTCATTGCAGCACCAGAGGGTGGGCTATATCCAGTGGCCATTTGTAATTCAGTGTCAGGGAAAACTGTCTAACAATTGAAGCACCGAATGGGCTACTTTTGAGAGGTAGTGAGTTCCTTGTCGGTGGGACAAATAGAGATCAAATAGCCCGTTTCCAGGGGAATGATTGAGGAGGGAAGGCAGTAGGCAGAGGGTTTGATCCAGCAAGTAAAAATTCCTCATAGCTTCGCCTTCCAACCCTGAGAGTCTGTCTCTTTTATTTTATTTATTAACACTGTGTCCTGGCCAGCATGGGGGCTCATGCCTGTCATCCCAGCACTTTGGGAGGCCGAGGCAGGAGAAATGCTTGAAGCCAGGAGTTCAAGACTAGCGTGAACAACATAGTGAGACCCCATCTCTACAAAAAGTTTTAAAAGTAGCTGGGCGAGTTTGTGTGCACCTGTAGTTCCGGCTACTCAGAACAACGAAGCAAGAGGGTTGCTTGAGCCCAGGAGTTAAAGGCTGCAGTGAGCTACGATTGCACCACTGAACTCCAGCCTGGGTGACAGAGCAAGACCTTCTCTCAAAAACAAACAGCAACAACGCTATGTCTTATCCACAAAAGGACTTGTATATAAATGTTCACAGCAGTTTTATTCATAATGGACCCAAGCTGGAAACAACTAAAATATCCTCAATAGGTAAAAGGATAAACAAACTGTGCCATGGTCCCATGGTGAAATAATATACAGCAATGAAAAAGATTAAACTCCTGATACAACCAACCTTGGGGATGAATCTCAAAAACACAATGCTGAGGGAAAGAATACAAATACCAAAATGTACACACGAGGCTCTAGAGCAGACAAACTAGCCCATAGTGATGGAGAGCAAATCCATCACTGGTGGTGGTTGCCTGGGTTGGGGACGGGCTGGTTGACTTTAAAGGAGCATGAGGAACTTTTCTGGGACGTGGACATGGCCCATATCTTGGTGGTGATGATGGTTACATGGGTGTATACATTTGTCAACACTCATTGAACTCACAATAGGTGCATTTAATTGAATGTAAGTTTTAGCACAACAAAGCTGATTTAAAAAAAAAATGCCATGCTTCATACCCAGAAAGATTCAAGACAGCTTTCACTCACTTGAAAAACATTGTAAAGTGTTCCTTACCCATTAAAAGTGGCCTCCTCTTTCCAGGATCCTACGATTTGGTGAGCAGGGCCTGATTCACCTTTCAAAGATTTCGAAGGGTCACTTGTGTCTATTTTAGCTGCAGAGACCTGCCTCTCTGCAGTGCCTCCTCCCTCCCCAGAGCCACTGCAGCTGGCTTCAGACCATCCCCATCTCTGCGAGTGTCTTGAGATACATGGAGCAGATCTGCTGTCCATCCTGTAAATAATTGTTGAGCACTGACTGTGTAAGACACGTCCCTTGCTTTTGAGGAGCCCACAGAGCATGACGCAAACAATACACAGATCATTCGAACATGCTTTCCATGGAGGCCTGAGCAGAGCATTCTGATTCATTCTGAGCTGTGATGGGTGGGTGTGAGGCTGGGAAGCTCTGCTAGAGAAGGAGCCTTTGAGTTGGGGTTTAAAGGGTGCTGGGAATTCACAAGGTAGTGGCTCTTGCCAGGGAGGGAAAGACAAGGCTCAAAAGCACAGTTGCAAATGGGGACAGGAGAAGTTAAGGGGAACCCCCAGCATAGGGGGACAGGGTGTATGGAAGGAACAACAGAAGATGAGGCATTTCAAAAAGCAGTGGGATCCCCCTGGCAATGCCCAGCATTCCATGCACCTCTTGGCTGACGTGTTCCAGCATAAGGCATAGTGCCTTCTTGGTCCTTTGGGTCGCACCTGACATCTCCAAGTTATTTTTCCCTGGATGCATTTCCAGGGTTTGCCCCAGTGAAGCTCATTTACCACTTCCCTGCCTGTGCACTCAGCCCTGAAGACTTCCCGATGTTTGTCTCCATTGCCTTGATACTTCACCACCCAGGAAGGTCCAAGCTCACCTGTTGGGTCACTGACTTCCTGGGGGCATGTTTTCTTCCTCATTGTTTGCAGACGCTCCCAGTGCCTCTCACCGGGTGCCCTGCCTCTTTGTTACATTCTTGGCTCCCTGCCTCTCATTTTTTTATCCAGTTAATAAAAATGCCCACCTCATACTGTCCTAACTAGAGATTTTTAAAAAATAGATTTTGGTGCAGAACCTTGTCAAGGACTCTTTGAAAAGGACTCTTTGACCATGGGCTGGTTTATTCCCTAAAAGAGCTATCATCAGGCCTGATGACCGCTACCAAAATAACAAAGCTTTGCTCCCAGAATCTTTCATTTCCTTTCGTGTTGGATAATCACGCTATTTGTTTGTGAGTCGCCATCTTGTCACGAGCAGTCGTGACATTTGCTTGGCTGTCCCCAGGGTCCCTGCTGGAAGACTTCCCCTTGACTGTTTCCTGGCTCAAGAGACTCATTGCCACCAATGTTCTTTACCCTCATAGTGGACACCCGACAGGTCCAATATGAAGAGGACCAAAGAGATCTAGGCAAGTTGCTTGCAAATTCTTTTTTAACTGAGGAACTTTTATTCAACAAAATCTTATGTGGATATTTACTCATTCAATGAGCATGCATTTTAATGCCCACTCTGTGCCATGCACTCTTCTAGGTCCTTGGAATATATTCAAGGAACCAAAGTTCCTGATCCATGGAGCTGACAAACAGTAGTAGGGAAGTAGGGAGGAGAGGAGAGAAATCAATGAGCATAATAAGTAATTGATATTGTATATTCGCAGGTGATAAAAGTGATGGAATAGAACAAGGAAGACAGGGTATCTCCATTGAGAAGGTGGCATTTGAGCTAAGATTTGAGAGAGGCAAGGGTTTGAGCTATGGGATTATCAGGGGTGGATGTACGTGTTCCAGGCAGAGGGAACAGCTCTGAAAAGGGAGCCTGTCTAGAAGGTTCCAGGAGCAGCAAAGAGGCCACAGTAGCAGGTCAGGGTAAACCAGGGTAAAGTCAGCAAGTCCGGGGGGAGGAGGGTGTTCCTGGCCATGACTAGAACTCTGGCTTCTGGGGAGTCAAGGTGGTATTTTGAGCAAATGTCATGATCCAAATGATGTTTGCAAAGGTTTGCAAAGGTCCATTGTGTACACTAGGTAATAAGGAAGCCACTGGGTATAGAAAGAAAAAAAAGAGGAGACCTATGAATGGGGTGATCCCAGACTCCTGGGGATCTGCAAAACCCATTCTTTATATGTGTGTTTAAAAATATATCTTTCATTATTATTTAGGTGTGGCAAGGCCAACAGATCAGGAGACAACTGCTGTCGATGAGACAGTTTGTTCCCAAGATGAGGGGCCGGCACACTACGCAGGGCCACCCAGGGGAGCACCAGGGTCTGTCAGGAGGCAGAGGGAGGGTGTGGAAAGCATGGGCAAGAGCCTTTATTGTGGTTCCCATAGAAGACAGAGGGGAGGCTGAGTAGATAGTTTGAATAATTTCAGCAGGCTCAGGGCACAGCGCTGTGCCTGCTTGTCTGGTAGCTGGCCCTGAGGTGACCGGGCAGGTGGACAGTAGCCAGAGTGTGAGAGCTCCACAGAGGAGGGGTTTGGGGTGTGGGATCTGGATTGGGTGTTTTCTATGTGAAGGTACTCACAGGTGAATTGTTTCCATCTCTAGGAATTGGCTAATTCTGGGGGTGAGTGATGGGGGAACAGTTCCTCCAGGATCAGCAAGACCCTAAGATGTCAGTCAAGGCATCAAAAATACAGAATAAAAAGTATATGTTTGATACACACTGATTCTCATTAGTATCATTCAAGGAGCTCTAGAAACAGAGCACCCCAAGCCAGCAGAGTCAGAATTTGGGGGGAGTTTGAGAGTTTCATGTTCAACCAGTACTGAGAACCAGAGCCTCACACCCACTCCCCACAGACAGGACATTCAGTGGCCCTGGCTCGGCCACTCCCTGGCTGTGAGGTCTGGGCCAGGTCACTTTCTCTCCATGAGCCTCGGTTTCCTCCGCTATGGAATGAGAAGTATGTTTTGTGCTTCACGGATGTTGAGAATCTACATCTTGCCAAAATGCTTTTTGATTGTAGCGAGCTCTACAAATATATCCTTGTGCTTTTTATTTTGTAGATTTCTTTTCCCAAGAGCTTTCGAGATCATTTCAGAAGTAGGACTCTGGGTAATGTTTTCACCTTTCTTCTCGTAGCATTTATTTTTCTCTGCCTTGCCTGATTGTCACTTGTGTATGAGGGCATCCTCCCCTAGGATGCTGGATGTTCCTTAAAAGCAATTAATGGCCCTTCATCTTTGTCCTTGGCACTCAGCATGATATCTGGCTCCCTGGCTCCCAAAAACAGTTTGTTAAATGGAAGCAAGAGGGCTTGACCAGTAGTAGCTCAATAAATACAGGTTGCCCACAAACATCCCCTGCAAACTCTTTCTTGCGTAAGATGGCATTGAAGACTTAAGAGGCCAGAGAGGTCTTTATGAATTGTTAACTATCTGACTCGGGGGAAATGGCTTGTTGCTTCTGAATGATTGTCCAATTAACAAGAGGTTATGGTCCTAGCAATAGGGATGTTTCTTTTATTCAACAAACATTTATTGAGTTGCTACTATGTATCAGACCCAGTCAGAGAATAAGACAAGGATAAATCCCTGTCCTCAATGAACTTATAGCTTAGAAGAGGCTACACCCAGAGAGACAATGAATTCTAATACAAATGATTCTTCTGCTATTACAGTTCAACTAATAAAGATTATTTTACACGAGTTTTAAAAAGATTCACCATTTATTACAGTGGATTTTCTAAACTTAAAATAAAATGGGAGAAAGCAAGCAAGCGTAGGTTAAGTATGTGATAAAGATTGATGAAGCTTCTGTTATAGAGGCCAAAAGGAAAGCCTTGTAGCCTTCTTAAGAAAATAATTGGAATAGACAGAAGCTGACCCATTCAATGAGACATTAGGTAAGCAAAGAACAGACAAATAAACAAAGCCAGGTTATATACATCCCAGTGCCAGGAGCCTAAATAATAAGATGGCTCATGTGGATCCTTGGCAGCAAATGAAGATCTTAACAGTGCTGGCACCTCAGAGATCTGGTGGCAGGGGAGCAATTGACAAAATGAGCTTCTAAGCCAAAAACTACACAGGCAGAAGAGGGACAGGAAAAAATGGAAGGAGAAAATCTGCTTGGAGAGGGATGACATAAACAGTAGTGGGGTACCCGGATCTACCCCAAAAAAGGAGGTGTTAGAGAATCCCAGGAGTGGAAACTCCATCTCGTGTCATGGGAAGGATTTACTACATGCATCATCCACACCCTGCCCTCCATGCACCCTGCCATGCCCTGGCAAGGATGACAAAGAGCCAAGAGAAACACTAACTGGCATTAGCCAAGTGCCCAAATGAGTCCTGGTATTTTCATGAAAACTATTCCTTACCCACTGCCTGGCCAGGGTAAGGCCAGATATCTGACCAAACAGAGAGGCAAGGCCAAGTGGTTTTGAAGGTCATTGGCTTTTCCTTTTTTAATTTTCAAATGTACAGAAAAGTTGAAAGCATGGTATGATAAACACATACACTTTTTCCCTGGCATTAAAAATTTGATGCTTAATAGTGGTGACAGTTACAGTAAACAGTGTTTACCAATGTTAACAATTGGCCCTCATCTCCCCTCCCCCCACCCCCTTAATTCCCTCTCTGTCTCCTTGTTAACCATTCATGTCACTTCACCCCTATTAATCATAATGCATCTCCTAAAAATAAGAACATCCTTCCGTTTTTTTTTACAGGGGGTGTTACTGTTTATGTTTTAGTGGTAATAGCTATGATAGACTATCACACCTATAAGAATTTACAGTAACTTAATTATCCAATACATGTCCCCATTCGTTTCCTGAATGTTTTGTTTTACTTGGACCAGGATCCACTGAGGTTTGCCTGCAGTATTTGACCATGTTAGTTCTTTAGACTCTTTTTAATCTATTATAGAATAGTTCCTCACCTCTTTTGGCTTGTTTTCATGTCATTGAGTTTCTTTTTTTTTTTTTTTTTATTAAGTCTGGGGCCAGTTGTCCTGTAAACTGACCCCCTTTCTGGATTTGCTGATTGTTTCCTCACAAGTAGATTCAGGTTAAACACTTTGACAGCAACACAGGTGACGTGGTCTTCTCAGTGCTCACAATGTCCAGCCGTCCCACCTTTGGTGACTGGGTAAGGTCATGTTTTTACGAGGGATGATGGGCTGACTGACTCCTATAATAGGTGGGTTAGGACCCTGGCCTTGACTGATGAACAGTGACTGGTCAGGATGTCATGGAGGAAAGGCACAAAAAATTGACAAAATAATAATAGTAATAACAATAATAGCTACTAAGTGTTTTCTGTCTATAAGGCAAATGGCTAATTTTTACATGAATATCTCACTTCTTCCTTGTAACCATCTGTATAGTAGGTACTACTGTTCATGTTTTACTGACAAGTCTCAGAGAGGGACAGTATTTCTCCCAGGGTCACACAGCAAGTTAGTGGCAGAGTCAGGATTCAAACATCAGGTATCTGACTGCAAATCCACAATTTACCACCAGGTTAGACCATGCTCTAACCACGTAACAAATTCAGTGTCTCAGGGGAAAAGTACACACCCAAGATTTAGCTTACCTAGTTACCTGCTCCACTTAGAAGGATAATACAGTCAAAAGTAGAAAAACATAAAGAGAGCATTTTAAAAAGTGAACAACTATAAAAGCAAGAAGATTATCTCAAGACAACTTACTGGACAAAAATTGCCTCATTACAGAAAAACATGCAGACAGCCTGTATTGATTTGCTTTAGTCAAATCATTTTTACCTCTTTAAGCCTCTGTTTTCTCATTTTTAAAATGAGCGAGTAGTACTCCAGAGTAGAGGCTGATCCAGGTTCTTATGGGATTTGAGGCTTATTCAATCCAGAGAGCCGTCTTTAAGAAGAAAAAAATTATTAATAAAATCAGAAATGAAAGTGAATATTTATCTAGAGTGAGAAAAAAAAAAGATCATCACACAAATACACTCCCAGCACAACATCCAAGCCTTGGAGAGAGGCACGTGCCAGAAAGGGGGCTCAAAGCTTAAGGTTCATTAGCGTCCCAGCAAGTCCGCCTACAGCTGGGAATCATTCTCAATCCCTCCCTTCCTCTCACATGAGACATCTGCTTCAGCAGCAATTCCTATGAGCCTGACCCTTGCAGTGTATCCCAAATCCGACCACTGTCACACCAGCCTTGCCGCCCTCCTGCAAGTCACCAACACCTCCCACCTGGACTGTTGCAACTGGTGTCCCTACTTTTATTCTGATCTCTCTGCAAGTCTGTTCTCCACTCAGCTCCCAGAAAGATCCTTCTAGAAGGTAATAAGGTGCTGTCACTCCCTGTTCTCAGCCCTACAATGGCTCCCAGAACACTTCCGCTGCCTCATCCTATACCGTAGCCACAAGCCACATGTGACTGTGGAGTACTTGAAAAGTGGCTCATTTGACGGAAGAAATATTTAATTTACTTTTAGTTTTAATTAGTTTATATTTTAAAACTATGATGCCTAATTCTATTATTGGGAAACTTTTAAGTATGATTGGAACAGCCTGGGTATATGAATCTACTTTTTCACCATAAACTTATGAAATCTAAATATGGATCAATTATTTCAGATAAAAATTTGATACCCGAGTTGGGAAGTTATGTAAGTATAAAAATATGCACTAGATTTTCAAGAAATAGTATAAAAAAAGAGTTTGAAATATCTCATAATTTTTTTACATTGATTGCATGTTGAAATGTTAATATTCTAGAGATATCAGCTAAGTAAAAGATACTAAAATTATATCACTTGTCAGCCTTTTGGCTGAACTAAAGTGTAAAAGTGTGTCACCTGTTTCTTTTTATTTTTCTTTAATGTGGCTATTGGAAAGTTATAAATGACATGTATAGCTTGTGTTAACGTTTCTCTCGGACAGCACTCACTTGAGTAAAATCCTGTGTCCTTGTTCCTGTCTCTCCCTGACCTTGTTGCCTAAGCCCTTCCTCAGGATCACCTGTACAGTTGTCCCAGTGTGTCCTGAACAATGATGTTCAGTGGTAATTATCTATCCAGGAAGGGTACCTTTTCTTTTTTCTATCTTTTTAAAAAATTCTTTTAATTTTTTAGAGACAGGGTCTCACTCTGTCTCCAAGACTGGAGTGCAGTAGCCCAATCATAGCTCCTTGTAACCTTGAATTGCTGGGCTCAAGCAAGGCACCTTTGTCTAATTAACACCAAGTTACTCTCTGGGCTAATACCATCTAGATTATGCAAGTGTTGTTCCTGCTGCAGGGTCATTGGGCTTATTGTAGCATCTGCCCATAATGCACTTCCCACTGGCTCGTTCTCTGACTTCATTCAGGTCTCTATTTAATGTCAACTCTTCAGAAAAGCCTTCTGCGATCACCCATGAGCACCGTGTCTAAAACGGCACCCGAACTCCAGCCACTCTACCTGTTCTTCATAGGACTTGCTCCCGCCTGGAGTTCGGTTATGTATTTGTTCACTTACTTGTTTGTCCAACCCCCTCAATTGGAATGTAAACTCACAAGGGTTGAAGCTTTGTCTAATTTACCAATATATTCTCAGTGCTAAGAACAGTGACTGGTGCGTAGTAGGGCTGTTGGCTGAATGAATAGATTCCTGTCTCAAAGGATGGCTGACTGCACTTAATGAGGCACAGGGTGTGAAAGTGCTTCACAAATAGTTTAGATCACTGAAAGAAAAAAATGGTCTAAACAGAAGTAGAGAGGCCTCTGAGCACAGCCAGACATAATTGGCCACCAAGACTTTGTTGTGTAGCTTGCAAGAAACTCTTAAACCCAATCCCATGCATAGAGACCTTTAATGTTGTTAATGACAGTTGCTTCAGGGTACCTGGAAAGGCAAAGGATGGAGCTGACCTTGGAGAGCACAGAAACTGAACTCTAGGGAAGATAATCTTCCTGACCACTCTCTAAGTCTCTCTTCCTCCCTGTCTCTTGATTCCTGTTCTCTGGCTTATTGGCATCATTCTTACATGCTTCAAACATGTTCTTTCATTGGTGATGTGAAAAAAGGGCCATAAGCAACTCTGGAATGGCCTGGATGGGTACAGAGGGCATCCCCTATGGGCTCCACTTAGAAAAATCTCAGGGAAGGTACTGGGGGCCCATCCCTGGACCACTCACGATGGCCAAGGGGACTGTGTACCATGGTTGGTGATCTGCAGCAGAACCACCACAATGGAGTGTGGGGGGAGCACTTCCCCAAAGAGAGAGTGGTCTGGCCAGACAAGCTTCACAGGTGGGAAGCGGTGGAGCCAGAGCTTCAGCCCAGGTCCGTCTAACTCTAAGACCAGTGTTCTCCATCACTAAACAACACAGCCTCTCAATCACTGCTCAAGGTCAGTGTCCTGCCAGCAGAGCACAAACCAGTTGCTCACCCCATTTTTGGAAAGGATGGTGTGACTAATGGATGTTCCCTACCAGGGGAAAGGATAAAAAGAAAACAGTTAACAGATTGAATGGACTCCTAGACTTGGTCTACAGAGGCTATTTGAATAGCTTCTATAGCAGACAGGTACTAGATCAAACTGTGGTCAATACCAGGATGTTCTAAGCCAGATTGGAAAGAAGTAAGTGCAGATAAATCACTGCGAGCAGATGGCATCCACCTGAGAGAGCTGCAGGAGCTCATGGATGAAATTGGGATGGTTGGTTGGCAGGAGTGTGGGACCTGTCAGCCCAAATGGCCACTATAGTGGAGAGGATGTCAGCTCACAGATGTGACCCTGGCCGTAAGAGCGCCTCAGCAGGGCCTGGGGAATTACAGCACAGATGAGTCAGCTCTCAGCCTCCATCTGGACCAAGCTGGTGGCAGGCGGAATGAAAGAAAGAAACCCGTGGACTTAAAAATAACCTACAGGGCAGGAAACGAACAGGGTGTGGGAGCAAGAGTGGTCACACAGGTGCTGCCCAGAGAAATCATACTTGATGACTATACTAGAGTCTTCCAAGACCCAAGGGGGTGAGTGACTGTGTGTGTACAAAGGGAAGCTGATGGCTCTAATTTCCATGGGGGTCATGTACAGCAAGCAGCCAATATATCTGGAAAAGAGTAGGTTTTCTGAGTCACACTGTGCTGGCTCAAATCCCAGCTTTGCCACCAAGTACACTGGGACTGGTTGCAAAGCTTGCCAGAGCCTTGATTTTCTCACCTGTAAAATGAGGAGATTCACACCTCACTCCAAAGGCAGTTTTGAGGATTAAAACTAATAGGAAAAGCACCTGGCAAGTAGCAGGTAGGTAATAAATGATGGCCAGTATTATCTACTATATCTGGAGCCAATGAGTATTCTAGCTGAATTCTAGGGAGCCCTGGGGTCTCTGGAAGCAGAGCATTTGGGATCACTATGGAGTGTCTTTGGGGAAATCAGGAAACAGGGCCGCAGACCCCCTCATACTTTTCCCAAAACAGTTCTGCTTATAATTGCCTTTTTCATAAGATGCCTGTTGAGAAAAGGTGTAGCAGGATGGGATTCTCTGTCCCCTCACCTTCCATCCACTCCTCACTGCCTGTGGAGATCACTTAACATAGTCAATGATAGTTCTACTTAAAACATGAGTTCATTTGCTTCTAGATTTACCATCCCAAAGACTTTGAAGCACCTGCACCTTTAGTGCAGTGGCTTAGAGCAAGAGCTCTGGAGCTAGACTGTCTGGGTCTAAATTCTAGTCCTAGCTGGGTCACCCTAGGCTAATTACTTAATGGTTTAGTGCCTCAACTTCCTCATCTGCAAAATGGACTTGAGCGTAATAGTAAAACTTGGCTGATTAGGGTTAAATGAGTTCCACTGACAACAACACCTTGCACCATCAACTGCTTACTGCCATCACGATCACTGCCACCATCATTATCATCATCACCATCATCATCCTAATCGTCATGATCACAACCACCACCATCATCACTATCACCATCATTATCTTCTTTGTTATCATTATCACTATCATGATCACCACCAATATCATCAGCAGCAGCCACATCTTCATCATCATCACCACCATCATCATCATCACTACACCCACAGAAATCTGTGATGATCTCCCTTGCCCCCCAGGACAGAACAAAGAATCACAGTTTCCATAACTTTGTATCAGAAACCAAAAGCTGGCAGCCAGGAGCCTGGGTGGGGAGTGGGTAGACAAGGGAAGACGCAAAGCTACCTGTGGAAGACAGGATCCCCTACAGCCTACATCTGAGGCCAATTCTGCAAAGACTACAAAGCGATCTGAGCAGTAAAGGGCTGTTTTCTGTGTTGCACTATTCCCCAGGCCCCTGTTGATATTCATAATCAGCTACCAGACAGTTGAGTACCTTCTCTGATCTTAACCTATACATTCACACCCTTCTAGATGTCCAGTGGTGGCATGACAGTGGAGAGTAACTAAGGCTTTGGCTGCTACAAAAAGTTTGAAAAATACCTACTTAAACTTTCAAGACTTCAAGGAATTGGGAAATAATTGAGCTGCTGACCAATTGACACAACCAGAGACACAACCAGAGCATGCTAGCGAGCAGGGAACACATGCCATAAAGGGACAGAGCTTTCTCTCGGATAGGCATGTGTAAAGAGTGAGACTCTGGAAGGATCCATGCCAGCCCGGTTTTATTTAATATTCTTTTACAAGAGCTGAAGGAGGCGGGGTTGCGGGGAGCAGAGAGAGCTCTGGGTTTGCAGATGAAAGGACAAGCGGTGGGAAACTGATGACAGGAAAACAGTAATATCTGAAGGCTCTGTGCAGGTGGGCAAGAAGGAGGGAGATGAGATCGAATGTGAGCAAGTTCAAGGTGATACACTTAATAAAACGGGAGCCTTTGAGCATGCGATCTCGGCACAGTCCCCAGGCTCCAGACATCACCAAGAAGAATATTAAAATCAAAGTGGGAGGGTTGCCCATTTTTTTACATGTTAACTTCATTAGCACAGTTTCCCTCCAGTTCACTATATTTGGGGAGATGTTTTGAGGCCCAGCCCAGTGAGGGACAGTAATGCCATGCCTGGGAAGATGAATCGGAAGGGTGGGCAAGGGGGGGCCTGCCATCAGCTGAGTGGGCCATCTGGCTTGTTCAAGTGCTAATGGCCTTGTTGCCTTCCAGAGGATGACCTACAGAGGGGATAAAAGCCATAAGCTGTTATCAATTCCCAAGATGCCTCCCTCTCAACTCAAGTGATAGATGACTGTGTTTTCTCTCCAGAATGCCTGTGTGCCGTCAGTGGTCCCCCATGCCCAGTGGCAATATTTGTGGGTCGCAAACGCTTAGGATGAGCTGCTTATAAGGCTACTTCCCATTCTTGTGCCCTGTAGTTCAGCGCTCAGGGGCTATGTCCCTGTTGTGTAGATTTCCAGTGTGAGCTCATTGTATGCATGGCCCGAAAGGACTCTCTGACCAGCTGGTTCTTCCAAATGAGCTCATGCTGCCTTTTTCACTCCTCCTTTTCTTCCATAAGGCTGAGTTTAAGAGCAAGGCAGACTTGGCTTTAAACAGTATTATGTGTCATCTAAATAAATACATTTCACTGGGGAAAACATGCTAAATATGATATTCCCGTGAGTCACAAAACAGCTGTGCTGGCCTCACAGTGTAAATCTGTTCCCCCGTCAGTAATAACGATCGGAGAAGAACGGAGCTAGATCACATTTCACAATGGGCGATCCCAAGAGAAGTGGGAAGGGGCCACCTCCTGGCATTCTGAGGGGACCTTCAGAACTGCTACAGAAAGCTCATTAGCCGAAAGAGAAGCACCTAAATAAAATCTGACCAGGGTGCGTGGAGCTCATACAGACATGGCGTTAATAGAGAGACAGGGAAATGGGCAGAGAAAGTTCCACAAAGCACAATGGGTAGATCTCCCTTTGCTTTGATTCCTGTTTTGATTTTAAGAGATAAATCAATCTCAGCACACTTCCCACCCACCCAGCACCACCTCTGCCAAGGGCTAGGGCGTCTCAGGTTCCACAAATAAATGAGCTAATACTTGCAAAGCCATACTGTAAAGTTTAGAGGGCTATGGGCAGAGCTTAGTTATCATTATTATCATATAAATGACCATTTAGGGTTGTGGCTCTCTCTGTGGACCTGGTGTGACAGCTGTGGGAGACTTGGAAGAAGGAGGTAGAGCTTTAGAATAAAGTCAAACCCCAGGTTTCTTACTTTCAAATGTCAGAGGGTCTTAAAGAATGGCTCTTGCTGTGGCCATGTTCCATGAATTCAAAATTCAGGAGGCAGAAAAGAAAAAAAGAGTCTATTTCATTTTACTTTCCCCAAATGGCAATTTAGTTCTGCATTTCCCTAACCTAATTAATGGGAGGCCACTCATGTCGCTGAGGAGCAGGGCTCACTGGCCATTACCATATTTCCCTGCTAAGCTCTACTGAGGAGGTGACGGTTTGGGAAGGAATCTTTAAATCACGCTAATAAGTTACCTAATTTTTTGAAACACATTTTTCAAGACCATTTTGAGTCCACCCCTAGGAGAGAGACAACAGGTGAAAGGCATAAGGATATTATTGTCAACTGTTTAGAGGTTTGGGGGAGATTATCCCAACAGGGCTGTGACCTTCAAATCTTAATCCTTTTAGACCTCAACAAACCGCCTACCAGTTTCCCCCTTTCCTAAGTCCAGGAATGCCACTGGCCAAAGTGGCCTAAGAAGGTTTCAGAAGGAACTCAGGCAATCGAGAGCCCAGGTCTAAGATGCTAAGACACCCTCCGTGGACCAGCTGTCCCCACAGCCCCGTCTTTGAATTTTCATCTTTGTGCCAGCTGCTGCTCATGCACCTCTGAAGCGCATCAGCCACCGAGAATTACATGTGGAATGCACTGTCTTCTAATAAAAAAACCTGAAATTAAATCCTCGTGTCCTTTGATAGCAACTTTCAAAAGCAAAATTGCCTGCTCAATTATCCAGATAGCACTCTTTGCCTATCCAGAGAAAAAATGACACACAACAGAGTTAATACACTTAATATTTTATTTTCAGAGGCATGTACCATAGAATATTTGTTAGTGTATTTAATTTGAGTCATGCCTACCAAGAAATTATTTAATTATATTGCTAGTTAAATAGGTGATGTGATTGTAATAAACTAACATTCTTTTTTTTTTAAAAAAAAAAAATCCTATTTATTGCCAGGTGGTAGGAAGAAATTGAGAGGGTTAGAAATCATTACTGAGAAGGCTTGAACAACCACAATTTACTGCAAAGAGATAAAAACCAAACACCTCAGCCATATTATCGCCATAATTGTCTGCAGTTTACCCATCTTGTAAAATAAACGGATCATGAAATGTGCGAGCACGTTTCAAAACATACATAGAAGGTGTTAGAGTGATTATGCGTAGGATGCCTGACTTAATTGTAAATTGTTTTTCTTTCAGTGGGAAGTGAAAAGGTATTAATTAGTAGTGATTTGGACGAGATTGGAAGTCCGTGGACTTTGGTTTAATGAGAACTCTGCAGAGGTGCCTGCATGCTGCAGAGAGCCTTCCCCAACCCCCTTCCTTTGTTTTTTGGGTTTTTTTTTTTTTTTTTTTTTTTTTTTAGCTTTTAATGGCATTTTGTTGTTTGCTAATCCCTGGTGCGGGCACACACTTGCAGATCTGAGATTTGATAAATGTACAAGTGGCTCAAGTTTTAACAAGAAGCTTTTCTCTCCTAACTCCAGGTGGCAAAGACAGAAGCTGGACTGCATCGTGTGGCCCCGGGGAGCTGCAGACTGGGGATTCGAGCCTCGGCCCCGGTGCCAGCTGTCTCTTACAACTTCAGAGGTGCTGGCATCACATCGAAATCCGACTCAACGTTCCCTTCCCAGGCACCCCGTTCTGAGCCTTTTCCACCAACAGGTCCTTATTCTCAGCCGCCAAAATAATTTATGGGTTTCCACTGTTCTCCTTGGCTGCATCCTCAAGTACACCGACTCCTCCCTTTTCTGGACAGACTCTCCATAATTCAGTTGGCATCTCATCGGCACCTCGCGGCTCTCCCCTCCTTCCTCTCTCCGGAGTCGTGATTCTTCCTTCTCGAGTCAAAGAGGGATCACAAGCGAATAGACGCCATCCTTGAGCGCAGTGCGGGTTAAACAGAATGGGGAATGAACTCAACCACATTTTTGTTTCTTTGTGGAAATAAGCTCAATACTTCCCTTGCACAGAGAGCACATCAGCTCCACTGAGGCAACAAACCTCGCTCCTTTTCTCCTGGTCAACCTTGCAATTCTGCATTTCCCACCCACGGATATGACTATTCGTGGCATTGTTTCAAGGAGCATTTTCGGAGCTTCAGCATGCTCTGGTTTACCTGGCTAATTGGTTCCATCCTCTTGTAGGATGCAAAAACAAAATCATCATGATATAGCATCTTTGGTTAAGTTGCAAATGGGGTCGAAATGCCTGGGCAAATGGATCTGGCAGTCAAATTCAGACTGTCATCTTTTGTGATCCATCTTCCCAGGAAAGCCACAGATAGTATAAAAGACTCTGATGACCCTCACCAGCACTGCTGCAGATAAAACAATGATAATATGGACATGAAAAATGAATTATTTAAGATGGACTTCTGCTGGGCTCAGTGTGGTGTGGTGTGTGTGTGTGTGTGTGTGTGTGTGTGTGTGTGTGTGTGTGTGTTTCATACCAGCCCTGTGATTTTTATAGTTTGGTTTGGACTTCCATCAATCCATTAATGTCACTGACGGATTCCAGGGAACCGTGAGCAGTCACTGGAAGCCTTTGGCTGGGCATGATGCTGCCCAGGGACAGCGGCCCACACTGTAGACCCCCACACATGGGGGAGCAGGTAGGTGGAGCACAGCCTGCCAACACTCAACACACAGGGACAGATCACATGTAGGAAACCTTAAAAGTGCTGCATCCTTCCAGCCCAGCTGAGAGACCCCATCAGCATGTGTCTGTAGCCTTTACCTTTTACAATAACGTATCTCAGCATTTTGTTTAGTAATTTAACATTTTTGAAAAAAACAACATGAAGGAGTTAACATTAAAAAAATGCTGGCAGAGAGTACAAAGGATTTTTAAGTGTGGTGAAACCTGTATGTGTGATACTATAATAGTGGACACGATGCATCATTATAGCTCTGTCCAAACCCATAGAACATGCAACACCAAGAGTGAGCCCAAATGTGAACTGTGGACTTCGGGTGATAATGATGAGTCCGTGTATAACAGGTTCATCAATTGTAAGGAATGTAGCATTCTGGTGGGGCACGTTGACAATGCGGGAAGCTGAGTGTGTTTTCGGGGCCAGGGGCATATGGGAACTCTCTGTACCTTCTGCTCAATTCTGCTGGAAACCTAAAACTGCTCTAAAAAATACAGTCTATTAGAAAACAAACAAACACAAAAACAACGGGTCGTCCCACCACAAATCCTTTATGAAATGAGGTCAACTTAAAATACTTTAAAATTAGCCATGCCAGACTATTAAAACATATTTTTGTTCTATTTAACAAACAAACAAACAAAAGACACTGGCAGTAAGTAAACGAGGGGCACCTAAAAGAAGCAAACCTTAGACACGTGTCTAAAAATAATGCCTACATCTCCCTTTTCAGCTTTAATTATTTTAACACCCCTGGTGAGCTGTCTGAGAGCTGAGATGGGAACATTCTCAGGAGCCTCCCGGCAGCCCCTGACACTTGGTTGTTACTTTATTTAAAACAGACATCAGGTGAGGGAGGGAAACGGGAAACTGAGAGCCAGGAGGGAGTTTGGGAACGTTGTCAAATCCACCTACAGCTGTCGGAGGGACAGCAGCTCCCTAAACAGCCGGGGGTACCGAGGATTCTGAAAACTACCCAAAACTTAGATCTCCCTCCCAGCTGCTTTGCAGGGGCTGGGGCGTTAACCCTAAAGTCCTTCCTTATGTTGCAAGCAGAAGTCCCGCTTTCCGATTGGGTCAGCACTGGAGAAGATTAAAAACTAGCTTTTTAGGAGGAACTTTGTAGACATAATGTTGAGAAAATGAAGCCAGCCATTGAAGAGAATGATTCTGCACGGTTCCTTCGCAGGTAAGTCATAAAACAAACACAATTGATGGTGACAGAAATCCCAAGAGCAGTTTTTCTTTGCTGGGGCTAACATTGAAGGGAAACTTCTGGAACACTGGCTTCTATACCACGCTCTGGTACGTGTTTGCTTTGTAAAAAGTCATCCAGCTGTACCCTGGAGGTGTGGGAATTCACTCTGTGTGAGTTACACCTCGTTCAGTTATACCTTTATAGGGTCTTGACCTCCCTAGCTCATATGCCTTGACAAATGTTGAACATGCAGAAGTGTATAGGGAATGATGCCTTGCACACTGTGTACTCACAATCTAACAACTCTTAATTATTGCTGTTTCCTCCAAATCTTTTTTTTTTCTTATCTTTGAAGAAATAAATCATTCCAGGTAGAATTCTATTGTAGGTAGAATCAAATCCTTGACATATCTGTTTCTGATCACATTATTCTCCCCCTCCCTCTCCAGCGTTAAACATTATCCTGTGTTTAGTATTTTTCATTCTCATTTATGTTTTTATACCTTCCCAACATATGTATTTTATTGAGCCATAAAAGATACATTGTGTTGTTTTGCAGGCTTTTAAACTTTATATGAATGGTATCATATACTAGGAATGATTCTGCAACTTGCTTTTTCAGTCAAGAGATTTTGTTTTGAGAATTATCCATATGGATTCAGGTAGTTCTGTTTCCTTCGTTTTGACCACTATGTAGTACTCCATTGCAGAAACATGCTATTAATCTATGTATCTGTTCTCCTGAAATAGACATTTAGGTTGTATGGGGAAGAGAGTTGGTTGCTTCCAAAATCCCTTCTCCCTTTATTAGTAACAGAAGCCCCCATTTATACAAAGCTGCAAGGTGCCCAATTAAAAGGCTACCTTTCCCCACCTTTCTTGCTACTAGGTGTGGCCACATATATATTCTGGCCACTACAATATAAGCAGGACTTCCAGGAAAGGATATGAGAAGACGCCTTCAAAAAGAGACAGGTTGAACATGCTCTTTTGCTCTTCCTCCCTCTCTCTCTCCTGTTGACGAGAATGTGGATTTGATTGCTGGAGCTCTGGCAGCCATACGAAGCCATGTAGTGGTGCTGAGGTGGGAGGCTACCTGTTAGGTATGACAGGGAGGAAGACAGACGAGACCCAGGTCATTGACAACTTTGTGGAGCCTTCATCCCAGCCCTGGACTTTCTTTTAAATGTAAGGGAATAAACCCTTATTTATTAATATAATGAGAATGCGTACATGGCTGGATACTTTCCAGACAGACCATACACAGAATATTTGAGAGTTTCTGTTTCTGTCTATTGCCATTCTTGGTATTGTCAGGATTTTACATTTTTGCCTATCTGGTGGGTGTGAAACAAGATCTTGTTTATTTCTTTTTTGTTTTTGTTTGATTTTGAGACAGGGTCTCACCCTATTGCCTGAGCTAGGGCGATAATTAAATTATTATAAATTTGCATTTGCCTGATTCCCAGTGAGACTGAGCAATTTTTCCATATGCAGGCTTCCTTGTCAATGAATTATCTGTTTACTATCTTTGCCAATATTTCTAGCAAGGTTTTTTTTCTTTTTTCTTCTCTTTGACTTGTATGAATTCTTCATACATTCTAGAAACCACAGCTTAATCAGGTATTCTTTTTATCGGTGTATTTTTACTTTGTCTTTTGTTGTACAGCACTTTTATTTTATTGTAGTCAAATTTATACATCTTTCTCTTGACAGCTGGCACCTTTTTTTGTCTTGCTTAAGCAATCTTTCCTCCAGGAAGGTGAAAATTATATTTTTCTTTATATTCTATTAAAAAGTTTTCCAATCTTATTTTTTACATTTAAGTCTTTAGCCCACCTGGAATTTATTATCACATATATTATGGAGAGGGAACTAATTTTTTATGTAGATTATCAATTGTCCCAAACCCTTTCCCCACTGATTCATAACATTAGTTTCTATATATATATATATATTTGTTTGTTTCTGTTCTTCCTATTCTAGTCTGCTGATGTATCAGTCCATCTTTTGTTATTACCACATTATTTAAAACTCCAAAGCCCTGTAAAAAAATGTCGATATCTAGTAGGGCAAGTTCTCCTTTATTTGTTTTCTTTCATTAACTATTTATTTCTAGACTTTTGTCCTTCGTATGACATTTTGAATGAGCTTGAGAAGTTCCTTGAGAAACCATGTTCAGATTGAATTTGACTTATGAATTAATTGGAAGAGAATTATTATATTCCATTATAATAATGATTATATTATACATAATTACACATTATATTATTTTATAATAATGTTATGATGGAATAAAATTTATTATATTGAGGATTCCCAAGCTTGTACAGGCAAATATTGGAGATATTTCAGGTTCAGTTCCAGACCACGCCAATAAAGTGAATATCCCAATAATGCAAGTCATGTGAATTTTTTGGTTTCCTACTGCATACAAAAGTTATTTTTATACTATACTGCAGTGTTTTAAATATGCAATAACATTATTTTAAACCTTAATTTAAAAATATTTTGTTGCTAAAAAAAATGCTAACAATCATCTGAGCCTTCAGTGAGTCATAATCTCTTTGCTGGTGTTGGGTCTTGCCTCAATGCTGATGGCTGATGAATGATCAGGGTGGTGGTTGCTGAAGTTGGGGGGCTGTGGAAATTTCTTAAAATAAGACAACAATGAAGTTTGCCACATTGATTGGCTCTTCCTTTCACAAACGTTTTCTCTGAAGCATATGATGCTGCTTGATAGTATTAGATCCACAGTAGAACTTCTTTCAAAATTGGAGTTAATCCTCTCAAACCCTGCTGCTGCTTTATCAACTGAGTTTACGTAATATCCTAAATCCTTTGTTGTCATTTCAACAATGTTCACAGCATCTTCACAGGGAGTAGTTTCCATCACAAGAAATCATTTCCTTTGCTCATCCAAAAGAAGCAGCTCCTCGTCCTTTAAGGTTTTTATTATGAAATTCCAGTAATTCAGTCACATCTTTAAGCTCTACTTCTAATTTTAGTTCTCTTGCTATTTCTACCACATCTGTAGTTACTTCTGCCACTAAAATCCTGAAGCCTTCAAAGTCATCCATCAGTGTTGAAATCAACTCCTTCCAACCTCCTGTTAACTTTGCTGCTTTGACCTCCTCCCATGAGTCGTGAATGTTCTCAGTGGCATCTAGAAAGGTAAATCCTTTCCAGAAGGTATTCACTTTACTTTGCTCAGGTCTATCAAAGGAATCACTGTCTATAGCAGGTACGGCCTTACAAAATGTATTTCTTAAATAAGAAGACTTGAAAGTTGAAATTACTCCTTGATCCGTGGGCAGCAGGGTGGATGCTGTGCTAACAGGCATGAAAACATTAGGTCTGATGCATCTCCATCAGACCTCTTGGGTACCAGGTACATTGTCAATGAGCAGTAATATTTTGAAAGGAATCTTTTTTTTCTGAGCAGTAGTTCTCAACAGGGGGCTTAAAATATTCAGTAAACCACACTATAAACAGATGTGCTGTCATCCAGGCTTTGTTCCATTTACAGAGCACAGGCAGAGTAGATTTAGCATAATTCTAAGGGCCTAGGATTTTCAG
The DNA here is from genome assembly GCF_040939455.1 of Microcebus murinus. Taxonomy (NCBI): domain Eukaryota; kingdom Metazoa; phylum Chordata; class Mammalia; order Primates; family Cheirogaleidae; genus Microcebus; species Microcebus murinus. The sequence goes on along the minus strand of NC_134122.1, from coordinate 23,422,667 downwards.
AATGGTAATGAGTATTGGCTTCAAATGTAAAGTCACCAGCTGCATTAGCCTCTAACAAGAGAGTCATCCTGTCCTTTGAATCTTTGAAGTCTGGCATTGACTTTCCTGTAGCTATGAAAGTCCTAGGTGGTATCTTCTTCCAGTAGAAGTCTGTTTTGTCTGAGTCGAAACTCTGTTGTGTAGTGTGGCCACCTTCATCAAGGATCTTAGCTAACTTGTTGCAGCTTCTCCATCAGCACTTGCTGTTTCACCTTGTACTTTTATGTTATGGAGATGGCTTCTTTCCTTAAACTTTATGACCTGACCTCACTTCCAACTTTTCTTCTGCAGCTTCCTCTCTCAGCCTTCACAGAATTGAAGATAGTTAGAGCCTCACTCTGGATTAGGTTTTGGCTTAAGGGGATGTTGTGGCTTGTCTGAACTTCTAATCAGACACCACTAAAACTTTCTCCCTATCAGTAGTAAGGCTGTTTCCCTTCCTTACCAGGTGTTCACTAGAGGAGCACTTTTCATTTCCTTCAAGAACTTTTCCCTTGCATCCACAACTAGGCTAACTGGTGCAAGAAGCCCAGCTTCCGGCCTATCTTGGCTTTCAACATGCCTCCCTCACTAGCTTAATCATTTCTGGCTTTAATTTAAAGTGAGAGATGTATGAATCTTCCTTTCACTTGAACACCGAGAGGCCGTTGTAGGGTTATCAATTGGCTTAATTTCAATGTTGTGTCTGAGGAAATAGGGAGGCCGAGGAGGACAGAGATGGGGAAATAAATGACTGGTCAGAGGAGCAGTCGGCACCCACACACTTAAGTTCTCTGTCTCATATGGGCATGGCTTGTGACGGCCCAAAACAATTACAATAGTGGCCCAAAACAATTACAATAGTGACATCAAGGATCACTGATCACAGATCACCATAACAGATATGGTGACGATGAAAAAGTTTAAAATATTGCGAGGCTTACTGAAATGTGACCCAGAGACAGGAAGTGAGCACGTGCTGTCGGAAATGCGATGTCAATAGACTTGCGTGAAGCAGGGATGCCACAGACCTTCAACTTGTCGAAAAACACAACATCTGTGAAGCACGATAAAGCAAGGTATGCTCGTATATAATTTAGCTATGCTTCTAGAAAACTTCCCTGTGTGTAGTAGACGAAGTTCTCATTTGAACACATAGTTCGATGTGAAAGGCAACCAGTGATCACCTGACTTTCTGACGCTTTCCACATGCAGAATAATGGATGCCTCTGTTTCTAGAACGGCGGGCAGGGCACTGGCTGACAGAACACAGGTGGTAGTGCCTTTCCTCCTTGTGGCACCACGAGGCTCCAGTTTGGGTATCATGATTATGCTAACTTTGTAAAAATTAGTTCAGTACCTTGCCTTCTTTTTCTAGTCTCTGAAACAGCTTTCATAAGACGAGGGCTCTCTAGTCTTTGAAGTTTTGTTATAACTCACCTGGAAGATGATCTATGTCTTTTGTCTGTGTACAAGGCATGGGGGATGGGGGTGAGAGTGGTGGTGGGCGTTCTTTTGATTGCCAATTCAACTTTTTAGGTGGTTGTTGATTTATTTAGTATTTTAAAATCTTAAGCTCATATGAGTAGCCTATCTTTTTCTATGAAATGATTCATTTCATCTAAGTTTTCAAATTTATTTATAGGGTATACGTTATTCATTATACCCTCTCAATTTAAAAAAAAAATCTCAACTGTATCTGTGTTTCTTTACTCACTTCTATCCTTGTTATTATTTATGCCTTTTCATCCACTTTAAAAAGTCAATCTTGCTAGAGCCGTGTTTATTTTGCTTGATTAAAAAAACAGCTTTTAAAAAATTCCTTTCTCTTTTATCTGTTTTCTATTTTACTATTTTCAGTAATTTTAGCTTTTTCTGTTTTAAAATACAAAAATGATATTTTAAAATACTATTTAAAAATTTAAATGCAGTAGTTCATTGCCTTTCTCAAGGTGTTTCATGGGTTTTTGTGCTGCCTCTTGTCTTTTATTTGTCATGCCTTTCCTCTAATAATGAGCATTTGCTGGTCATAAACTCATCGTGCAGCTGAAAATGTCTCTGGTTTGTCTTTACTGATGAATGATAGTTTAGCTAGATATAGAATCCCAGGAAAGGGTACTTTTAAGGAATTTTCTTCATTGTGCTTATCACATTTTATAATTATATATGTTGTGTGATTATCTGATAAAATGTTCAGCTCCCACCAGAATGATTTTTGTTTTTGTTAACTGTATATCCCTGCCCCTAGAGCAATGTCAGGCACATAGTAGGCACTCAATAAGCAGGAGTTAATGAGTGAATACATGAATAAACGAATCCTTCACGGAGCTCTCTGTTCTCTGCGGGCAAAGTCAGCTTCTTCCTGCTCAGGGCTGAGTCCCAGTGGCTTGCCTGGTGCCTGATGGAGCAGGAACCAAATAAACACTTGTTGTAGGAATCAATGAACCCACCGAAGTTCTAAAACAAAAGGACAGGAATAGTGGGCTTGGAAACTAGTGCCTTTTGAAAAGGCACTAGTTTTTGTTTTTTTTTCCTTTGGGTTAGCTGCAAGGGAGTTGGGGGCAGGCTGGGTGCTTTCATGAGAGCAAAGCCCTCCTTGGAGTGTTCCCTTCTGCCACTATCTGCACAAACTTTCAAAGATCTGTCCACAGAAAGGATAATGTTTTCCAGCTTAACTGGGAGCCTGACCGAGTCCATGTTTCTAAACAGACCATGCTACATCATTGCTGGTGGCTCCTTTAAGGGAAAAGGTTGTCACAACAGGAAAGATGACATCCAGATGCCGTCTGCATGGAGAGGCATAGCGACTGATAAAATATTCAGCAGTTACTGCTGCGGCCTCACAGAGGGCCCGTGTTGCAGGGAGGACCCTGCAGGGGAACCAGCTGAGGCCCCGGTGTGAGGAAGTGCATTAGGGTTTTGCAGTAAGGCCCATTTAGGAAGGAGACAGTGGCCTTTGAGACCCATTGTGCAGGAAGCATTTAGAGAGTTAGCCCCCTGAGAGCACTAATGCCCTTCGATTTGGCCATTTATAAAGCAGAAGGAACTATTAGGACTCAGAAAAGATGCCTGGTCTGCACCAGTTAGAGGACACAGGGGTCACTTGTATGTCAACAAAGTGAAAAGGTCATTCTTAAAACCCTTAGTCTGTCTGTCAGCCCTAGAACCCAACTCATCATTTCCAGGTAAGCTGTTCTGCTCGTCCGCTCTCTGGGCAGATGTAATGCATCTCATACGTATAGAGTCCCAATATTCCCAACTTGGACCTGGTTTATAGACACAGATGGCCCTCTGTCCCACTCAGTCCTCTCTAGTTGGGATACAGAAAATAATGTTGCAACTGACACCTTCTGCCAGTTGGGGGACAGAACTACAGTGTACCTTTCTGCCCCAGGTCACTCACGAGACCGCAGTCCACTGACAGCAGAGTTGGGGCTGGAGAACAAAGAGAGGAGAAAAACAAGTTTTAAAGATGCCAAAGCTAATGTGTTTGCAAGATTTTCAAAGCATGTTTTCCTTGGCTGTTGGAGAATAGGCCTTTTCGCAAATTGCATCTCCTTTAGTCATGACGTGTGCTCTGAAACATGGAAGTATAAACAAAGAAAAACATTCCTTCCAAATATTGCAGGCAGAACACAGTTGCTGAAGGAAAGGAGCAAAAGCAGAATCAGAAAAGCGAATTAGTTTTTGAGGCATCAAAGTAGGTTTGCCAAAGGAGAGCGCTATTTCTTTGTTGGGGGAGAAAAAGCCATTACAAGACATTCTTTGTAGTCGCGCTTTCATGTTGATATGTGGCAAGAACGTTTTGGCTGCTCTGTTGCTCACAGAGAGCCTCGGACTGGTGGGCCGCTGCTCGGTTTTGCTTTTCAGAGATTTCCCAGCTTTGGTGTCCTCAAGAAAGTGACTTACTGAGTGGCTTTATTCATCTTTCAAGTAAAGATTAACAACAACAGTAATAATAGAGTAATAAGTTGGCCTTGAATCTTGGCAAAACTTAAAACCATATGCACTGGTAATTAAGTTTTTTATCCCCCCTCCCCCCCAAAACGAGACTTTTTTTTGGACCAGACAAATAGCTTAAGGCACGTGGACATCTTGATGAGACTGCATCTCCTCTTTTGAGGATCAAATCCTTGCCAATGTTGTTTGAAGTTCAGAGCCCCGGGTGGGATCTAAGGCGTGTTAATAAAACAGTAGCACATAGTTGGAGTTGTTCTAGGACTCAAGACTTCATCCCCCGAGGGAAATGTAGTGGATGACTGTAACCGAAAGAAAAAAAAATGGTCTCCAAGTCACACTGACTTATGGAATCAAACATATGTCTTCATGCCCCTGACCACCTAAAGGATTCAGTCACAGGAATGCCTAATTCTCTGCTAATCAATGGCCAGCCCAGGCAGTCACCAACCATCTCGGCAGCAAAAGTCACTGAGCATTTGGAGGTATACACAGCTTGTTTGTGTTGAGTTAGCACGGCCTTGCAAAGCACAGATGTTTTTCTTTTAATCCTGTTTGTACTTTGCAATGGTCACACACGATGTCATTTGGCTGCAGGAAACTCCTACAGGAATGATCCTGCAAAAGAAATAGCATGTGTGTGGTGCCATCTGATTTAGGGTAGCTCCCTGCCTCTCTGCATAGCTGAGCACAGTTAATTTATTTGAACAAAATGGGGTTATGAGTGTGAGGATGAACATACATATAAATACCTCCTTTTTTTCCTTTTGGATGCTAACTCTATAGAATCTAATTATCTGGTCCTTCGACGTAAGTTTATGACTGTGCTTAATGTACTTTTGGATATTCACTTCAGGATTTGCAAAGTGCCTTCCTGCAAGAGGTGACACATTTTAGAATTCAAGAGCTCAGGCTGACAGCACACAGCCTGGGTTCTAGCCTTGGATCTGCTGTTTCCTAGCTGTGTGACTTTGGGCAAATCACTTCCCCTCTCTGGGCTGTTTCTCTATCAGTACAAAGGAGCAAATACAGGTACTTACATCATAGGGCTGTTATAAAGATTAAGGCAGGTATTGCACCGCAGCACTTAAGAGTACATATGTAATATCTGTTTGTTATTCTTTTATTTCATTTGTGTCTTGGCCTTTCATTCCTCATTAAGGCCTTGATCTTGGTCTGCATAAAGAGTCAGCTCAAGTCACAGAGCTGTACACACAGCTCTGTGTTTCTCCGCTGCCTGCTAGAATGTCCACTTTGCTCTTTTCTTTGGACCAAGGAACAAAGGCTGCTGGGAAGCAAGACATTGTCCTGTTGCTCTTGTCATTGTGATGCTGTGTTGTAACTTTGGATCAGCTCCAGAGAGAGGGCCGGCCCCTCGTGAATAGGGCACAGGGCTTATCAGTTTGGACGGGTAAAAGGTCCAGATTCACTAAGTGCTAATGAAGGGCCTGCTCAGTGCTGGGAAGTCGGGTGTCAATTCTCACATGCGGTTTTTGCCATACTCACAACGACACTACGGGGCAAGCATCATTCTGGTCTCCATTGTAAAGAACAGACAACTGAGCATTAGGGAGACTCAAGTGTCCCAAGATCTGAAAGCTCAGCCCTGCCTGCAGGATAAGGTCCCAGACTCAGGAGATTCTCTGTGGTGTGACCCCCTCCACCATGTATCCATCTGCCCGCCCCCTTCGTCCTCTGCCTCCCACCTCCCTGTCACCCAAGGGGAAAGAGGCCTTCTTCCTGTCTCAGTGGGGACTCAGCCTCCAACAAGCAGCAGTGCAAGCAACAGAAAATCCACCCCCAAAAAGCACTGAACTATGGTGAGCGTCTTCACTGGCAATCTCTCAGGGAAGGCCTTCGCACGTGGATGGCTGTCCTAAAAACCCGCTTTTCACACCTCTCCCCTCCAAGGCCCTGTCTTCATGGGAGCTGCTCATCCATTTCCTCTTCCTCCCTCATTAATTTTTTTTTCATTTATTTATTTATTCAAAATATTAAAAGAGTACAAATGTTTTAGTTTACATGGATCATTTTTATAATGCTTGAGTCCTGGCTATGGGTGTGCCCATCACCCAAATAGTGTTCACAGTGCCCATTAGGTTGGTTTTTTTCCTCTCCCCTCCACCCCCCAACCCCGGTTGCCTTTCCCCTCATTAATTCTTAAATGCCACTGCCTTGTCCTCCTCTTCTCTTGGAGGCCACCTCCTCTGCTTCCCCAGGTGGAGCCACGTGGCCGGCCTGGCTGCCTGGCCATGTCCTCTCCACCTTTTGCACAAATTAGCATGGGCAAGGCCGTCAGGGAGGGCGATCAGAAGACTGCAAGTGTAGATGTTGGCATATTTTAAATGCCATTCACATTGCACTGGAGCAAAGCTGAGCTGGTGCTGCGTTTCCTGCACAGGTGGCAGCGTCCCTACACGGGCCACTCAAGGTGTCTCCTGCAGACAGACGTTTCTCTTCCCTCTGCCCTGACCATCACCTTCTCTGCTGCTTCCTCCTCCTCGGGCGCTCAGGGAGGCCTTTCCCCTACTGAACGGACCCCTCACCTGGCTGGGGGTCAGGGCTCCCCTGCGTCCCTGATTCTAGCTCCTACAAAACCACCGCAGTTTGCATCTAGACCTGTCTCCCACCGTGTTGTGAGGCTCCTGAGGGCCACAGCAAGCTCTGTACAGATGATCGCTTCTGATGGTTTGTTTTCAGAGTGGCTTGAACAAATATGAATTTGTTCTTCTCGGTAACAAAGACCGGAGGTGAGGCGACACTGGCACCGAGTCACAGCCGCACGGAGGCAGGGCCGGCCTCTGCTGGTGCCCCCTCCCTGCCAGGTGGCTCCGGTGACCCTGACGGTGCCTCTGTGGTCAGGAGAGGAAGGGCAGGGCAGAGGGGTGCGGAGCCAGCTGTGACTGAACTTCTCTCGGCGAGACAACAGCTTTCCCAGAACCCAGCCCTACTTACGGCTCATGGGCCGTTCTCGGGTCTCTGAGCATTTCCCAGTAAGGGCTTGCTTGTTTAAGGCAGCGTTATGAGGCGATGCGATCTGTTTCTGCTTTTGTTTTTGTTTTTTATTGGAGTGAAATTCCCATAACATAAAATTCACCATTTTAAAGTGAACAATTCAGCGGCATTGTATACATCCATGAAGTTGTGCAACCACCATCTCCCCTAGCCCCAAAGCATTTTCGTCACCCCAAAAGCAGACCCCACAGCCCTTAAGCAATCACTCCTCATTGCCCCCCCCCCTGCCCCTCACAACCACCGATCTGCTCTCTGTCTGTCTCTGTGGATTTCCCTGTTCTGGATGTTTCATATAATGGCGATCACACGCTCTGTGGCCTTCTGAGCCTGGCTTCTCTCTCGGCTTGTTTTTGAGGTTCCTCCATGTTGTACCATGTGTGGGTACTTCATCCCTTTTTACGGATGAATAATATGTTATTCTACGTATATGCCAGATTTTGCTTATCCATTCATTTGTTGATGGATATTTGGGGGGTTGTTCATGATGTGATTTGAACCCAGGCATCCCGGCTCCAAGTTCCCCTTGCAGGATGCCAGGACGCAGGCCCGAGGGTGCAGAAATGCACCGGAGCAGTGGCAGGAGAGCCCCGGTTGCCTGGGGAGAGACTGGAGGAGGGTCTACGTCCCTGTCCTGCCAGAACCTGTGAGCATCTGACTTTTGGGAACAGAACCTTCTTTGTCCACTTAGAGCCACCGGGCAGAGCAGTAGTTCTCTTAACCTGGACTCATCCAATCCAGGTCTGCCTTGGCTGGAGCCCAGCTGAGAGCATTCCTCAGCACTCGTGTCATTTTATGTGGTTCTTATTAGTAATCAGATAGGATTCATGGCTGGTTGACTCTTTATTCCTGCCAGAGGCTGATAAATTGGCCAGACGCAAGAATCATTCTTCAATAATTAAAAGCCTTTATGGCTCGCAGGAAGGAGCAAATCTGGGAGCACCCACCATGGACCTGTGCAATGCTCCTCTTGGCCAGAGTCTGTGTCTGCCATCAGCTGGGTGACTGTACACCCACGTGGTCTCTGGGGATCTCCATCCAGCCACCCAGAAGTGCTGCTCCCTGCAGAAGCCGCACCCTTTCAGATGTCCCCTGGAGTGTGAGTATAGACCAGGTGGTCTTGGGAAGCAGAGGATGGCTCTGAGGGGGCTCCCCCTCCAGCAGGCTTGCATGGAGGCACCACTCCAGCCCCTGCTCATTTCCTGCTCTGAGGGCATATGGGATGTCTCCAGAGCAGGAGAGAAATCCTCAGCCCCAGGGAGGGACTCTGTTGCTAGGGGAGGACCCAGGAGGGAAACGCCAGGCCATTGGCTTACGGCAAGTGAAGGGAAGCACTGAGCTGCGTCACCCAAAGGGACCGAATCAGACAGCACGGCCCAAGCCAACTTTCTTTTCTCAGGAGCAGAGATTGTATTTCTGAGTGAGCCACCATAGCATCCTGCTTAAGAGCTCTGGCTTTTGAGTCAAAAACACCTGAGTTTGAATCCAGGCTCTGCCATTTACTAGCTGTGTGGCCTTGGGTAAGTTACTTAACCTCTCTGAGCCCCAGTTTCCTCATCTGTGAGACAAGGATAACGTCAGCCTCATGAAGAGTGAACAGGACCATCCATGTGAAACACAGTGCCTGGCCCTCGGGGGAGCTCGGTAAACTTGTAGCTGCGGATACGGCGTCATCTCAGCTCCCCACTCCACTTGCCCCTGGGGGTCAAGTGGCAGAGAGAGCTGCCAGGACCCCCACTCTCCCACCTCCCCTCGCCCGAGAGTCCACACAAGGTTTTACAGACTCAGATCTAGCCAGGGCGTTTTCCCTAGCGGGGCGCAGGGGCGGGGAGGGGGGCCTCTTTGCCAGGATGGGCTGAGGATTATAAAGTGTGGTTAAGAGTTTCAAGGTCAAACCTAGTACTTCCTATGAAAATAAAAGATAGCCGTACATTACGTTGTCAAGTTAATACAGTGTGATGGAGCATCTCCAGACTGCAGATCCTGGAGGACTGTAAAAGTCTAATAGATTTAGGGAAACTGTACCTCGGGGAGCATATTAGACAGCGCTCATCAATGGATCAAAACTGTCTTGGAGGCTCCCTTCCCAGGGAAAGGCAGAACCCCACTAAATGATTGCTTTCCCTTCAACAACCGGGAGACAAATGGCACTTCATACATTAACTTTACACGAATGGGCCACTCATTTTGAGCGGAGAATGCACCTTATTTTACCCCAAATGAAAAAGTATATCCTTTGAAAGCCAAATTCCATTTTTAAAAAATGATTATAAAATGACATAATACTGTATTAATTCCCTTAGCTCCATCTGCTGACTTCGGATATACTCGGACACATTTAGCTTCGTGCCCCTGTTGGTAAAACGCCCTTAATTATTTCAAAGGATGTTTTGATGCATTTAAGTTTTAATCAGATATAAAATTGGCAGAGTGTAAAGTCTGTGCATATGTTTCTAGGAAGGCATCGTCTCAATGAGCTTTCATCCTGGGAAGAAACGCCATTTTACAATGAAAATGTTAAAAAGAATAACATAACTGGACCATACAGGCTTTCTAAGAGTTTCCAGGTGCAGCCATCCATTTATTTCTCTCATTTCATGCCCCTCTAAAGTTGCATATGCTCGCACAGTCTGAATAGTCACTTAGGAGCCCTCATTCCAAAGAGTGCAGGTTTGATGAGAAATAGCGCTGTTGACAGATTTTTGTCCCTTCAATTCTCATGCATCATTCTGTTAGTTGGGATTTAATCTCTTCCATGGGGAGGACTGTTCAAAGTGAGTAATTTAAACACCCTCGGTGACGAGGCAATGCATCATGGCACCCCTCAGGGACCAGGCTGTCATTTGGAGCATTCATTACACGAGCCTTGACTTCTCGGGCTGAGATAAGGTACCTGCTAGGGGGATGGGTCAAGAGAGGCCTAGCTCACCAAGGCCCTTACTGGGTGCTGTTTTGTCTTTCTGCAACCCCTAATAGCTAAAATGGTTCTGTTTCACATCACAGAACACACCCTTGTTGGTGTGCATTATGCTACAGGTCAGAGTGGGTGAGGAAGAGTAGGAATCATTAATTCTGTTACTGCATCTGGAAGAGCAGGTGCTCCAGTTATTGCTGCCTAACAAATCATGCCCAAACTTAGTAGCCTTCAACAACCACTATTTATTCTATCACATAATATTGTGGGTTTGGTATCAGAGTGGGGTTCAGTTGGGCGATTCTTCTGCTCCACGTGGCTTTGACTGAGGTCACTCAGTGTTAGTTGGCTCAAAGATGAACTGCTCTGGAGAATCCAAGAAGTCTTCCCACACATGTCTGGGGATGTGTTGGGTGCAGCTGAAAGTTGAGGACTGTTGAACAGAGCACTTATATGTGGCCTCTCAGGCATGGTGCTGTCAGGGTAGTTGGAGCTCTTTCATTAGCTCAGGGATCCCAGAGAGGTCCAGACAGAAGCTGCAAGGCTTCTCATGAACCAGCTTTGAAAGGTATGCACATCCCTTCTCCCATAATTTATCTGTCCAAGCAGTCATAGGCCAGCCCAGATTAAATGGAAAGAGAAATAGACCCCACCTCCCAAAAGGATTGTCAAAGAATGTGCAGTCCTCTTTAATCCATTGCAATAATCAAGAACACTTGCAAGGTGGTGGTGGTGGTTGTTTGGAGACTGGATGTTGCCATTTGAGGCTCACTTTTAAACTGTACTGTAGAAAGAAGGTTAATAATTACGCATGTTCAACTAACCAAGAGCAACTTAAGATAGTTACTAGACTTCTTACAAAGTAAATTTGACTTATCCTTGTTTCTTACCCTCTGTTTCCAAGAATCACTAAATCGCTTGAGCCCAAGAGTTTGAGGTTTCTGTGAGCTAGGCTAACGCACTCTAGCCTAGGTGACAGAGTGAGACTCTGTCTAAATAAATAATATGTGTACTATTTGGTCCTTTAAAAAAACCATTCTGGAAGATTTGGGCTTCACATACAATTCTCCCCTTGAGCAAGTCACCCAACTTCCCTGATTTGGCAGTGCACTCTAGTTTCAGGATTCAGCCCAGTGCCTGGAACTCAACAAATACTTGAACAATGGAGCCAGAGGTTGAATGAATGACTGGCAAGGTGGCATCTTATAGCAAGGACTTGGAAAGAGTCTGTAGGCTCGCTGAGGGCAGGGACCTCTCTGTGATGTTCCCACTGCATCCTCAGGGTTTGATGTGCCGGGTCTGATGCGCATCCCTTCTCCCATAATGTATCCTTCTAAGCAGTCATGGGCCAGCCCAGATTAAAGGGAAAGGGAAATAGACCTCATCTCTTGAAAGGATTGTCAAAGAAGGTGCAGTCCTCTTTAATCCACCACAGCAGCCCCTCATCAGGTATTCGTGGGATTGAATTAAACAGGCAAGCATCCACGGCATTGAATTTGTTAAGCGTTGATCACCATTTACTCAGGCTGCATCTTGCCAGCAGACTAGCAGTCTTGGTCAACCTTGAGAAGCTGGAGGAAAGAGACGGTTTGTCTCTTGCCTTCAGACAAATGTCCCTGTTCTTGTAGTTTGTATGTCTCAGACTTGCCCAGCTCAGGAACAGCAACACTATGGACTAACTGTTCCATCTGCTGAGCCATCATCTCTTTGTCAGAAGTTGGCCATCCTGGGAGGGGTTGGACATGTTATCCTGTTAAGCACAGGATAACATGCCCTTGGGATTATCAAACTCATGATATTCAAGTCCCATCCGATGTCCACCCAAGATTCCAAATTGCTTAAATTTATTTTAATCCAAAGATGATTTACACATGGAGATATAAATCAAGATTTCCAACAGGACTGGGTATGATGGATCTGCTTTGTAGGAACCAGAACTATGTTCTGTTCCTGTTTATTTCTGCCTCCTCATCCATCAAGAAGCATGTCCCATGTATCCTCCTCCAGGAAGCCTTCCTTGATCTCATGTGTGAAACTACCACCCTCCCAAATTCATGATGAGGCTACAAAGGACTTCTGAATAGCAGCCATAATATTTGGAGCCATCCTCCAAGTCAGTGACAAGCTAATACTAAATAGAATGAGGAAAAAGAACTCTAGAAGATGAAAAATCTAATCTCTACCCCTTTTTTTAATGATTAATAATTTAATACTCAAGGTCTTTATCCAAGAAGAGGAATAATTTCTGCCTCACCTTGAGAGGTAGGTAATTCAGAATTTTCCACCCCATATAGCCTTTCTCAAAGCTCCCTGGGCTCTGTCTTCTCATAACCACATTTCCCTCATTCTAACGCCCCACCCCAACATATAGCATGAGCATACATTCCCTAATGATTCCCTAATAACTACTAATATTTTAGATTTCTTGTCCCAGAGAGATTTTGAGCCTTCCTGAGGGCAAAGACAGCTTCTTTTACTTCTCTTAAATAATAAGGACACAAAGGTGTCTTCTGGTGGGTGGGCTGAAAATATTCTATACCTTAATCAAGGCAGTGGGCGCATAGGTATATATGTGTGCAAATATTTGCTGAGCTCTACACATAAGATTTGTGCACTTTACTGTATTATGTTATATCTCCATAAAAACTAAAGACAATGATATAAAGATAATGACATGGTGATTTATTAAACACTCATTATGTACCAGGTGCTAGGCCAGCTTTATGTACATTAGTTTTATCCTCATTACAACTGAATGAAGTTGGTATCATCATGCCCACTGAACAGATGAGCAAACTTAGATTCAAAGAGATGAGGTAGTTAGAGAGTCATGGTCAAACTCAAGCAGATTTGACTGTGAATCTTGAGCTGTTCTCAACTGAGCTCACTAGGGCCTCAGGGTGAAGGGGGTCAGGGGGGGAAAACACACACACATGCACAAATGCACACACCCACACATGCACATTTATTCAAGATGAGCTTTGAAACTAAAATTCCAAAGCACATCTTATAGGAGATGACCAATAGACTTATCCCTGCCAAGGAAATGCAAAAACAAGGGCAATTTGAGGACTTGACAAGGGTGCACCTAGGACAGTGCTTCCCAAACTCTAACTCTCACTGCATCACCTGGGCATCTTGTTAAAATGCAGATTCTGACTCAGGATGTCTAGGGTGGGCCCTGGGGTCTGAATCTCTCACAAGCTCCAGGTGACCATGGCGCAGCTGGCCTGAGTTCCACACGTTGCATAGTCAAACAGCAGAAAGCACTGTGACAAGCGTGTGATTGATCAAATCATTAGTAAAACACAAGAAATTGCTTAGAAAATGACAGTAGTTCCTGCAAATGTAAAATATTGACATTGTCCCTGGTCCGGTTAGAAACTGAATTTTCAGCCAGAGTGATGCATTTGAAACCCACTTCCAAGGGGCTGACCTGAGGCCCATGGGTGTCAGAGCCCACTTTGCAGCCAGGCGGCAGGTTCCCCCCGGCCCTGGGGGACACCAGGGATGGGAGGGAGACTGGACTCTCTGTGTTTGCAGTTCTCTTCTATGGCTTTTACACCTGCAGCTCCAGGTATGTCACTGAAGCCACATCCAAACCCTGGGAGTCCGCGTTGGAAGACAAGCAGGACTCGCAATCCCCTTGTTCCTGCCGTCTTCTGCTCTCGCCCTCCCTGCCCTCAGAGTTTGACCGAAGCTGAGCTGCGTGTTGGCAACACACCGGCAAAGTTATGCGAGCTGTCAATTTGCAGAGTCTCAGTCCTAAATTCAGACAGAATGCAGGATTCAACTCCAGGTTTACCCTCAGCGGCTGTCTTTATTACCAAGAGATCAAAATATCTGTTGGTAGGGAAACATCTAGCTTAACTTGACATACCTTGCAGGCCGGAACAAAGGCAGCTTCCTATCCAGCCAACTTTGGTACCATGATCAACAAAGTCACTCCCCGGAATCACACAGTGGCTCAGCAAAAAGGGAAATACACACACACACACACACACACACACACACACACACGCACACCAGTAAAGGTGATTTGATTCTTGGCACTGATGTTGCGCTACCACATAATCTGAAGCACAGCCACGAGACTTTGGCCAGAATGTTGTTCCTTGATCTCTGCTGCAATGTGGCGTAATCTATGCAGAGAAAGAGTTTTTGTTGTGTGTTCCTCCGTGCGTGTGCATTTTTTGATGTCCCAGGCAGGCCTCGAGGGAATGACAATCCTAAGACCAAGTGCACGGGAGGAACGTAGGAGAAATACGGGGTGCTGAGCTGCAAGTTGGATTCAGAGCCGCCGAGCACCATTCCCCCTGATGGCCGTCTCTTTGTGAGGTGCTGATATACGGGGTCTGTTCAGCGTTGCCAGCGGCTTTGCGGACAACCCTGTTATAAGCCCTCCACAAAGATCCAGCTATTTGGCTGTTGTTATGGGAACGGTACAATTATGGTGAAATTGAAGTGGTGAGGGAGGAAGAAAAAGAAAGTGGGTTGGGAGTGGGCAAAATTGCTATTTTTGTCTAAACATATTTTGGCTGATCACCCAGACTGAATGTGAACAACAATCAGGACAAACAGGTAGCTGAAACCCTGCTTGGCTCCAAGATTACAGACTCAAGTTTATACTAGGGGGAAAAAATGCCTTTAAGAGAAAAAAAAATCACATCCTCTTATTTTCTGTGTGATTTTACAAAAATACTATAATTCTGGATCAGAGCAGGAAGTTCAATGATGTTCAAAGATTCTATGTTGCCTCTTTACTTTATTACCCAAGTTAATACAGGCCCAAAATATGTAATTTTGCAATTTAAGGTTTTTGATTGAAAAATCTAAAATATCAGCAAATGATCTTCCAAAAGGATTGTTATCATTATCTAAACTTAATACAGCTATCAAGCAATTGCCTGACTACAAGTTAATTAAGATAGTAACCAAAATGCCAAGGCAACCCATGCTCCATGAAACTGAGGTTCTTTTCAAAGCTATATGTGGAAAGAGAAGATTATTTCCCATAAAAACGGCATCATAGGTTCACACCATACTTTCCTCCTTCCACCTCCAAAATTATACAAATAATGAATAAAATATAAAAATATATTTTAAGACTTAACTGTTCTAGAAAAACACATGGATTCTTTACGGGAGTTAAATCCTACAAGGTGGGGAAGGGGCAGAATTGTTTCCATGTATCCCAGGACTGAGTCCAGCCTGGAGAGAACTTTTCCACCCGTGACTAGAGACCAAAACATTGCAACAGTGGCCCAGGGTAATTGCCTGAGGTGGCAGGAATGAGCAGAGGCACCTACGGAGCTGAGCTGAGGCCAAATCATATCCTATCACTGTCCCTGTGGGACAAAATCCCTGGGCCACCAAGACAAGGTCTGGTTACTTGGGAGCTCAGTGAGCTACATGGAGATGACTGCAAAACTGCTGGTCAGGGAGGGGTGACCCCAGGGAGGGGACACACACACATGTACACACACAACTTCTCTTCAAGATGAGCTCTCAAACTAAAATTCCAAAGCTCATATTATAGACTATGGTCAACAAATTTGTCACTACCAAGAAAATGCAAATATTAGAGCAATCTGAAAAGGACTTTAAATAAGTAGAAGTATAATTCTCAGAGATAAAGGAGGGAATAACATCCATAGAACATGATCAAGATAATGAACAAAAACTAGGCAGATAAGAATGAATTAAAAAGAAATATCTAAAAAAATTAAAAATCCTGGGAGTAGGAACTTCCACTTATTGAAAGAGGAAGTAGAGGTACTTTCCTTAAAAACCCTGGACATTATGTCCAAAACAAACAGGAAGACACTGGGATGTGGAGAGAAGAAAGCAGACCTTCAGGGACATCACAACCAAAGAATGACAAGGCAAGGAACAATTTGAGTTTTGTTTTTGTTTTTGTTTTTGTTTTTTGCCTCACATATCCCAGATTGGGTGTTGGAAAACCTGGCAACCCAGAAGTACTAACAGGCACAAACAAAAGTCCCAAGGAAAACCTGCTTTTTCTAGCCAGAGGGTCTGAAAAGGGGCAACCTAGCAAGATAGAAAACTTTTAGACAGAAACCACTCTAGGCCAGAGGATCTGAAAAGGGGCAACCTAGCAAGATAGAAAACTTTTAGACAGAAACCACTCTAGGCCAGGCAGGTGTGCCCCACTCATACTCCCACCAGCAAAGGCCGAGTAGGGAGCCAGAACTTTCACCACCACTGAGTGGTAATGAGGCACAACCCAACAGTGTCAGTGGAGACCATGTGGGAGCCTGAACTTCCACCCATGCCTGGTAGGATGACATGCCCGTCCATCTCCCTGTTGAGCAGTATTAGAAGAGCCAAGTGGAAAATCAGAGTATTCACCACTGTCCAGCAGTTCAGGTCTATCTCCATGCCATAAAAGTGGACACCAGCTGGAAAGGAGTAAGGAAGTATCCATGTACCCATCAGCCAGGGTGTTGTCATGGAGACCAGGTGGGGACCCTCCAGCCACACCCCCACTCAGCAGTAATGAGGAACACCTGTCCCTCTGAAGAAGTGTCTGAAAAGGTCTACCAAAACAGAAGATTTATATAAAATCCAGAGGCTCATAACATAATACCTCAGATGTTCAGTTTCAATCAAATATTGCTCATCATAAAAATAAACTCAATTTGAATGCGAAAAGACAATCAACAGATGCTAGAATGGGTTGAAAAACATCCTCCCAACATTGATGTCTACCTGAAACCTCAGAATATGGCTTTATTTGGAAAGGAGGTATTTGCATATATAATTAGCTAGGGGGCTCGAGATGAAATCACCCCAGATTTAGGGTGAGTCCTAAATACAGTGAAAGTGTTTTTATAAGAAGAAGAGATGGAGAAGAAGGCCCTACACTTTCATGAGTTTTACATCCAGGAGACCCACCAGGCTCTCCCAGTGAAGATGGGAGAAAAATCCCCTCATGCTTTTGGCAAGAGGAAGCAAGAAATAATCATTTTGAAATATACCCAGAGCATTCTGTTCTCAGCAACAAAGCCCTGTTCTCAAGGGAAACTTCCTGAACCCTCCCTGATCTAGAGCAAGGGCAATTAGATAACTGAATCCCACTCTAGCTTCCCTTTCTCATACAAGGGGAGGGGAAAACAGCCTGAGAAACTCTTTTGAAGGTCACAGCACAAGGACTTAGGCTTCCTTAAAAAAAAAAAAAAACTAAGATTAACCATAAGGTTATAGACATTTACCTTCCTCAGCGACTTACCACCACATCAACAGGGCTCTAAAATGATAATAGTGGGTTACAACTGAGAGAGCTGCAAGATGTAGACTCTATTTAAAAGGAATTTTCTAGGGAAACCCAAAGACAACAGGGGAGAAAAAAACCAAGGAAGCCTCTGACACCTGCAGCTACAGCAAACATTAAACACACCCTTCCAGCCAGATAAACATAAAACCTCACATTAAAGGCCTATTTACCTCAGTTCCTAGTACCTGATGCATCATATCTGACTTTCAACAAAAAATTTCGGGCATGCTAAATGGCAAGAAACCTCACACTCTGAAGTGACAAAGCAGGCACCGAAACCAGACAGATATAGCACGGTTGTTGGAATAACCAGGCTGGGAATTCAAGATAACTATGATGAATATGCTAAGGGACCTAATGGAAAAAGTGGACAACATGCAAGAGCAGATGGGTTATGTAAGCAGAGAGATGAGCAGGCTAATAAAGAATCAAAAGGCTATTAATAGAAATCAACAACACTATGACAGAAATGAAGAATATAGTAGACTGGACCTGGCTGTGGAAATAATCAGGATGCTTCAAAAATGTCAACAGAAACTTCCCAAACTAAAATGCAAAGAGAAAAAAAGAATGAAAAAAAATGAATAGAATATCCAAGAATGGTGGGATAATTACAAAAGGTGTAAATACATGCAATGGGAATACCAGAAAGAGAAGAAACAGAGAAAGGAATAGAAGAAATATTTGAAGTACTAATGCATGAGAATTCTCCAAAATTAATGACAGACCCCAAACCACAGTTCCAGGAACCTCAGAATATCAGGAAGGACAAGAAAAACAAAACAAAAACAAAAACAAACAAACCCCCCCCAACACTCAGGCATATCATATTCAAACTATAGAAAACAAAGACAAAATCATAAGAGAAGCCAGAAGAAGAAAACACCTTACCCATAGAGAAACAAGGATAAGAATGACAGCAGACTTCTCTTTAGAAAATATCCAAGCAAGGATCCAAGGAAAGGGTGGAGTGAAATATTTAAACTGTTGAAAGGAAAAAAACTCACCAATATAATTCTCTCTCCAGTAAAATTATCCTTTAAAAATGAAGAAGTCTTCAGATAAACAAAAACTGATGGAATTTGTCACCAGTAGACCTACTTTGTGAGAAATGTTAAAAGAAATTCTTTGGAGAGAAGGAAAATAATATAGGTCAGAAACTCATATCTACATAAAGGATGAGCATTAGAGAAGGAATAATAAATGAAGATAAAATAAAAATCTTTTATTTTTCTGATTCTTAATTGATCTAATATTATGTATAACTTTGTTAAAAATAATAACAGCAACAATGTATTGGGTGACTATAACTTATGTATAAGTAAAGTGAGTGACAACAATGTTATAAAGAATGAGGGGGAAGTTGGGTGAACTCTGTTTTAAAGTACCTGCACTACCTATGAAGCAGTAGAGTGTCATTTGAAAGTGGACTTGGATTAGTTGTAAACATAGTGTATGCTGCAAACACTAAAATATTTCTTTTTATTTTTTTTTATTAAGTTTTAAAAAATATTTAAATACTTTTACAGATAATTTTATTTTTTTTCTTTTTATTTTGGAGTTCCCATAGCTTCATATAGCAACTAAAATATTTCTTAAAAGAATTATCATTCTCATGCTAACAGAAGATAGAAAGTGAAATCATGTAAATTGCTTACTTAAAACCAGAGAAGGCAGGGAAAGAAGGACAGATGAAGGAAGGAAGGGAGGGAGAGAGGGAAGGAGGAAGGAAGAAAGAAAAAAAACAAAGAAAGAACAAGGGCTACGAATAGAAAACAGTCATAAATATGGTAGATATTA
Organism: Microcebus murinus; assembly: GCF_040939455.1. Classification (NCBI taxonomy): domain Eukaryota; kingdom Metazoa; phylum Chordata; class Mammalia; order Primates; family Cheirogaleidae; genus Microcebus; species Microcebus murinus. The sequence continues at coordinate 23,403,669 of NC_134122.1, read as the reverse complement.
GTAATCCAACTATAAAAAATTGTACTCAGAGAAGTCTCATTCCTACTCCACCCCAGTCCCTTAAAACTTAGAGATAATTGCTTTCATTAATTTCTGATTTATCTTTCCTGTGCTCATTTTCAGGAAAGAAATCAAACAGACACACATACATACACACAAAACTAAGCATATTGTGATACTGCTCTGCACTTTGCTTTTTTCACTTGACAGTGTACCCTGGAAATCATTCCAGCAGAGTTCTTAGAGATCTTCCTTGCTGTTTTTTTGCTATATAGTGATCTATTGCATCGATGCATCATAATTTTATTCAGCCTCCTATGAATGGGCATTTAGGTTATTTCTAATATTTTGCTATTAGAAGCAAGCATGAGATAACTGGCTTATTCATACAGTGTTTCATGTTGTGGAGGGGTGTCTTTAGGGTGAATTACTAAAAGAAGGATTGGTGGGTCAAAGGGCAAATGCTTTGTAGGTGGTTGGTTATTGCCGGATTCCCTTCCATAGGGTTTGTCCGTTTTACACCCCCACCAGCGACATACACAGGTGCTCAAATGGCGTCCTCCCCAACAAAGTGTCAAGATCTTAAATTTTTGCCAAAAATGAAAGGTTAGAAATGATAACTCAGTGTATTGATTTCTATTTCTCTTATTAAGAGTAAAGTTGTACATCTTTTCAGATTTCTAAAAGGAATATTGCATATTGGTTTTTATAAACAATATGTTTATATCTTTTGCTCATTTTGCAATCAAGTTTGTGGCCTTTTATCCCTCCATTTTAAAAAGCTTTTTACATACTAAGGATATTAACTCTTTATCTGTAATACAGTTTATAATTATGTTCCCCAGTTTCTCATTTGTTATTTGTTTTTTACTGTGCTTACATTAATTTTTTTAACCAAGAAGGAGGAATCCATTTCATGCAATCAAATTTATCAATCTTTTCAATTTTTGCATCTGGATTTCTCATCATAGTTAGGAAGGATTTATCCACACCCAGATTACAAATTAATTCACCCATAATTTTAAAAACACCTGTGTAGTTTCGTTATTTGCAATTAGATTTCTAATCCATCTTGAATTTATTCTAGTTTATGGTGTGAGGAATGAATCCAATTTTATCTTTTTCCAAATATTATATACCTATCGCAAAACCATTTATTATAAAGTCTATCTTTTTCCCAGTGATTCGAGATGCCACATTTATCACATACTAAATTTTCGTATGTCTTTGTGTCTATTTCTGGATTTTCCATTTTGCTCCACTGGTTTTTCTATTTATGCACTAGTACTATATACTCTTATTATAGAGGCTGTATAACATTTTAATCCTGGAGGGATAGTCAGCTTTTATGCCCTTTGTAACGGTTTTTCTATTTTTGCATGTTTATCTTTCCATCTGAACATTCAAATCAACTTATCTAATTCCAGGGGTAAAAACTTGACCCTTTTATGGGTCGTATTAAATGTACATATTAATCTGAGAATAACTGACATCTATATGATGTTGAATCATCTTGTCCAAGAGCAAGGGATGGCCTTCTTCTATCTGCTCAAGTTTATTTTTGTGAAAAGATATCCTTAATTAGAAATTTCACATCTTTTGCAGACCAGGATAAGTACAAATAAATTCACACATAGACATTGTTAGCGAAACTGCAAAATAGTAAGGATAGACAGGAAAAAGGTTCAGAGTTGCCAGGGAGAAGACATTGATGACTCACAAAGAAAAGACAATTAAGCAGACAACTCATCAGCAATAGTAAATGCCAGGAAACATAAAACTGAGGAAAAACAATGATCATTCTAGAATTCTATATACAGATAAGCTATCATTCAAGTATGAGAGCAAAATAAAAATATTTTCACATAAAAAAATGAAGAGAGTTTATGTCCACAGATGGCTCTACCCTCCCATAAAAGAGCTACTAAAGGAGGTACTTCAGCAAAAAGAAAAGTACACTCCGATGAAGAATTGGGATATAGGAAACAACAGTAAGCAAATACATCATTAAAAATGTTGATAAATCTTCTTAGCTATTGACTTTAGCAAAAACTGTTACAAAAGATAGACGTGGACTTCTATAGAGCAATAATAAGAAAAATGGGAGGGAAGAAGTAGAATGTTCTAAGGCTCTTTTCTTGCTTGGGGGAAACAGAAAAACACTGCATAGCTGTAACTTTAGGCTTTTAAGAAAAATGTAAAGCATATGTGTGAACAAAAATTTATAGGTAACAACAGAAGAACAGAAATATAAGCTATCATTTCCAAAACAGTAGAAAGAAAGGAAAGAAAATAAAGGAAAAACTTTATCAATCCATAGAAGTAAGAAAAGGAAGGGGGGGAAACATGACAAATAGAAAAATATGAAATAGGATGATAGAATTAAATCCCAATATATGGGTAACCACAATAAATTTGATTGGGTTATACTCACCTATAAAATATCAACATACATTTAGAGTACAGTTATATGCTGCTTATAAGAGAACACTTAAAATCAAATGACTTAGAAAGATTAAGATTGTAGGGTCGCTTTTAAGTTAGTTTTTAGTATGCGGTAGATTTTTTGCAAGAATCGACATTTACTTTGGAAAACAACTTGTTCAATAGACCCATCATACCAGTCTTTGGGGTTCACTAATCGATTTTGTCTCCCAGTAGAGTTATTGTTTCTCCAGCTTCATGTCATTTCTCCCTTCAGCCCTGAATGGGTTCAGAGGGCTGAGGGCAGAGCCCTGTGGCAATCCACTAGAGACTCTCAACTCCCTACCAGTCCTTACTTGGACAATTTCATTCAACAAGTTGCAAATTCACCTGGCCATTCTCTCATTCATCTTGCTATTCTCCCTTCTCGTCTAAAAATCTTACCATGCCAGGGCTTCGACCTCCAATATACAAAGAGAATTCTTGCTAATAAAAGACTTACCACAACCCAAGTGGTTTTTCTGCAAAGCCCCAGACAACCTACAGCCCTTTCCTTAGTTGGAGAATGAAAACATCAGGGGAGGCAGGAGAGGCTGCATTCCTGTTGCTTAATTAGCACGTCCGTGTACCTCCTGTACTTCAGAATGCCTTTGATGTCAGTTCTTTTGTTTTCATTTTTTTCAGTTTGCAGTAATTGAAAAATAAAGGTTCCAAGTCAAGAAACAATATCAGAACAAAAAGCCATCGCTGGGCTCCAGTCATTTGATGCATTTTCAGCATAGCCTTCCTAAGTTCATCGAGAAGTCCTGGCAGAGCGCACCAAGAGTGCACCTGTCTCTTTCAGCTGAGACAAGAATAATTAATTACATGAAAATGACTTCCATCGGAGGTTAACTTATTTTGGCTGACAGTCACATACGTACACAGATATGTCTTATGCCGCAGTCAAGCAGAGCTTTATTTAGAACATTTTATTTATATCTTGGGTGATTTCATTCCTAAGAAATTGAGGAAGAGAAAGAGGAGACGGTGCAGGGATGCAAGAAAAGAACATTGCTCACCATTTTTTTTTTTTTTAACAAAAGGGAAAAAAGGCCAATGTCATGGCCAAGAACTTGGCTTTCTCCCCAGGATACAGCAGAAGTCAGACTCACCGAAGAGAAGGTCAAGTGTACGTTGGGGGGTGGTAAAGGGTGTGGGGCAGGGGCAGGGGTGGGGGAATTGGCCGATTTCCTATGCAGCCTGTCGGGTCTTCATTTATTCAGTTCCTTCTGGGAGGTTGGGAGTGGGGCCCGAGGTTTCTGCCACACAGACAAGACAGTGTGACTGTAAGAGCCTCAGCGTCAGCCCACCACCCCTGGCAAATGTTCCCCCAGCCAAGGGGGGACCTCATCTTTGCAGATAATGGCTAAACCTATTTGTGGGCTTTGTTACAGGCCAGACACTTAACAGGCATGATCTCATTTCGTCCCAACCCCAACTCTGTGAAGTAGGTACTACTATCGTCCCCATTTTATGGACGGGAAAACTGAGGCTCGGAGAAGTTAAGGAACTTGCTCAAAGTTGTACTGCTAGTCAGTGATGGCGCTGGGTTCCCGGCCCAGGACTGGGGCTGACTCTCTTAAACGCTAGGCCACACTGTCTCTCTGTAATTGCTATTACTTTTATTGAGACAAATGATCCCATGACACCCCTGAAAAGTCTTTTAAATTCCTGCTGTGTCTCCCTGAGTATGTGTGCTGGGCTTCTTAAAATTTCAGGCTGGGGTGGCAGTGTTGCCTCTAAGCTGAGAGGAACTCTGAGGGCACAGGTGAGTGTCAGGCTCCCCTCTGCTTCACCAGCAGGTAAAGAGGGTACCACCAAGGTGTGAGACGAATGTTGCTTCTGATAACCACCATGCAAGCCCATCCTCATTAGCAGACGTTATCACAGTCAGCCTAAAGCCTGCCTTTCACGCAGTCTCCTTAGGGTGTCTGTCACCATTGGGTGTCAGCTCAGGTTCCCAAACCCGCAGCCAGCCGCCATCCTGTGATAATCTCACCATCACATCACCATGCCCACTCATTAATTGCTTACTTTGTGCTAGAATCTGGATCCAGATCTGCCAAGTCTGTCTCCACCAGCTACCAGCCTTGCAATTTGGGGGCAGGTCATTTTCTCTCTCTCTGAACCCCAGTTTCCTCTGGTGTACAATGAGGATAATTACAACTATCCAAAAGATAATATTTATTTAGTCCTTGCTTTGTATGTGTGCTTTATTTATATGCATGATTTCATTCACTCTCACAGGAGCCCTATTAGCCAGATGTTAATAGGATACCCGCTTTTAGAGGACACTGAAAGCCACAGAGGTGACCGCGATCTCCCAATGTTCACACTGTTATTAAGTGCAGCGTGGGGACTTAACCCCATTCTGGGCCACTCCAACACCCAAGTTTTTAATCATAACGTGCCTCCAGGGTTATTGTAAGAACAGGAGGTGATGTGTGTCCCCCGCCCGGCACATAGTAGGGCTCATTAATCAGTGGGTGGACATTGCTGTTGTGATGGCTGTCCTCACACTGTCCCTGTTCCATCTCCAGGGTGAACCCCCAAGTCCCAGCCTCTGCAGGCAGCAGCCACAGGATGCCTCCCACTAGCAAGGTGTAGGGGGCTCCGAGAGAGGTGACTGGCTTGCAGAGAGAAGGGAAACCAAATTGATACTAATCTTATTTTAAAGCAGGTACTTCTTTAAAAACCCAAAAACACAAAACCTGTTCAGCCAGACTGTCCAGTTGTCGCACACAATGGCTATCTTAATGAAATCTCAAGTTCATTTACTCTGAGAACCTCTAAGAAGGAAAGAGGAACATTTTACCTTTGTTCCCAACACTGGTCTAACAGTGCCTTGGGGGTGGCCTGACACTTCTTTGAGCAGCATTGTAGGGAGCAGATATACCCACTCACCTCTGCAGCAAAAACTGGCACTAACCTCACAACAAGGGTCCGTCTGGCTCCCACCCCAGCTGCTGAGAGGTGGTGAATGACCACTTAACGGGAAGCAGGTGGTGCCTCCCCACAGCCAGAGAGACCAGCAAGGGGCCAGAATGCCTGGGCCATATCCCCGCTCTGCAGACTTGGGCCAGTAATAACTTCTCTGGGCCTCAGTTTACTTGTCTGTAAAATGGGAATAAGACTCGCTACTTCCACAGGCGGTTGTGTGGGTCTGATATGTCAATTCATGTGTGTAATGTGCTTCAAGCAGTGCCTGGCACGTGGTTCATGCCTGTGGAACTTTTTGTAGTTACAATGTGTATGATAATAATAAATATGACTTTATTGTCCTATGGGAGTAGGTATGAATTCTCCTCACCTGTGGCCACACAGCTCCTGGCAATACTTTTGTAGGCTGATTTGCTGATTTGCTCAGTGGAGAAGCTTTGGGGTTTAGCAACTGACCTGGTAGATGGGGTCAGAGTCTGCTGTTGGGCTGGGGATTAGGGGTGAGGGAGGCGAGGAGAAGGGTAGAGGCTGCAGGGCCGGGGGGTCACTGGAGGCTCATTGCAGCAGGGCCCGACGCAAGGGGCTGGCAGGCAGAGGGACTTGAGTCGGGGCTGCCCTCAACTCCAGGGCAGCCTGAGACAAGCCTCTTTGCTCAGCCCCTGCTTCCAACTGCCAACCCTTCCAGAATTTGAGGGACCAGTTTGTTTTGGAGGATAGAGGTGAGGGTTTTAAAGAGACAGGCCTAAAGGATTCGCTGGATGGCCCCCGGCGAAGGTGGCCATATTCTATAATATCCAAGAGCCATGGAATATTCTAGTGACAATGTTGAATTTTACCTGAGCCCTGGGCCCCCAGGAAACAGCAGGGCAAGAAATGCCCCCATGCTTTTGTGTTCTGAGAAATGGCTCACTGCCAGGAGCCCCCTTCCTACCCGGATGCCCCCTTATTTACCCGAGACTAGGCCAGGCCCAGAGCCTCATAAATGACTAGCAGAACTGCTTGTCCGTATGCTCAATGGGAACAAAGTGCTTATGAATCAAGCTCAGGTCAAACTTCTCTCCTCCCTTGGGCCGGACCAACACCCCCCCACCTCCCCCCACTCCCCACACTGGGTCTCTCGCACCTTCCTCATTCCCACCTATAAAATAAAGACCCTTTTTGGAGACTCTGTGGTCAGAGCAATCTCCCTGTCGGAATGGACCCCTTTCTCCATTGCAAGAGCCACCCCCCACACACACACCCTTGCAGTACAATAACCCTTCCGAATAAAGTCTCTCCTTACGAAATCCAAATTTGTTTTTTATTTGAGGTGGGGCACCTTGAGCCAGATTGCCCAAGAACTGTGGTTCTCCGGAAGGCTTGGGGTTTCCTCTGTTCCTGGGGGCTTTTCCGGTTCATGAGAAACAGAGACACCCCTGCCCCGCCCCCACCTCCCTGATCAGGCTCAAGACAGGGACTCTGCAGAGGAGCCATGCTCAAGATGGTCACTGGGTGAACAACAGCGACTCCTTCTTTCCATCTTCGGGCACCTCCGCCTTCCCTGCCTGGCCCCTCCAGCCTCTCTCCCTGCCTCACCCTGACTCTGGCATTCCCCCTTTGTTGCTCCATAACTTTGGCTTGAACGTGGCCTCCAGACAGTCCAGGCTCACGTGGCCTTGCAGCCCTGAGCCCAGTGCCGGTGACAACATCCCTCAGTGTTTCCCGTCACAGGGGGTCTGCCCTCGTCCTCTCACCAGTCCATGCTGGTCACCCTCTGGACAGGCTGCCCTCGGGCAAGCCCTCACCCCTGCTGGGCCAGGCGAGGCCACACGATGAGTCACCTGGCTGGCAGACCATGTTGGGCAGCCGCGGGAGGGAGGGCGGTTTCTCTCCAAAGGGGGTAGAGCTGGGACAAGCAATGGTTATGTCCGCTTCTGTCCTTCGAGGAGGGCCGAGAAAGCTGACAAGTTCGTATCAACTAAAAATGGACTGTCTGGAAGCCAGTGGGAGCCAAACCCAACCACCTAATTCCTTCCTCTCCCCTCTTCTCTGGGTGTCATCTTTACCTGCGGCTACGTGGCGCATTGAGAGTAACTGAAAGCGTCTTCACGTGGCACGGTGGGTCCCCGCCACAGGCCTCTGAACCTCCACCACGACCCCAGATAAGAAGGCACTTTCTGTCTACCACCTTGCTTAGCCTGGCATAATTATTTGTCCTGTGAACAGAAAATTTTTTCTGCATTTTTTTTCCTGGTGCTGCAACAAACAACCCTCTTTTTTTCTTTTTTCAGTCTCCCAAACTCAGGCTGCTGCGCTGTGAGCACATTTCGAGGCAGTTCTGCTCACCCTGGCGCTGTTGGTTGTGTGTGTCTCAGGGCCGCGGGGCAGTGAGATAATGAGGAGGAGCCCACGAGAACGAGGTGGCCCTGAGGGGCCCGAATCAGGGATTCCCAATTAGGGGTTCACAAACAGTGTGAAATGGCAGGTTCAGAATTGACTGCTGATAAGAATGTTCCAGCTAATTAAAATGTCAGGGTTTCCCAGTTCGCCAAGATTTATAATCGGTCTGGGAGGTAACACTTGTCCGCTGATCGGTTCCTGCTGATAAGAAGTTCTACTTGACAGTTACTGAGGTCTTTGATAAATAAAATATGGGAGAAGAGATGAATTATTACTTAATACATGCACTGTTGTTTGGGCGGTTTCCAGAGTGCAGAGGTTGTAAACTGGTGGCCTGAGGGCCCAAACCGATGCCTGGACATCATCTGCTAGGTCTGCACAGGAATTTTGGTTTTGTTTTATTGATCTGAGCCAACACACAAGGAAAGGAGATATTTCACACACATACACACACGGAGCCTCCCCCTAAATCCATACGTGTGGCTTCTCCTAAAACCTGGCCACACTGGCATGTATCTGGGGCAGCAGTTGGCTGTAGTTGAGTAGTGGCTGTTGGTTGTTGCCCAGACACCCGAGGACCACCCCTCCCAACCTTTGCCATGGCCATGCATCAGGCACTGGCATTGTGTCCTCAGGCCTCTGTCAAAATTGGGAAGAAGAGAACCCAGAACAAGGCCTGTTTCCAGCCTGTTCTACTTCTCTCCTATATCTGCTGGCTACTCTAGGGGAGAGGCTGGCAAACTATGGCCCATGGGCCCAATCTGGCCTGACACTTGTTTTTGTCAATAAAGTTTTATTAGAAAACATGCTTGTTTGCTCACAGATCGTCTGTGGCTTATTTGGTGCTTCAGTGGCAGAGCTGGATGTTGGCCTGCAGTGCCTAAAATGTCTATGATGTGGCCCCTCAGACAAAGTTTGCTGACCCCTGCTCTAGACAGTTGTGTTTGTGACTTGTGGGGTAGTGACTAACCCCACTTGCTTTTTAACCTTGGGCCAATGACTTAACCTCTCTGTGCTTCAAGGGCCTCGTGTCTAAGACAGGACAACCTAAGATTCTGTTCTGTAGCATTGTTGAGAGGATTAAACTAGATGAAACATATGCCCGGCTGGGGGTATTTGACATATGATATCTAATATTAGTCAAAACATTGGTTCCATAGGGAGAAAAATAAGAAAAGATATTTCTGGTGTTGATTTAATGTTAAGAGTAATTATACAAAAAGTGCAGAGATTTATCCCCCCTCCCCCCCAAAATACCCGAAGACCTCCAGACATCTCCTGGCTGAGTCAGAGGTGAAGAGCAACACACTCCACAGCCCAGCTTAGTTCCAGAAGGAAAAACATAGCCGAGAAACATGCCTTGGGCACGAGGCCTGGCCAGAACATGCCTCTGGGTGCTACGTGTCTGTGGTCCTGCTCCTGTGTTTGAGCAAAACTCTAGAGAAGCCATTTAAAGAGCTAGCACCCTGCAAGCCCTGACTCTGAGCCCCAGCTGGGTCCCATCTCAGATTCCCCCATGCACAGCAAGGGAGCCCCCCCCACGGGGAGGAAGCAAACAGGGGAGTGTTGCGGGTGGGGGCTTGCACTCTTGGTAGTAGGTCACGACTGTGGAGGAACCAAAATAATTGAATACGAGGTTCTGCTATTATTTGGGAAAACCACTCATTTACATAGAGTCGAGCCATAAACCTCCTCATCCGAGCACCACCTCTGTCTCCAGCATCACCGCGGCTCTCTCTGCCCTCAGCGTTACAGCATCGCCACTATCGTTCAGCACATTTATAGAGCATGTGCTATTCTAAAGTCACAGAGTGGGCAGGAGGCGCCCATGGAGCTTACGTTTCAGGGAGTGGAGCTGGCTGCAGTCAACTAGAAACTACTAGCCCGCCTTACCCAGAGATCTGAGACGGCTGCTCTGTTGGAGGGAGTAGTGGGGAACAAACTTTATTTTTAAAGGATGACATTTGAGCAGAGACCTAAGCGATGCACAAAAGCAGGACATGTGAAGACCAGGGCGACCAGCACTCCTGGTAAAGTTTGTGGCAAGTTCCAAGGTCACATGGCCATGGCATGCCGGAAAGAGGTCTGTGTGGCCAGCACTTTGCCACTCAAGCGTGGTTCATGACCAGCATCATCGCCACCTGAGAGCTTGTGAGAAATGCAAAATATCTGTCCCCACCGCAGACCTGCTGGGTCAGAATCTGCATTTCAACAAGATCCCCAGGTGACTCATGGCATGCCACAGTCTGAGAACTCCCTGGGTCAGAGCACGTTGACCACAGCCGGGACACATTGACCACACAGAGCACAGAAGGGGAGGGGGACAGCACCCAGAGGAGGTAGGGCCACTGCTGCTATAGCAAAATAGGTGAGGTGGCCCCCCATGTTCTTTGTAGATCGTTTCCACTGTCTTTAGTCATTCAAAATTATCACTGAGTATGCCAAGTGACGCATGGGATGGCATCGTGCTGGCCAATGTTTAACAGCGGGCTCTATGACAGTAATTTCACCGTGAATCATGAATAATATTTTTACTTATGTTAACAAGTAAGACAGGCGGGAGACTCTTTAGGAGGGGAGATGAGGGCAAGGTCACCTTGGCTTGCCCTTCCCAACCTTGGGCGCCACGTGGAGGAAGTGATGGCAGAGCATGTAAGCTCCAAGAGGCGCCTGCAGCAGCCGGAGCCCAGCCTAGCAAGGTCAGAATTCCTGGGCCCGGAGTCAGGAAGGGAACTACTATAAACATACTGATTTCCAACTTCAGGCAGGTTGGATGATCCACATCCCATTTCACCTTTGACCCTCAAGCAATGGGGTGGGGTGGGCATCTTTCCCAGCTTCGTCTTAGGGAATGAGAAACTGAGGCTCGTAGGGGTTATGAGGTTTACCCAGGCCTTATGCCTGAGCCCTTTGACTGCCTGGAAGGAAGCCCACAACCCCACAAGACCCGTGTCATCCTGATGGGTGATGTGGAGGTCACTCCAGTGGATAGCCCTGTCCCATCACCCCCAAGTACACCAAGACCACTACTGACCATTTTGAGAGGCTGTTCCTGTCACCTCTGGGTTCCCTTGGCAACCTGTTCCTTCCCTCCCAGGTGATTTTTCTTCTGCAATTGGTTTCCTGGAGATGGTGCTGCCGGCATCCCCCTGTCCCAGCCACTGTCCTTACTACATTCAATTATCCTGGTTTATTAGGCTCTTTAAAGCTACTTTATTGCTCTCTCCTTGCTGTGACCCTAATCTTCGTTTTTCCTCAAGCTTTCCCCAGGGTTATTGCTGGTCGAGAGAAAGGTCGCCACAGACTCAAAAGAAACAAGGAAATAAACAACAGAAGACCGACTTCAGGCTGTCAACTTTGTCTTCACCAACATTAAATTGATAGATGAATATGGGCGATTCCTACCACTTATCCTATCTCTTCTCAAGCTACATCTTGCCAGACCTTAGCCTCAGAAATAACAATCATTACAATAATAATCTCTACCAGCACAACATTTTCCCAGTGTACTTTCGTATACAAGAACTTCTCGGTTAATTCCCAAAACAATTCTGTAGCGTAGGTGGAGTAGGTATTATTGTACCCATTTTACAGATGGAGAAACAGAGAGGATCGAAAGCTGAACGTCCAGTTCTGGACAAGATGGAGAATGGCTACTGCAGCCCCATTCCTTCGCAGTCCTCCCTGTCACAACTAAAAATATCTCTGGACGTGGCACAAGAAAGAAGCGCAAGAAGAGTTGCCTTCTGCCCTTCCCTGTCGTCAGCAGGGCCCAGTGGGGAGTGGAGCTTCTGCCCCAAGCTGCAGCAACAAAGCAGTGCCATCAGCTTCACATTCCCCCGTCCTGTGTCACAGAGCCGGGGAGGGGGGAGCCGGGATACAGGACAGTGCAAGCCGATGCTCCACTTTCAGTGGGAAGGAATCAGCGAGGTGGAGAAGGGAGCTAACTGCCACCCACCTGTCTGCAAGGAAGCAGCGGAAGTCAGTGCTATGCTTTTGCCACCATAGTGTTGCTGGGGCCCAGAAAATATTTGTAAACCAGGTGTCTGACAAAAGACTCATATCTAGAGTATACAAAGAACTCTACAATCTCAACAGTAAATAAAAAAATAATAATCTCATTGGAAAATCAGCAAAAGACATGAACAGACATTTCGCTGAAGAGAATTACAGCAGGCAAATGACAACAGGAAAAGATGTTCAATACCATCCGCCAGTAGGGAAACGCAAATCAAGACCACAACGAGCTACTACCGTTACATACTTATCAGAATGGCTAAAATAAAAAATCATGATAACACCAAATGCTGGTGAGAATGTGAAGAAATGGAATCACTCACACATTGTCGGTGGGAACACAAAATAGCATAGCCCCTCTGGAGAAAGAACATGACAATCTCTTACTAAACCAAACATGTGTTTACCATTTGATCCAGCAATTGTACTCCTGGACTTTATCCCAGAGAAATGAAAACTTATGTTCACACTAAAAAAAAAAAATCACACAAATGTTCGTAGCAGCTTTATTCATAATAGCCCCAAACTGGAAACAACCCACATGTCCTTCAAAGGGTGAACGGTTAAACAGACGATAGTACATCTGCACCATAGAATACCAGTTGGCAAGAAAAAATAATAAACTATTGGTAGATGCAATAACTCAGATGGGTCTTGAGGAAATAATGCTGATTGGTAAAAGTCACATCTCAAGATATTGCATTCCATTTATATAACCCTCTTGAAGTGATACAATTATGGAGATGGATAATAGATTAGTGAGGGAATGAGGGAGGGACACAGGAAAGGTAGGTGGCTGTGGCTATAAAATGGCGCAGGAGGGAGCCTTCTGACTATGGTTGGCAGTGGTCACATGATCCACACGTGTTATAAAATTGCATAGAACCAAATATACACCTGTACACACAGGCAAATGATCCCATGGGAAATCGATGAAATGCAAATAATGGTGGATCGTGTCACTTCCATTTCCTGGCTGTGCTCTTATAACATAGTTATGCGAGTTGTCACCACTGGGGAAACCAGCTCAAGTGTATACAGGATCTCTCTGCACCCTTTCTTATCACTGTAGATGTAGCTACAATGGTCCCAAAATAAGAAGTGTTTTACAAGTTCACACTGTCCTTCTACCCTCTGTCTCCGTGCGATCAATTGTTTTTAATATTTAGCTCCCGCATGTGAGTGAGATCGTGTAAGATTTGTCTTTCTGCACTTGGCTTATTTCACTTAGCAGATAGATGTTCTCCAGTTCTATCCATGTCATTGCACATGGCAGGAGAGAGCGGGGGCACGAGGCTGAGGAGGGTAGCGGGGGTGGGGAAATAAAGTGGGGATGGTTCATGGGTGCAGAAATATAGGCAGATAGACAGGTAGAATGAGCAATATTTGATAGCGTGACAAAGTGACTGTAATCAGTGATAACTTAGAGTATACTTTAAAATAACTAGAAGAGTGGAATTGGAATGTTCCTAACACAAAGAAATGATAAATGCCTGAGGTGATGGATACCCCAATTACCTTGATTTAATGAATTCACATTGTATGCCTCTATCAAAACATCACATATACCCTATAAAGATATATAATTACTATGTAGCCATAATAATTAAAAATTTTTAAAAAATTTAAAAAATAAAGAAAAAAATGAAAAACAAGAAACCCAAACCTTGACTTCCTGGGATAAACTCAACTTTATTGTGATGTGTTATCTTTATATTGATGGATTTGATTTCCTAGAATTTTGTTTAGAATTTTTACATCTTTGTTCATGAGGAATATTAGTCTGTAATTTTCTTTTCTTGTGATATCTTTGATAGCTTTGGTATCAAGGTAATGCCAACCTCATAGAATGAGTTGGGAAATTTGGGAAATATTATGACTCTTTACTTTTCTGGAAGAACATGTGTAGAATTGATATTATTTCTTCCTTAAATGTTAGGTAGAACTCACAGTGGAATTTTCTTTTTTCCTTCTTTTCTTCTCTTACCAAGTACAAAATTTTAACTAAAAAAAAAAAAGTTCACACATGTGTAATAGATAGAGCAGTACTCAAAGTTATATCGTTTCCAAAATCCTTGCTAAGTGACAGGCACGATTCTAGGTGAGCCAGTAATGCAGAATTGGAAACTTGGGGTCCAGAGTCTTTCATGGGAAGTGAGACTGTGGATGGGGTGGTAGGAAAATTCTGCAGGGAGCAAAGAGTGTCACCAAGACCAGCAACACTGGGGCCATTCCAAATATACAACAAGATGTTCTTGATAAACATTAAAGATAGCATAGGTGCTGAGTGCTATGGTTCAGATAAAGGGACACCCCCCCCCCAGCCCCAGACAGGAGGCTTTGCGGAGGAGGCAGTTCTTAACAACGTTGAGGGGGCTTTTCCTAGCAACTTGCATCTGATGAACAGAATACAGCAAAAATGGCAGGATGTCACTTCTGAGATGAGGTTACAGAAGATCGTGGCTCCCATCTCGGCCGTTCCTTCTTATGCTGACAGAGCTGGCTGCCATGCTGCCCTACAGAAAGTCGTATAAGGGACTCTGGCCACCTCTGGCAGATCCTACCAATAACCACTGCCTGATCCTGGAAGCAGATTCTGCCCCGGTTGGCCTTTTTAATGACTGCGGCCCAGCTGACCCCTTGACTGAAGCCTCGCGAGACAGCCTGAGCCGGAGGACCTACGCCACGCGGGGATTCCACCCACAGAAACAGTGAGATCGTGAATGCGCTGTTATGCTGCTTGGCTCTGGGTGATGTGTTCGGCAGCCCGAGATAACTAACACAGGAGGTGGTGTCTCTCATCGCAGACTTGCTCCTGCGGTGGCCGCAGAGTTCCAGGAGAGTGGAAGCAAAACCCCTCAGGGCGTCAGCTCGGGGCCGCACAGCCTCACCTCTCCACATTCTGCGTGTCAACGCCAGCCACAGACTCAGGAGGTGGAGAATCAGATTCCACTTGTTGACGTGAAGAGCTCCAGAGTCACACTGCAAAGAAGTGTGGATACAATTTTGCAAACCATCTACCACAGTCATGCTTCCAGAAATGTCTTGGCTCAGCCAGAGCCCAGGGCAGAAGGTGGATGTCAGAGCTGCCAGGAGAGACCCCCGGGAAGCAGCCGAAGGCCACGCCAGGCTCAGAACTGGAGACTCAGAGCGCAGTGGGTGTGTGGGAACTGGCTGCGGACAAGCCCCTGGGTAACTGCGGAGACCGCTCCCTGCCCCTCCCGCTCCTTCTCCACGCTGTGGCCTGAATCAGCTTCCTAACAGGCAAATGTAACACTGCCCACGGTTTTCCAGAAGGACAGGAGGAAGCCTTATGGCTTAGCCTGCAATTGATGCCTTTGTAGTCTGGTCCCTGGCGGCTTCTCCAGCCTCCTGCTACCAACATCTCCTCCCTCCAGCCCACCCGTCCTGGACCCCTGGCAAGGCTTTGGGCCCCATCTGTGCCCCCACAGCGCCTGGATGTTTTCACCTGTCCTTACCTGCACAACAGCCTGGTTTCCAGAGGCTGCCAGAGGTCTGACCTTGGGCTGCTGGGAAACGGCAGACCAGATGACCCAGGCACCTACGTTCCCCCAGAGGCGGCCTATTAACCCCAGGAGAGGGACGACACCCCCTCCCTCCACACCCAGGATCACGTGATGCCCATGCCAGGGCTCCACCTCCCCACCCATGTTCCAGCAAGTGTCCCACCTACTGGGTCAGCTGCGACTGAGACTGGCTCTGATCTCCGTGAGTTAATGTTTCCGTGCCCCAGCCGCCTGCCGTGGGTCATTGCAAACGCTCTGGGCCTCTGACCAGATCTCAGCAGGCCGAGAGAAAGAATGAGTCAAGATCACACACCGGTGTAGGTTTCGAAGGCTCCAGATGCATCTGATAAGATTATAGCCTGAGTGTTTAGCTTGGGGACTGGGTGCTGCTCCTGGCAACCCAAGAACGAGGTTATCGGCAGGAGAAAATCTTCGGCTCTCCAGGCAGCTGCTGTTTGTGGAGCTTTAGCGATTTTACTGTGCAAAACACAGCCATGCAAAGGCAGGGCCGAAGGACTGGCCGCACGGTTCTGGACGGCCACTGCAGAGGCCCTGATGTCCTCACTGACGTCCAAGCCTCGTCATCACCACCCTCGTTCCCCCTCCCACGCTGGATAATAGCCTGGTCCGGGGCCGTGCTGGACAGAACTGTGTCCCTGTAATGTTCACCTGTTGAAGCCCTAAGCCCCAGGACCTTAGAGTAGGACTCATGGAAGGATAAGGCCTTTAAAGGGTGATTAATGTAAAATTAGGTCATGAGGGTGGCTCTTGCCCCACGTGACTGGTGTCCTTATGAAAAGAGATCAGGACACAGACAGGCACAGAGGCACAACCCTGTGAGGAGACAGGGCGGAGACGCTGTCTGCAAGCCAAGGAGAGAGGCCCCGGGAGAAGTCAACCCTGCTGCGCCCGGAGCTCGGACGTCCAGCCTGCGGGCCTGGGAGGAATACACTTGCACTGTTGAAGCCGCCCAGTCTGTGGCGCTGTGCCATGGCAGCCCCAGGACACCAGTACGCAGCCTCTGCTCTTCCTGCTACCCTGAGATCTGCTCAACCGGTGGCTGCCTCCCTCAGGCCTTTGCTCCAATCTCCTTCTCATGGGGCTCCCTGCACAGCCCCCCATGACCCCCAGCACACACCCTCCTTGTCTCTAGCACTTCTTGCTCCTGGGTGCCACGTGACACCCATGTGCATTAAGTCGAGTGTCTACGTCCACCTCCCCAACAAGCATCCTATGAAGCAGGGACTCGGTTTGTTCACCAAACTCCTCCAGCACCCTGCACAGTGTTCTGCACCCAGCAGGTGCTCAGCGAACAGGCATTGGAGGAATGACTTTCTACTGTGAATAACCCCCCTCCCTGCTGCTGAAATCTCTCCCCCGCTGTGGCTCCTTCCTTAGGGTCTTCACTAACGCTGGGGTCTACCTCAGCTATTCATCTCTGCCCTCAAATAAGAAAGAAAGAGAGGGAGAGATGGAGAGGTTGAGGGAGAGAGAAAAAGAAAAAAAAAAGAAAAAGAAAAGGGAAAGGAAAGGAAAGGAAAGGAAAGGAAAGGAAAGGAAAGGAAAGGAAAGGAAAGGAAAGGAAAGGAAAGGAAAGGAAAGGAAAGGAAAGGAAAGACAGAACTTACTTTTCTGGGTCCTATGAAGTCCTTTTATTGCTAAACCTCTTGAAAG